>NC_064305.1:67792395-68116771 GCF_023373825.1 Bactrocera dorsalis
GTTTACACACGGTTTTTTCTCCCCAAGAAGTTACTCATTTGTCGGAACCATTGATATCAGACCACTATAGCATATAGCTGCCATACAAACTGGCCGATCAAAATGAAGATCTTTTATGCAAACATTAGGGTTTATGAAGGATATTATAGGCTTGATGCCACCGAAGAAAGTTTTTAAATAAAATGTTCTCAATATAATCATTCATTTTAAAATTTGTCTCATTTTAAGCTCTTTAAGAACGCACAATTTTACTATACTTTGGATGGAAGAAACTGATTCCCCTCTATTTAATGCACATTTTCAACGGCAGCAAAGCAGAGTAGAACGGCACGGAGTGGCGAAATAACGATGATGATGATGATGATTGCTCTGTCAAATGAAATATTAATGCATATGACTTTTCCCCTGCTTTGCGATTAGTTACGCCTTCTATATGAATTTATTACAACAATAATCACGACTCCCACTCCTACCCCTCGCCTTGTTGATGGTGGAGCGAGAAATCGCGTTTTATGCTGTTATTGTCAAGGATAAAGAAAGAAATATGAAATGAAAATCCACCACGAACAACACCAATGGATGCATGTACATACATATGTACATATGTACATATATGTGTATGTTTCGGTGTGTGTGTGACGCTGACTGACGACAGCACAATTTTGAAATAGAAAATGACACACAATAGCAAATGCGCTCTCTCTGCCTTTGTACGCTCACTCAACACTGAGCAGAGCTGCAAATGTCAAAGTGTCAGTTAAAAATATGAAAAGTCCACTCGCTGCCGCGTCCTGCGCCGCTCGTGATGCGTTCACGCTATTGTCTATTGTTGTTGTGGTGGTCGTTTGAAAGAAGAGTTGAAAGTTTTGATTGACGCCTAACATTGAAGCTTAAATGCTTTTATGCAAATGCCCGTGCACAATCATAATTGTTTGCGGAACGGAAAATCTAATGGAAATGTTTGTGCGCTTGTGTTTTCTCATATTAATTAGCCATAACCATTTCTAGTCAAGCTGTACTTGCTTGGCTTAAATGCAAATGAGCAAGGCGAGTGCGAAGTGGCGAATTAAGAAGTTGTTGATGTGTGTGCCTGTGTGTGCATACATGAAGCGCGCAACAAATCGTTCAGAAATGGTGCATACTACGAAAGCCAATTGCGTTGAAAGCCGGAACTGAAAACTTACTCGCTTAGAATTGTGATTTCTATGGACAAGTGGCGACAGTGGACTGCCAGAATTAGTATATGTATATTTGTATATGAAAGTGTTTAAGTTAACACCGCAATTAGTGGTTACGAAAAAGCTCAGGTGTTCGATGAGTTGCAATGGTTCATTTCTCGAAAGTTTAAAACCCAATTCTGGTAAAAAGAAAAGGTGGACACATAATAAATGTTAGTTCTGGCCCTAATATAAGTTATTTAAAGCTGGCTTAAATGCTAACAAACAGTGATTGATCCTACACCTACAGCCCGAACGCTGCCAATTTTCAATGCGAACCTCAAAGGCTTCGGCTGCAGTGAAGCTATAATATTCTTCACAGTTGCATTTTTTAAAGCATTAAAAATAAATGGTATAAAGGATCTTTATTCTAATTTTCATCAGTCAGTTTTTATGACAGCTATATGCGATAGTGGTCAGAAAAAATAAAAAAAATATCTTGGCAAATAAATAATTTTTCCTACGAGAACTTAATTCCGACTGCTCAGTTTGTATGGCAGCTATATAGTGGTCCGATCTGAACAATTTTGAACTTTGTGAATATATCTCATCAAATGAAAAACTTTTTCATACAAGAACTTGAGATTTTTCATCCAGTTAATAGAAGAAAGGATAGAATTTATAAGGCGATTGCGATAAAAAAGTGAGATTATAGACCTTATTTTACTGGGTATGAATTCAAATTATGTACCAATTTATTTTTTTATAAATCACAGGTGCTATGCTTGGTTTTAACGTAATGTTAGAGGCATATACATACATACATTGTGACAAAAAAGCACCCGGAACTCGTAATTTCCGGGTAAATTTTATTTAAAAAATGTGTTTTGCTAAGTTGGTAGGACTGTCTTTAATTACGATGCCAAATATGAGAGCGGTCTGCCAACCAGTTTATTTATAGGAGCTGCTTAAGGCGCTACTCCTCAGTAGTGCGTTGCGATTTTAACAACAGATAAAAATATCGAACAAAGAATTTGTCGCAAATTTTTATTTCTAACCAAATTTCGTGTGCGGAGTCGTTGCGAATGCTGGAAAAAGCTTACGGTGATTCAGTTTTATCAAAATCAAAAGCCTACCGGTGGTACAAAGCCTTTAAAGACGATCAAGAGATCGTTGAAGACATGTATCGTTCTGGACAACCTTCGACCTCTTCAACTGGTGCAAATATTAACGAAGTGAAGGATGTGTTGCTTGAAAATCGTCAGGCAACTTTTAAAGAGATGGCAAGAGAGCGCAGCTTCTCTCGCGAGTCCGTTTTTTGGTGATTTTGGTGAATATTTTTGGTATGAAACGCGCTTTTTTTCTACTCGCCCCGATGAAGCCGATTTTTTTAAAAAAAGAGTACCGTAAACATGTCTCTTTGGACATGCTTGATCGACCGATTTAAGTATAACAATTATAACTGCCGGTCAAGTCAACAATCATCGGAATGGAACCCGGGTTGGGATTATTTTGAAGGCGACAAAAAATGCATATTTACAATTTCCCGGTACTTTTTTGTCACAATATATGCATTGGACTTAGAACATGGATCAATGCATTATTTACACATCAGTCTTTTCGAAATCTTCCAGAAAGGTGCTCCACACAAATTCCTTACTGAAATGAGCTTTATTTTCTTTACTCTCCGATTTTTGTGAAGACTTTTCTATTATTTTTGCAAACATTTCTTTGTGGCATTCTACGAACTTCTCTGGGAAATGTGTGAAATTAATAACACAAAACTACAAACATAACCCTAGTTTCTAATAGTCGAGCAAGCACTGCTTACAACAACACGAAGTCTGTAGAGGAAGTAATATGCGTCCATTTATAAGTACACTGCAGAACAGATGCTGACATACTTCGAAGTCTCTCCTCACAGCATAGATTCGTATACCTCGAATAAGAAGAAATCTTAATTTAGATTTACAAAAATATGCAAATCATTCTTTATAAGTGAAAAACAATTTATGACGAAAATAATCGAAATCGCATTTCAAGATATTATTTTGTTTTCCATTTATTTCCCATAATTTTTCTCTTGTCCAGAATGAGTTAGAGAGCAAAATATTCCTACGAGATTAATCAACTATACCGCAACCATTCTACAGATTCTCGATCTTTCCCACCAAGCACGAGGTCACTTGCAAGAAAGTCACTTATATCTACTACTGTATATTACATCTTGAAATCGAAAAAATACTGAGCTCGTAAGACTTGTTTGTAAGCAAGTTTAAGCTTAGCATTAAAGTTGAATCCCCTTTTTTTTAGAAACAACGTTGCGTTCATTCATTTACAAGACTCTCGGAGTTAGACTATTTTCTTATGCGAATATATAACACTATGCAATTTTATTTACCTCTGCTCTTATCCATATCAGTGCTGTAATTTTTCGGTGACATTGTTAGACTAATATCGCTACAGGAATCACCGCTGCAGTCGAAATCCTCATCCATGCCCACATCCAAGAGCGCTTCGGACGTGTGCGATTTCAGCGAATCGCGACTATTCGTATTCGCACAACTTGAGGCGGACGAAGCCACCATGCTCATATCATTTACAGTTTGTTCGCATGGTAACGCGCTGGCTCTACTCGACGGGGGGCTATGCAGGCGCGTATGTACTGTTAAATTGTGCACATAATCATCGCCAACATATTCCATGGTTGAACGCTGCTGTTCACCGGTGGTATCACTGGCCAGACCCGCTGGTGCCACATTTGTTGGTGCTGCATGTGTACCACCAACCAGGCCACCGCCGAAGCCACTCAGCAATAATTTATCGCGGTAATTCGCATCCGACGGATTAAGGAGAAAGCGCGTTGCTATTTGTGGCTCGAAAGCATGTGCAGACCCCGACGGCAGCGTACGTGCATGATCACTGTTACCCGTGAAATTAGCAGCCGGTGGCAAGGCATGCGGATGGGCTGGTGGCAATGTGGTGGCGTTTTTCGACGCTAATTGTGGCTGTAGCGATGTGGGCGCTGAGCCTACGCTCTGCTCGGGTTTGGCAAAATTGGTCAGGTAACTGCCGCTGGAGATCAGCTGCGTCAGTCGATCGTGATTCTGTGCGAAGTAGCCGTGCAGCCACGGATTGTAGAAGGGAAAATTGGCGAGGCTCAAGGCCGATGTGGCGACCAAAGCGCGTGCGTTTAACTCGTCCTGCTCGCGATTGCTGGTGGGTGCTAAAATTTGTGTACTCCTTTCGAGCTCTTGTTGTTGTTGTTGCTGCTGTTGATGGTTGGCGATCAGACTCTCGATGGAGAAAGGTGTTGAAAATTTGGTTAGCTTGCTTGCAGTTTCCGCGGCCAGGGGTCGAGTGCTCTCCATATTGGAGAGTGGCACTTTTAAGTTAAGATGAGAGGGAATTATTTTACAGTTATTATTTTCAATAAGTTTTTTTTCATGTGTAGGTATATTTTTTTCAGCACAATAAACACTTTGGCACAAACCAATTCTTTTTTCGACTGCAGTTTTGACAAATTAACTATTTATTTGCATAAGTATAACGGTTTTCCACTTCACTTTACAATTCTTTCGAGAGATCTCCTATTATTTGATAAATCTATTGCAGATGCCTTGTGTATAAACCGCAATAATAACAAAATTACGAGCTACTCCGTAAAACCCGAAGCACTGAACCGTTGAAAAGTCGACAGCAAACTAACTGTCGCTCACCGCTAGCGACTGTTCCCAGCGCTGACACACTGCCAAGGGCCCAAACGCAAGCAAACATGACAATAAATAAATGTCGCTGTTTGCGGCCCCGCAGACACATCACGTACTCGAGCCAAGTGAGGCATTTGGTTGGCTGCGTACATCAATTTTACTATGCTCTACGGGGGTGGATGGTGTGAGTGACTATCGCTATCACGCTTGTGCCACTGTTTTCGCACCTTCATTGCATTGCGCACAACAAAAACCACCAACGAGTAAAGCCTCCGCCTAACAGCACACTAAATCCAATATGGCGTATGCCAATGAGCGAGACAATTGAGAGCGGCGAGCTAGTGATCACCAATTGGCATTGGTCGCTGCCGCATATGCGTGTATAAACACACGCACACACACATGTGTATAATTTCATGGCAATTTGTGCGATTGTGCGTGTTTATATAGCGCTAAAGAGTTAGCTAATTGCCTATAATCGGTGCTCGTCGCTGTTGATACGCTTGTCTCTCCTCACTTCTAGTAAACTGGCTGTTGTTGTTGCTGGTTGTTATTTTGTTTTCCGTTTGCTTCCACTCCATAATTGCTTTCTGCTTGAGACGCGCTATAATAAAATGTCCACGTACGCTGCGGCGGCGTAGAATACGCCTCCCATTAGCGAGTGATTACACTATACATATGGACGCACATACAAGTGCATAGGTGCCAATATATTTACATGAGTGTATACATATATTTTTATTATATTAGGATAATTCTTTTTTTTTCTGTAAACTTCTAGTTTATATCGAATTTTTGATAATAAGAATAATTATTGATAATATCTCGAATTATAGAAGGACGTTAAGGGATCGTCTCAGTGTGACCCTCCGAAAAATCACTGATTTTCTCGATTTTTTTTTTTAATGTTGATCGGATAAATATAATTTCGAAGAACGACTAATGACCCTTTATAGCACCTATGTACAACTATTTGAATCCAATTTCCAACTGCGGATGGCTATCCTTTTTTAGAAGAGACAGTTCTTCTTCTTTTTTGTTGGCATAGACACCGCCTACGCGGTTATAGCCGAGTTTACAACAGTGCGCTAGTCGATGACAGGAGATATTTAGTCTTGCCCTTGTTCACCCATTTGATTTGTTTCCTTATCCAGTATGGTGAAAGCAGAACAAACGCACGATAGGGAGTCAACTTGTCTGAAACCTCGTTTGGTATCGAACGGCTCGGAGGGATATTTCCCGTACCGTATAGTTTTGCGGGGATACCAAATTGATAAAGGTAGCTCGACGAAAAAGTGGTGTGTCCATCGTCTTTTCATTGGTATTTCCAAGATTTGGCGCATGGTGAATATCTGGTTGGCCGTTGATTTGCCAGGTCTAAAGCCACACTAATAAGAACTAATCAGTTTGTTGTCGTTGAGATTTAATCTTTCACACGATATGCTCGATAGAACCTTATATGCAATGTTAAGATTGGTGGGTCTCGCTTTTTGTGGATTGGGCAGAGCACGCTTAAATTCCGATCGTCGTGCAGGCTTTCGTCCGACCATATTCTACAAAGAAGCTGATGCGTGCTTCTTATCAATTCTTCGCCGCCGTATTTAATAGCTCAGTCGGCATTCTACGACCGCCTCAGCTTTCTTGCCATTCAGCCGGGTAATTTCTATTCGGACTTTTCAATGGTCAGTCAATGGAACGTCTGCTCCATCGTCATCGTCAGACAGGAATCGGGTTCGCCTTCTCCTGGTGTTATGCCTTCACAGCCATTCAGCAGGCAGAAGAAGTATTCGCCCTATAATTTTAGTATGCTCTGGGCATTAGTCACTAGATCCCCTTTGGGCGTTCTACAAGAATTTGCTCCGGTCTTAAAACCTTCCGTTAGTGGCCGCATATTTTCGTAAAATTTTCGTAGATTTTTTTATTAACTATACTATTTTTCTTACTACAATTTTTTTGTTCTGAAAAAGTTAGTTTAAAAAAATTTCTGCACTCAAAATTCGAATCCTGAGCCCTCGATAATTTAATGAATAATTACAAACGCTAAAATGTTTAGCAAATAATAATAGTTGTTAGTGTTTCTTTTTTTTTTTTACTTTTTTTTTCAATTATAAAAATTTTTTAAATTTTAATTTGCTTGACAAATCACACCCTAATGTTGACAAATACACTTTATTCACATATTTTGTGCTTTCCACGACTGCTGATGACTTTGGCGCGGTTGGTAAAGATTAGTGACCAATTTGTTGGCACTTTAATAAGACTTGCAGGAAACTGAGCGTGACGAATGATACATCGGATGTGGATCATTAGCGATTAGCAAAGAAGGTATGAAGGAGCCCACTTTTGTGTAATAGATCGACATAAGTCTGTATATGCAAAATGTATATATACTATAAATAAATACCGTTACCTAAAAGGCAATATAACGGAATAACACTTTTCATAAGTATACATGAGCAACAAAAAACGATATAAAATAGAAATTACAACAAAATTTTTGGCTTTAACAAAGTTTATCACATCACAAGACACGATTTTGATCGTTAAGCTTGTATGAAAGCTATATGCTATAGTGGTCTGATACTGCCGCTTCCGACTAATAAGCAGCTTCTCGAGGCCGTGTTCAAAATTCCAGATCGTTAACGAAACTCAACTTCGAAACTTTTTATGACATAACGTCACCTAAAATGCAAAACAGCGTATCATCAAAAAAAAAAAAAAATTGAAAATCGCGGTCAGATATAATAACCGATATATAACCATTTTATAACCAACATATAACCGTTTTATAACCAAAACCCAAATTTTGTTTCAGTATGAGTGGCTTCTAATATATCGTTTTTCCTTCGGCTGTAAACTTATCAAAAGTGATGATACGTTGCTTTACATTTTAGGTATATGTATATGTATGTATGTACATTTATTTGAAAATTATTTTGCCATTTATGCAAATATTTATAGTTAATCTGTCATGAAGTACAGGTAGTATGTTAGATATGTACATATGTTGGTACTAATAAATAGTTTTGAAATATATTTGGACACCTATTATGACCTTATACTATATAAGTGACAAGTAAATTGTTAAATTTTTGTTTTTGTCATTTCGTGCTCATACGAAAATCGAACGGAAGTGCATATTTACACAAGCGCTTGCATATATTTATAATAGCGTATTGGTATATGGTACACATATGTACATATCTATCTATTTAAAAATATTTAAAGGCTTTCTTCTTGGCTTGTGGCCATTTAGCACATTCATTTTTATACATATATACATTTAGATATAAATATGTATGTATATATGTATGTATGTATAAACGAAAAATTAAATACTAAATAACATACATGTATACATATATTCACGGCCTTATAAATATAAATAAGTACATATGCATATATACATATACAGTTATATATCTACCCTTTCGCTGTCAATTTGCAATTAGCTGCACATCGTCGCCGGCGTTACGTTTAAATTAATTCATAATTTGTGTGAAAATACCAAATAATTTGCACGCCCCACCATTTAGCGCTTCTATGCAAATAACGAATGGCATAAATTGCAAAAAAGAAAAAAAAAGCAAAAAGAGGAAATAAATGCAGTCTTTAAACATTTAAATTTTGTATTGAAAAATATAAATTTGAAGGAATTTGTTAGAAGAAATAATAATAATTACATTTCAATTGTAATAATTTCGTAAATTGGATATATAAAAATAAATACTTATCTACTTTATTTAAAAAATATATAAATATTTATACTTGAATAACAAAAGTTATTTAAATTCATTTTTTTCTCAATTTTAATGTTTAACAAACGAAAGGTTTGCCTATTAAATAATCTAAAATCTTAACGAGACAGAAATGTGTAGTTGTTGGTTTTGTTAGAGCGGAAAATATTTCGCACATAATTTTAAGGAATGTTGCCGAGTTGATAGTAGTTGGATGGATACACTAATATGAGCAAAAAATTGTTCATAATTTTTAAATTCTTAATTAATTTTTGAATTATAGATTATCGTCCTCCTTAAATAATAATATACACACTTAACTTAATACACTTGTGTCTACGTTTTTTCAACCCTTGAAACAATTGTTAAAGTCAAATTCGGCAAAAAACTCACGAGGAATCAATGCAGTAAGCGACGGTGAGCCCGTAATTCCGGTCCCTTTTTACGAATAATTTCCCATAACAGTGAAATAGTATTCCTTGTTGACAGTTTGGCCGGTCGGAAGTAACTCTGAGTGCATCAAACCACGATAATCGAAGAAAACTGTCAACATAACCTTGATTTTTGACTTACTTTGACGTGGTTTTTCGGCTTTGGCTCATTTTTGCCACGAAATTTGGCCGATTGATCGTCTGTTTCCGTTTCGTAAGCGTAGATCCAAGATTCGTCGCCAGTAATAACAAGTTACATGACATCCTGGTAGTCGAAAAGCATTGCTTTACAGACGTTAACGCGACGCTGTTTTTCGAAAAGATTTATTGATTTTGGGATCACTTTTTTTATGACCCAAATGATCTTTCAAAATAGTTTTCACTGATATTCCAACGATGCCAGTAAGATCTCTGACTGTTAATTGTTGATTCTAAACTCCAGTTCCTTTATTTATTGACGTGTTGATCCTCAGTTAATGTTGATGACCGTCCGAGACTTGGTTCGTCGTCAACGCGTTTTCGATCCTCTTTGAACAATTTGTAATCTTCAAAAGAACAAGCTTATACTAAACAATAATGATTATTTTAACATTTGGCACAGATGCCACTGACAGCTATACCAACCTAGAAAAAAGATATTTCAACGAATGGGTTTTCGCACGAAATTTATATTAAAAATATTTTGCCCACAGTAGTACATCCTGCTACATAGATCCGTTAGCCGTGGTAACGCAAATATCATATCTCAGTTGCTTACCAATTGTTTTAGCTTTAGTTTTATGTCTTCTTCAGGATCCGAAAGTCACACCCGGACAATTTCCAACCTCTTAATGATAACAAAAAGTCCTTGCACGTAGCTCAAAGTTTCACATAACGCCGAATCAGCGTGTAACTTCCACAGATCTACCATAGAGACTGATTCTGTTATCATTTTATACTATATAGACGTATACAGGAGTTGGCTCTTATGTGTTGATGTGCCGTTCCCACGACAGTTGGGTCTAAGTAACCGGATCGGAGCCGGATTTTTATCCGGCCAAGGATTGTAAACTCAGTACCACTCCTCGAAATTACTTCAGGAATGTTTTCTGGCGCAATAACAACAGCAACAACTCTTATGTGCTTTAATCATTATGTCAAAAGAGCTGGACATTTAAGACCGAGTTGATTCCCCCTCTCAAGCTTCGTCTCTTGGCATCAGCTAAAATTTTTAATAATACCCACAAAATGTTGCATAGATTATTCTTCAAAGTAGAGCTACAGTCTCTGATCGGACCATTATAGCATATAGCTGCCACACAAAGTAAGTGGTCAAAATGCAGTCCTTGTATGGACAACTTTCTTATTTGACAAGATATGCTTACGAAATGTTGTACAGATTATTATCCAAGATAGAGCTCCAGTCTGCGAAGATATTGTTCAAATCAAACCCCTATAGCATATTGCTGCCATACAAACTGACCGATTGGAATTAAGATAAAGATCTTGTTATACCCTTTTACGCACCTGTAAAGGTTCTTTTGGCTTAGTTGCAGTCGAAGCTAATGTTTTTTTTTCTTGTGTAACTGTTTTGTGCGTTTAAATAATGCAATACCTCATCTCTTTAATCGTCGCCTTGCTAAGCGACCCAACCAACCTCTTGTTCAAAAATAATGGAAATAACGCTGAATTCCATTCAAGTCGCGCACTTCAATCGTTAGTAAGAGCTTAATTTACATATTAACAAAAGCGGTAAAAATTTTCGATTGAAATTGAAAAAAAAAAAAAAATAAAAACACAAACAGGCACAGACACAGACATGCAAACGAGCACACGAAAATATGGAAATAATAATTGAACTATCGATCCCTAATTGATACATTTGTATGCCGATGGCGTGTGCAGGCGTTATTAACAGCTTCGATTCCATTCGATTTGCGCAATTTGTAAAGAAATTATATTTTCATCACTTGTAACTTGTTGCTGTTGTTGTAACATGTTATGTCGCAGCTAGCGCAACGGTTGGTGTGATTGTTATTAACACGAGTCTGGCCGAAATTGCACGCTAATTGAACGTGTACATACATACATAAATATTTATTATACATATTGATATTGTATACATATATCGTCACCTAAAATGCAAAACAACATATCATTAAAAATGTCGAAGTTGAATTTTTCTGCCGTCAGATATAACTAATATATAACCGTTTTATAACCAAAACTCACATTTTGTTTCAATACGAAGACTTATGAAAAGTGATGTTATGATATTTTGCATTTTAGGTGACCATATGTTTGTAGGTGTATAAGTAGGTGCCTGTACATTTATAGTATATGCATATGCAATTACTTTTTCATTATATCCTGTGCAGAGCATATTAAGTTTGCCATTGTATATACGCGAATTGGTCTCTAAGTTTTTGAGATATCGGACTGAAATTTTACACGCATCATTTGCTCTATAAGAAGCTGTTAACTAGTCGGAATCGTCGATATCGGATCACTATAGCATATAGCCACCATACACACTGAACGATCGGGATCAAGTGCTTGTATGGACAATTTTTTCATTTGACGATATAACTTCAAGAAATTTTACTGAAATTATTTTCTAATACACGGTTGCAATCTCCGAACAAATTGTTCGAATCGAAGCGCTATTGCATATAGCTGCCATACAAACCAAAAAATCATATATGAAGGGTATTATAATTTCGGTTCATTCGAAATAAGCGCTTTTTTATTGTTTTTGCTTCGTTTGCTGGCGATTCTAAATGACCAAAATAAATGTACAGGTGCATACATCTGTATATTTACGTACATATATGCTTCAAAACAATAACGTGTCGTGGAATCAAAAAAGTTGAGATTTTTTATTACCATCGCCATTTTATTTAAAATTTTCATTACATTTTTTGTTTGGGTCATAAAATTATTTTATGTGGCAGCCATGTTTTGGCCATAAAACAGTGTATTTAATAAATTTGTAAGAGAAAATTCAAGGGGCTAATCAATGAGTGCTTAATGTGTGTCTATGAACACCTGCAATGTCAAATTGACGCTATGTCGAATTTTCTGGAAGTTTACGAAAACATCACCAGTTACGTACATACTTATGCATGTATACAAATTATAAAATACACCAATGAAGGCTTCGAGTCATGAGCAATATTCTGAGAATGAAATTTCCCTCTCAATCTGCATCAAGCCGTTAACTACTCTCACGAACACTGAAATAACATTGGATTCATCAGAAACATAAAGATAAGATTCATATAGAAAGTACTGTCATACTCGTCTTATCTATGTGACCCGAGAACATTACATTGTTCTACTGACAGACAAAATTTAGGCCTTACTTGTCTCTCTTTCTAACTAATTAGAGTAACATAAAGCTTAATATTGAGTCTGGAATTCGTTCGGTTTGCCAAGAGAAGGCGTAACTTGATTATTATTCCGAATAAGAGTCGGAAAACAACGGCTAGGAAGTTTAGGACAGACATTCCTTAACCAGCTATGAGCGCACATTAAGCGAGCTCAGCGCTAGTATTGCCACTCTGTTGTCGCAGTGCGTAATAGCAGCCACTTCTGCTTGAAATACACTACAAAACTCTTTATAGAAAACTCCCTATGCAAACTTCCCACCGAGCTTTGAGCCATCCGTGAAAAATCTCGCTGCGCCTCTTCTCCAGCGACTCCACGCCATCTACCATCCATTGTCCGTATGTCGGCAGTAAGTGCTATTGTTAGTGTAGTTCGCAGTGCACCGTTAATGCCGACAAGAGTCTCTTTAGACACGTTCAAGCATTTTAGCAAGCGTAGCCTTTTCGAACGCCTTCCACCAAACGAATTCACCATAATCCATTATTAACTTGACTACGGTTTCGTAAAACCAAAACACCACCTGTCTCAATCTTTTCCTTACATCTCCTCTACAGCAATATAAAACAACCGATGTCTTCCTTACTCTCTTCTCAATATTTGGGCTACGTGAAAGCTTTCTATCAAAGATAAGCTCTAGACACTTACATATGTATTTCGCTCAATATAATCGATGTACTGAGCGTACTATTCGCAACACCATCACCCATCTTGGGACCCAGCATTCATTATTGGATAATATTCGACCGAAAAGATCACATCCAAGACACAGTGAAGAAAATATGGCAGCCATAGCCTAATTTTGCTCAGCGATAAGGCCCATTTCTGACTCAATGGATATGTAGACAAGCAAAATTGACGCATTCCGGACGAAGAGCAACCGAAAGTGATTCAAGAGCTGTCATTTTATCCAGAAAAAACAACGGTTTGGTGTGTTTTGTGGGCCAGTGGAATTTTTGGTCCAAATTTCTTCAAAAATGAAGCCGGTAAGAACGACAACCGACTATTTGATGCCTGAAATTGAAGTTCGTGATCTCGTTAATTGTTGATTTCAACAAGATGGCGCCACTTCCCACACATCGTATCAATCAATGGATTTATTTAGAAAACACTTCGGTGAGCAGATAATTTCATGTTTTTTGCCGGTCAATTGGCCACCAAGATCATGTTTTATCACACTGTTAGACTTTTTTCTGTGGGGATATATAAAGTCTAAAGTCTATGCGGGCAATTCAGCTTCAACTCAGGCCTTGGAGCAAACCATCACGTGTTTCATTCGCCAGTTATCAGTCGAAATGTTCGAGCAACTTATTGAAAATTGGCAGCTGTTCAGGGTATAATAAGTAAGCAACCTCAAAATGGATCACATTTTAGTTGGATAAAGAGGTATTTTTTGACTTATTGAGAGTTTGCTTCTTATAAATCTTTAGTGAAAGACAAAAATATTGATTTTGAAAATTTTACTTGTTGATAGATTTATATTTGCAGTTATATCTTATGTAGTCCTAATCTACGAAATTGGCGAACGACATTGTCTACAATTCGGAAACATATCTGTCTGTCTCTATTAATCACAAAACTATGACCAGCATATCAATTGTCCCGTTGACGCCACTCAACTATTGTACCATGCTTCTTTCTACAATGTAGATAGGATAAAAGCGAAGTAAAAAGCTTCGTTTCAGACTCACCACTTACGATGACGACGACAAGCACACAATAGCACAGATAATTTAGCACGAAGCATATAAAATATAACAAAATACAAACATATACGAGCTAGCATACGATTTCAACCAAATTCATTTTACAAAATTATATATTTACATACAAGTATACATACTTGCACATGCACAGTACACACACGAACATACGTACATATTTGATTTAATTTAGACAGAGCAATGCAATCGGTTGCGGCGAAGTTGTTGCAATGAATTTTTGTGATTTCTCAGCGTCGCACAATTATTTCAGCAATGCCAGACAATTTGTCAGTAAATAACGCAGTCACACCGACACACACAAGCATCTACGAACAAGCACAGACGACACTTGTAAACATGAATACTTATTATCACTACTCACTATGTCTTCATTTTGCCGTCTCATTGATGATCCCTTTTGTTGTTGTTGTGACAGCAATTCCACCAGTCAGCAAAGCAGCAGCAGCCAAGGAGCCGAGCAGCCGAAAATGAAAGTTCAGCCGTCGTCGACGCGGCATAAGGAATGATGCGAATGCTGCGAGCGGCGGTGAGGAAACGCACATATCCCCGCATACGATGATACGCGAGTATGTAAATATGTACACGAATAGTAATGGAGTTGGTGTTGGTGTTGGGCGGCGTGCGTTAACCATTTGGCGATTGGGCGAGACTCGAACGTCAACGATGAGCTGATTTATTTCGGCGCATGAAACGCTTCAATGCCTCTCGTTAATTTGACTTCTTCCCCCCGAGACAATAAAATGCCTGGTAAGTGGCATATGCGAGTCTAATATATACACACAAACATATGTATGTAAGTATATACTGCTGACATTTTAAATCAAAAATTAAATAAACAATGTCTCAGCATCGATAAAATTGCTTGCTGCTGCTTCCTGCGTTGATTTGTTTTAAAATTTTATACCCTACACAGTGTATATTATATACACCGTTTATAACCGAGTCTACAATAGCGCACCAGTCCTTCTTCCTCTTCCCTGATTGGCACCAATCGGAGATTCCTAGTGTATCAAGCTCCTTCTCCACCTGGTCTTTCCAACGGACTGGAGTTCTTCCTCTTCCTCTGCTTCCCCCGACGGTCACTGCGTCAAATACTTTCATAGTTTTCGTCCATACGTACGACATGACCTGCCAGCGCAGCCACTGTCTCTTGATTCCCTGAACTATGTCAATGTCGTCGTATATCTCGTTCAGCTCATCGTTCCATCGAATGCGATATTCGCCGTTGCCAATGCGCAAAGGATCATAGATCTTCCGAGATTCTTTCTCTCGAGAACTCTTAATGCAGACTCATCAGATCATCGTCCATGCCTCTGTACCATATAGCAGGACAGGGATGATGAATGACATTGAGTTTTGTCTTTGTTCGTCGAGAGAGAACTTTACAGCTCCATTGCTTACTCAGTCCGAAGAAGCACCTGTTGGCAAGAGTTATTCTGCGTTGGATTTCGAGGTTGACATTGTTGTTGGTGTTAATGCTGGTTCCAAGATAGACGAAATTATCTACGACTTCGAAGTTATGATTTTCAACAGTGAAGTGGAAACCAAGTTGCGGGTGCGACGACTGTTTGTTTGATGACAGGAGATACCAGACCCATTTTCTTCGCTTCTTTGTCCAACTTATGGCTAATGACGTCAATGTCATCGGTGTACGCCAACGAACTTTTCATGTATACTTATTATGGGTAGTCCTATCCAAGGCATCGTTACAACCGCTGAATAAATTTTTAAAATCGAATCACAATAGCCTATATCCGCCAACCAAGCTGACCAATCAAAATTAAGTTCTTACATCGAAACTTTTGTATTTGTGAAGGGTATTATAGTTTGAGTGCAACCGAAATTTACGTTTTTTCTTGTTTCGAATCATTTTATAATGCACAAAGTCTAATTCTTGGGGACTCATGACTTGTAAATTCATCGAAATTTCGCCAAACTTTTATTTCTGACCTCATTTTACCTCGACGAATTCGCGTTGGTTATTTTGTCATTGTGCCAAGAGAGCGTTGCTTCAACAAATGTTTGCTTTATCTAGCGAATGTCACACCTAACAGTTTAAATGTGTCTTCTTAATTATTTAAATGCATGTGAGCAGTATTTTAGAGTGGTGTCTGATTATGGTGGATAGATGCTCGGTTATAAAATAAACAACTTAGCTTTATATGTAGCTTCTATGTGGACGGTACGATAAGTACTCAGCTTCGCCGCCTCTATCGCAGAGAAATTAGCGTGGATTGCTAATACTAAAATTTCAACCGAATCGCACTCGTTTCACGTTATTTAAGCGGAGTCTGACGAAGCTTCTGGGTTGTCATATGACGGTCGAGTAAACATGTATCCCCTGATACACACCAGAGAATGAGGATCAGTCAAAACAGTAAACTTCACCTGAGCAACCTACCTCGAAGTAGAAAAACACTGATCTATGGACGAAAAGATTTTGGTCATGACCGTTTACTGAGATTCACTAAGTGTAATCAACATCGACTACTCGTAGAAAGGTGCAACATCGACATCGAGATTTATAGAAAAATACAATGACCATAGGGATCTACTATGTGCTGATTCGACGACTCCTTTTGGCAAAGAAAAACGCTTTCTTCCACCAAGATAACGTATCTGTTCACACCTCCATCACCGCTTCGACCAAATTGGTCCAATCAGTTTATGGATCACGGTATTATCCTGATTTGTACCAGTACGACTTCATTTTATTTCCAAATGGTTCCAATTGATCGGTTTCCTTTACAGTTAAAATATGAATCTTCTTCAAAATGTGTAGCTTTATTGACCGTCTTTAACCGAAACTAGCTGCGAAGAGTTAATTTAATCTATACTACGATCGAACTGGTATGATTAGGTTGCGAGAACTTTTATTAAACTCGAAACTAGAGTACCATATAATAAAAAGTGGGCCTTTCAAAAACAATATTTTGAAGGAATATGGGCGGATGATTCCACCGATCCACAAACCACACCAGCTCGCGGCTTCTGCATAAGCTGTAATTTGTAAGCTTTCAATTTGAGATTCGACGTAAAATGTGCCAAGTTGTTCCATACATCAGTCCGAGTTGCTGCGAACGGTGCCGAATCGACTCTCCACGTTCAAAGGGTCACCCCTTATAAAGCAAACCCTTGACTACATTCCCGTTTGTCCAGACAACTATGAATAAAATACTGGGTACTCCGGAACCAAATACTTAATATTGATTTATTCTTTCCTTTGATACTTATGCTAAATCCCACTCATATTACCACAATACCACTATCATAGCTGCAAATGGACGTAGAAACTAGTTGACGAGCTAACTGAACGCTCTCATTGCGTCTCTTCTGTTAAATCCGGAAGTACCGAAAGTATGACAAGCTCGCACTGATGGTCATGTGATCGATCACAGACATCTTCTCATACAAGAAGAAGAGTACCAAAAATATACTAATTGCAATGATAGGCACTTCACTTCATCGGTTATTTTTGAACCTGCTATGCTCGAAACGTCCCTATTAATTACGTTGTGAGCCTCGCCATATGGCCATGAACTAATATTTTCTACTCACTCAACTATCATGTCGCAGTAGATTGTGCATGCAGTTCAATATAAACAGAAATTTACATAGATACGTTTATAAAAACCTGGTATATAGATATATATTTACGCATTGCGGTATGTAAATTGGTCATGCGACGACCACATCCTGCCCAACCGCGAGCTGTTCAATGTTTGGTCAACAATTAGAACGCCCACTGAAAGTAATTTAAAATTATAATATTGAAAAACAAAAGGAAATGTAAGAAAGGCTTACAGTCGGACGGAACTGAAGATTGGGGGAGAGTTAAAATACTTGTGAGTATTCGGTATAGTCACGGATTCCGCGCTCAGAACTTTCAGAGTTACTAATATGATCTACCAAAAAGTGCTGTTAGCCATTTAGAATACATTGAAAAACTTGGATTCCAAAGATCATAATAAGAAGATGGTTATAAGCATTCAACATGATCGATTCGACACAGGGAACATGCGATTTCTGATCCCTTTTAGAAAGGTAGATCTTTTTTTTGACGATTTTCAACTCGTCTGCAATTGAGCTGCTAAAAACGGTACAAAATACTGGAGGCGCATCTACCATTAATGGGAAAAACGCGACTTCCGCCTGCTGACAGCGTTAAGTACATAGAGCTCATGGTATACATAACGCTCTCGAGGAAACCCAACATCGAGGAAAGAGCAAGGAAGACATCGGTTGTCCCGTAATGATGCAGGGAAGCCTTTTAAAAATGGCAGGGGCTCTCCCCAAAGGTAGTTCTTTGGCTCTGTGAAGGCATACTTAGTTAAGCCAATAATGATCTATGTAATTTTTTCAAAGGGCTGCTCTCATCAGTATTTGTGGCGCACTACGAACCACATCGACTACGGCTCTAAATGGCTTGCTGCATATACTCTAAGACCGATGGACAGGATACAGATAATATGGGTACATTGATGACTTTTAGCCTGAACACGCGGGAATCCTCTGATTTCATTTCAAAATAATTGGATTATCAAGCCTATCTTTGGTTATGGCTTCTCAGCTCACAACACATGTACCTTCGAGGAAGCCATGGCAGGGAAGGACTCGCTGGAGGAGAAGTGGTGAGCAGCTCCAGTTTTGGATTTTCCGATAATTTCAGTGTCATCCAAGCGGAGGTGGCTGCCATATGGGTAGCAGTAAACCGTCTGCTCTGGAGTGCAGTCCCTTTCAGAATGGTTACTATCCAGTTCGGTGGTGAGGCAGCGATATTAGCATTGAGTTTCCTGTGTGCCCAAAACTAATGAAAGGATGTCAAGACTCCTTATCATTAGCATCGGTTATGTTTTGATTAGAGGGCATTGTGTGCCTGTCCACAACGTTATTGCAGGAAACCGTGAGGCTGGTGAGCTTGCGGTTTACTACTGTCCTCTGGGCGCTCAGTAAGTGTGAGTCAACTACCAGCAGCTGTGCAGTCGCAAGGTTTTTCTAGCCTAGAGTTATCCAAGAGGTGTTTGGAACTCTTGGTGGCAAGGGCCACCTTTCAATAGTTATAGGAGTTCTAACTAGATACTGTTCGATCGGGATTAATACAGTAATATCTTACCGAATGCCGGCTGCCTGTAAGAATCTCAACACTTCCGCCTCGAATACCCCGCTTTTGCCAGATGCAAGTAAAACCACCTCGTATCTCATTCTCCTAGACATCCGGGTGAAATAGCGGAAACCGAAATGAAGAGCTAATTTGTAACAGGTTCGGATCGTTTTTGCTGGCAGTCGATAATTGGATACTACTAGAGTTTTCGTCTGACTCCCCAAAGGACTGTGTGATCCTCCATCATGCTGAGGAATCAGCCTTCTAACCTAACCCAACCTACGAACTGCCAATCACCAGTACTCGTCGATATTATTTTGGAAAATGTTTTTTTTTTTCGCCAAAACAACAACAATAGCGTATTTCGTATACGTTGTAAAAAACTAAAATACCCTTTGCGACACACACTGCTCTCGGGTATAACAAAATTGTCGCGACGAACACAAACGAGTGTGCAATAAATTGTGTAATTATTTTCGCTCCACATAACGTGCAGGATCGTTGACTAACTAGTGGACTAGGCGCGCGTATACGAAGTACTTGAACCTGCTGAGGGAGAACTGCTGATCTGCGTCCAGTCGGCCAATCGAAGGCAAAAGTGGGCGGGACCTTTGCGGTTAAAAGGGTAAGCAAGCCAAACTCGTCAATGAATTATAAATTGGTAACATGTGTATGCGCAATTAGCGGACAAGTAGCACAAATAATAACAACAACAACAAAAACAATAAAATATCGACAGAAAAAGTTGTTTGTTATTGTAACGCTGGCGATTGTTTACATAATTAAATTGCCAACTAATTACATATTTGTCAATCGCTCGTTATGAATGTAATGAATATGATTGTTGTTGTTGTTGTTGTTGGTATTGTTGTGCGACAAAAGGATGAAATAATAATAATTGCACTTGCCAAGCGACACAACGAGTTATCCTGGATGGATACATGCATACATATTTACATTCCTATATATGTATATACATATGTGTGTGTGTGTTTGGAGCAGCAGTTAGTTCAAGCATTCGTATATAAGTACATATATACATATGTATGTATGTGCATAATATGTATTTATAATTTAAATGTACAGGTAATGGAAAATACTCGGGAACAATGCATTGGCAACCATGTACATATGAACTTGTAAGGGCTGATCCAAGTGAACAACGTCGACAAATCGTTCAACTTTATTACGAAAAATCACATTCTGTAAACACCGACGTACCTACATAGTACATATGTATGTATATAACAATTTGGCGTATATTACCTCGAGATCTTAAATTGAAATTATACAAAATACCGCTTGTGTAAGAACTGAAAGCGCTCGACCTTCCCAAACGACATCGTGTCGCTCTATGGGCTTTTGAAAAGTTTCAAGAAGATCCGACGTTTCTGAGCCAAATTGTGTTCAGCGAAGAGGCCTAATGGGAATATAAACAAGCAAAATTTTGGCATTTGGGAGGACGAACAACCAGAAGATATTCAAGAGCTCCCATTTCATCCAAAAAAAACTACGGTTAAGTGCGGTTTGTGCGCCGGTGGATACCGACTACTTGATACCAGAAATTGAAGCTCACGCGTGTCATTCGTCCAGTTCTAATGCCCGAACGAGTCATTGAAAATTGGACTCAACAGTTAGACCAACTGTGACTTAGCTACGATTAACATTTGAAAAATCACTAAAAAAAATAATTAACAAAGGGTTTTCTATCGAACATTCCCCAATAAATTTGAAAAAGTAGGGAATCTTGAAATGGATCACCCTTTATGCGTGTATCTTTTCCCAGTACGGCGTCATTACGTTTTTTTCATAAAACGCTTAATAGCTTTAATGTTAAAATTTGAAGTAAATCCAACAAATACTTTCCGAGTTGTTCTATTAGTAAAGGGGTTTCGGACAGTTCGTGTAAAACATCAATCCGTTTTTCTCTCGAAAATCGCTTCAATAAAAATTTAAAATTTTTCGAAAACATAAGCAATGTTTCCTGATCGAACGATTTTTTTTATTTTAAATCAACTGTTGGCCTTTTCCGAAAATCTGGAATAATTTCCTGAGTTCGCCATTTGGTTAATTTAAAAAAGCCTCGATCAGACACCAGATAATTTATTCATGAACCTATTTTTTTTGTTTTGGTCCGATTAATTTTAGATGAATCTCCAAGGATTAGTGATGGTCAACACAACCCAATTCAAATTTTCAATGGTGTCACAAAATCTGATTGGATTTTTGTCTTTTCAAACATTCGCAAAACCAATATTCAAATCAGCTGTTTGCTAATGTGAAAAATCTTCCAAATGTATGGGAAGCTTTCAATTAGAGAATTAATGCGTAACATAGAATAAATTAATATCTTAACGTACATTTCAAATCTGTAAACGAATAGCTTCTTGTTTTGTTTCTAATAACAAAACCAATAAAATGGGTTTCCCTCACACAATTTCTTTTTCGAACATCAAACCAATAATATGCCAATTCACAGCTACTATATCGGTTAAAATTCCGACTATCGTACTCTACAATACATACCCCTATATACCATTATTCCTAACCGACTCACTTTTGCTCCAATTTTGAGGTTGTGTCCTGCTGCTATTCTACAAGTGGGAGATTATAAATATTTTAAGCGGCCTACGAACAGCTGATAAGTTCAAGAACTTCAGCTTAATTCCTATTTAAATAAACTTCCTAAACCACAATTTTAATATAAAAAAAAATAAAAATAAATTTACCTATAAATATAGTAAATAGTTTTTTATTGCGATTATTTCATATTGGCTGGAAAACACTTTTTCTCTTAAGCGACTTGATATTGAATAGAGGCAACGGATTCTTTTCTCTATTTTTTGTATGCTGCATGGTTTTATAGGCGTTTAAAACATTTTGTCTGTATTTGCCAAAGATAGCTTTGGGGTTGATTTGAACGTATTTGTCTTCGCTGCAATTCCATAATCTCGTGATACGCTCTTCATCATGGGGTTCATTCACCACATTCAGTTGTAGATCTGCTGTGTGCGTATAGCCTGGTATATGTGTTAGTGTTGATCCTTTGAACTGCTCTAAATCAACATTGCGGAATTTTTCTGCTACAAATGAGGAAATATTGTAGATATTGTAAGAATTACATTTGGCTATCAATTCATCAAGTGTCAACGTTTGGTTATCTTCACTTACATCTTTTTTGGATTTCTTCGACTTTTCGGTCGTTTGCTCAGCGGTTTCACTTGCTTGCAACATTTCAACCGATTTTTTCTGCTTCTTTGATTTTTTACTGTCTGGCGAAGTTTCAGGTGTACTGATCTCTTCAATGTTTTCCTCCGAGTTTTCACGCTTCTTTGACTTTTTATTTTTCTTTACTTTGATATGATCGTCTGTTCTTAATTCAGTCAAGTTTTCCGACTTCGAGGTGTGCTCAGGTACCTCAGATGATGTTGGAGCTTCATAGCCTACAATTATCACATCGTCGTCTTCTTTTGATTGATTACTTTTACTTTTCTTTGACTTCTTTTTCTTCTTAGGCATCTCCGTTGCCAAAATGTCTACTTCCTTATTTTCATCTATAACATAATTTTGGTTTGTGTGTTGCTCTATTTCATTTTCTTTGCACTTCTTCTTCTTCTTTTTATTTTTGGGAACTTTCATATTCTCGTTGTCTGCTTCGTCCGTCAAATCTACAAATTCAATAGCACTGTCAGTATTCTTCTTTTCATCATTTTTGAAAATCGCCAGGTTCTCAATTGTTTCCGTAGGGATCTCTTCAATAGTTCTCTTTCTCTTCTTATGCTTTTCGTTTTTCTCCTGAACTTCTAGCACTGTATTGTTTTCAACATCTTTAAGTGGAATTAGTTCTACGGTTTGACTTCCAGCCTCAACTGATTCCCTTTCACGCTTCCTCT
The DNA here is from genome assembly GCF_023373825.1 of Bactrocera dorsalis. Classification (NCBI taxonomy): domain Eukaryota; kingdom Metazoa; phylum Arthropoda; class Insecta; order Diptera; family Tephritidae; genus Bactrocera; species Bactrocera dorsalis. The sequence continues at coordinate 67,815,515 of NC_064305.1, forward strand.
TTTTAGATTTCTTTTTATTTTCTGTGTGGCTATTACTATTATTCTCCTGCTTTTGTTTACTTTTCAATGCTTCCATTTTTTGTTTAAAATAATCACTCACTGACAGTCCCGTGCTAATTGTTTGTACGCCAGCAAAATTTTCATTATTTTCTTCAGGCATTACAGCTGTTAGCTGGGCATAAACACCATCAGCTTGTTCTGTTTCCACAACTTTTTTGCCAAATATATTGGCAAGATCTTTTTCACTATATTGTGCAATATCTTTTCCTTTCGTGAACTTCTTGTAATGTACGCGTACCTTACTTAGCTTTGACTTCTGTTCCAGCGATATGCCACTAATTTTATCCTTTAACTTTTCTACTTTCGGTTTCTTCGGTTCAGGTGCAAATCCAAATCCCACTCTCGGAATGTCCTCGTCAGAAGTACTTTCCTTATCTTCAACAGCTTTCTCACTTTTCCCATCATCGCCATTTAATGTCTTCAGTAGTCCATTAAAGTCATTTTCATGCTGCGTCCAATGGTCATCACGATCTTCAAATCCCAAACCTTCGTTGGTATTTCGCATACGCACACGTACAAAATCCTGGCTACCATCCTCATTAGCACCAAGACCCTTTCCCTTGGACCAGCCCATTTTCTCTAACATTTTTGTACCGAAACGTGTATCATCTAAATAATATTGAATATTAATTTCGAAATTTGAAGAAAAATGTGTTTTTATTAAACAAATACCTTCGTATAACGCCTTGCCTCGCGGTGTTAAAGTATACTGCTTTCGCTGTCGAGGTTGAGCTAACATAGCCATATTTGCTCAATAAGTATGAAACAATTTATTGCAATATATTGTATATTTATTTTATATATGACCATATATTTAGAATAATTTTAAAAAGATTGAAAATATTCGCAAACAAAACTAATCAGAGAATTTCGCTGTCAACCACACGTGTAAAGTGTATGTTCAGTGTCAGTATTTTATATGCTCTACATTAACTGTCAATATTTTAATATCTGTCAAGCCAAGTTAAAATTCATTAAATGTAAAAGCGTTAAACAATTATTCGTCTCAGTAATTTCCAAGCAGTTTTAAGAATAGTTTTAAATACAATTTTAAAACAAAAATGTGATGAAAATATGAATACGTGCTAACTTGGATAATACAGATTTATGTGGACAGCCCCTTATACTTCAGACATCAATAACACACAGTGAACATACCATCGTAGCTGATAACAGCTGATGCGCTGTACTTGTTTTTGTTAAGTTAATTTAATTAATTAGCCAATAATCTAAAACTAATGTTAGTGAGTTGATATAGTGAAAATAAGAAAATAATGGAAGAAAACGCAAAAGCTGACAAAGTTATATCACAGGCAACACAATGGAGTTTCGAAGGCGATTGCTCCTTGCTTGCCTGGATGCAAGAGCTTTCACAGGTAAACCATCCACTTATCGCAAATGCGCCTTAGTAAGAGTGTACTTACATATGTATATTATCGTGTATACAAACGCCTTGACAGCATATAGAACAAAGAGCCACTACAACCAATGATGCACTGCAGCAATTAAACAAAAATGTTAAACGCACTGCAATAGCGTTGGATAATGCGGCTAATAGTTTAACAGCACTACAATATACGCAATTTGTGGAAAGTCGCTGCCATGATGACGACGAGACACAAACCACTACAAAAGAGATTGAAGCGGTAGCTGCGGCAACAGTAAGCCTTTTTTTTTATCAATTTATTAATTAATTATGTATAAACTAAAATTTAATTTTTTACAGTCCAGTGCAAAAACCAAGTCGCAAAAAGAGGTGCTGGAAACCTTTATGCAGAAAAATCTACAAATGTTACACAACTGTCATGAAAAGTATGCGCTCGATTTTGAAGACTCTGATGAAGATGACAACACAAACACTAATAAGTATGCTCTTATAAAATTATTTAACGAAAGTATAATGTCAATGTATTACATCACTGACGTAGTTACATATATCAACCGAAGAATCCCTATAATGATGCTTTGCTGCCACATATCTACGGTAGTAAATTATGGAAGGAACACTGGCATGTAGGACTTTGCGATGGCTCGAACGAGTACTCGGGCGACGAAGCATCGGATGCATTCTCCGAATCCTCCAGTTCCTCAGCTGCCGATAATGAATCTTATGAGAGCAATACAGCAAATCTCTCCGAATGGGCTTCGAGCACTTCCATACCAATTCAGCATAAACATCCCGCCATGATGGTGGCACAAAAAGAGCATGCATTACCCGCAGCTGCTGCTGTGCGAAACAAGCATTTGCCAAGTACACAACACATGCAGAGCAATGATGACAGCGATACCTGCTCCACAACGTCTCGAAGTACCACAACGAATCCGCCAGTTAGAATCCGCGAGCACGATTTATTTGCTGCTTTACGTCATGATACGCCAATCACCAGCACATCTACTTCGTCATCGCCACAGCAACATATTGTTGCCACAACTCAAGCCCAACGCACCGCAGCGCCTCAATCCTCAACGATAGCACCATTCTTTGATGTCACACCGCCTACAGATATTTTCGCGGATGCGGCTGCGCAGCCACAACCGAGCAGCCGTGCGGAAAATCAAGCTATTCAACCAAAATCAGCTGACGCTCAAATTAAGCGTAAACCTGTGAACTTATTCGATGACGATGATTTCAATTCATTCATGACAGAAGTCGTAGATAAGGCGCAAACGAAAGCTCCACCAGAACGAAACCAAGCACCGCAAATGCCTGTGCCGGCCAGTAGAAGTTTGCCCTCTAGAAGTGTGGACGATTTGCCACCCGCACGTACCGTAGACTTATTTGCCGAACAACCGAGCATTAAAACGCCAGCAACAAATCGAGCAACCGCGCCAATAGAAATTGAGAAACCAAAGGAAACCACAACCCGAAAACCGGTAAATCTGTTCGACAGTCCCGAAGGTAGTCCACAAAATGATGCGCTCTTCACGAGCAACAACAAAACGTTCGAGCGGAGTTTTGAAAAGCCGAAAGACGAAAAGGTTCCCGCAGTTGCAAAGCCTAGTATCACTGCCAAGTCGCTGTTTGACGATGACGACGACGATGATGACTTCTTAAATGTGTTTGGTGCTAAGAAGTTGAATCTGCCACAGCGCTCGACGGGCAAAACGCTGCTCTTCGATGATGATAATGAGGATGTAACACGCCCACCTACAAATACTCGAACAACAAGCAACCTATTCGATGACACACCAACTGCCGATGATTTCACGCCCACTACGGAAATATTTAAGCAAAACAACAACAAAACGAGCGATAGCTACACAGCTAACGGTAGTGATAGTAGTGCAACAGCAAGAACTGTAGATAAAGCTTTAACAAACACTACAACAACAACAAATGCAACATCAACGAATACGATTTCGAAATCACAGGTAAATTGCTATAGTCGAAGTATGTGTTATATAGTTGTTGTAATTTTGTATATTTGCACTTGCAGCACACGCTACCGGCGAAACCCGCTAGTAAGCCCTTCAGCGCTAATCTCTTTGCTGATGACGAAAATGACGATTTAGATGAACTGTTTAGTAAGAAGTCAACAAAGCAACAACCAGCCAAAACTGTTAACAATGAGCCAAGTGAAAAGGTGGCAATCACGAAACCAATCTCAAATGTAACGGCGCCGCAGAAGAAATCACTCTTCGGCGATGACTTGGTAGACGACGATGATGATTTATTCGGTAAGCCTAGCAATCACTCCATCCCACCAAGTAAAGCCTCTCTCCGCGTAGAGAATCGCACGGGCGCTAGTCTCAAAAGCGCAACACTTTTTGGTGATGATTTCGATGATGATGACTTGTTTGCTGTTAAACCGGTCCAGAAAGTAAACACCAGCACTGCAGTTAGTAAAGATAAACCGAAAACTGTTTCTATCGAAGACGAGACGACGCCAGTTTTCATGAAGCAAAAAGAAGACAAGTCTTCCAACCAACAATCAGCGGAAGTGGCACTAAAGGGAGCTGTAAAGAATGTCAGCGCACAGAAATCGTTATTTGAAGAAGATGATTTGGAAAATGCGAATGATATCTTCAATACTGCGAAGAAAAACACGTTTGCCGGTGTGGAGAAGGTCAAGGAAGACAGCAATGATGCTTCAAATGAAGTAAAGGCTGACTCAGGCGCTATTGAACCCACCCTATTTGCTTCCATTTCGGAAGAAGAGAGTGCAGAGTTGAAGCCGCCAGCAATTAATGGACTTCTTAGCGAGGGTGAAGAAAATATAAGCAAAAGCACGCAGAAGACACCAATTGCTGACGTCACAACGGAACAAAAAGTCGATAATGATGAAAACATTGTCGCCAGCGCTGAAGAGATTTTCGATAATTTGAAGACGAACTTAGCAGAGACTGAGGATACCACGGTGGACACAATGAGCACTACACAAAAGAGTACACCAAACAAAGAAGAGATTAAAGAAGCTGAAACATTTTCAGCAAACTGGAAGCACGATGAGAATAACGCTGAAAATAAGTTGGATCCGATATCGGAGCACACGATAGAGCATACTGAAGAACCCGTAACGTCACAACACATAACGGAACCAATAGCAGAGGTTGCCGATACAATGCAAGACAGAGAGAACACAGCAGGCCAACAACAAAAATATGCCTCCATCTTTCTCGATGAACCACCCGATGATGATGACTTCTTCACAACACTCAGCAATAACACGAAACCGTTATCTGTCTCGAAACTAACGCTCGACTTGGAAAGTGATTTCTATGAACCAGCCTTGCCACAAGTACCGAACTCCGCACGTACTACAACAACAGCAGCGACAACAAACACACAGGCAGGCGCCAGTGATTACGGCGGTCTACGTCTATTTAGCGAAATTCCACCCGACGACGACGATGATGATGAAGATGACAATAATTTTAATTCTGCCAAAAACTCCAAACCGACCGCCGATAACGGCGCTGGCGTCAATCAGCGTTTGCATAGTGTTTTCTATGACGACTTCTCCGAGACTTTGGAGGCCGTGCAACAAATTAAAGAGAATAAAATAGCGGTGCATGCATTGTTTGATGATGAACCGCCACCGGATGAAGAGCCATTTGCTATTCGAACAGTAGAGACGCCGACAAATGTGGTGGAAATAAAAGCTGCAAAAGCGGATACAGAAATAAGTGAAGTTGAACAAGAAAAGGCGTACATGGGCGCTGAAACCTCGAAAGATGTCACTGATCGTGCAGTGCCAAAGCTGGAAGACTCTGCAATCCCGCCTGCGCCGGAAAAACTGCGCGCTCCCGCTGGCAAACTGCAAATGCCAAAGATCAAGATCAATGTACAAGCACTGCTGCCCGGCGGTGGCGGCAGACCAAGTTTCAAAAAGTCTCCAACCACACCCACGGTCTCCACACATACACCTACGACAAGTGAAATTTCCTTACCGCCTCCAGCTGCTGAGTTGAGCAAAGCTCCCACGAGCGCAAGCTTAAAATCAACGATATCCACTGAATCGGCGAATGAGAGCCTGCTGCCGAGCGTTTGCAAAACTCGCGTGCGTGCGCCAGCCGGCAGGCGACCGTCCACGCGCAGGGCGCGTCAAGAAAACTATCGTCAATCGCTCATCGCGGAGCAGTCGGATCACTTAGTGGAGGATGCCAGTTCGGAAGCTGCGTCCAGCAGCAGCCGGATAACACGAAAGCCAACAAATCAAAATGAAAGTGAAAGCAGAACTGTACCATCAACGTCAAGCAGCGTTGTCAAGGCACCAGCAAGCATTAATATTCCTAAGCCAACAAACTTATTCCCGGACGAAGACGCTGACTCCGATGACTACGACACACTTTTTAAGCCCGCGCAGACAACCAGAACTCAAACCAACAACAATGCCCAGCAGGCGTTGCATACAAAGACAGCGAATGTCTTAAGTGAGCCTGGTCCGTCTCCGCAAACGAATCCCACACAAGCGGCAACAAAAAGTAAAGTGGATTTCGTCGAGAGCGATGGAGACGATGACGACGATCTGTTTAAGAGCGTACGGATCGCGCCCACAAGCGCAGCGTTGAGCCCAGTGAACAACATCAAAGCAGCAATCATAACAACAACCACACAAAGCGTACCACCAACAATAGCAGCAGCAAAATCGCTTTTCGGCAACACGCCAAGTGAAGATTCCGATGATGATCTCTTCAAAAGCAACAAATCACCGCTAAACACAGCCGCACGAACAAACACGAAGGCGCCAAGTCCGCTTACAACAACAGCAACCGCAGCTGCATCAGCAAGCCGTACAGCTGTTGAGCCGAAGCTAAAAGCCGAGCGCAAATTGGACTCGATTTTCGGTAGCGACGATGAGGATGACGATTTTCTATCGCAACTTAAGCCTAAAAAGAAAGCAACAGCGAGCTTGTTAACAGCCAGCGCGGGCAGTGCGGCAAAGCCGTCAAGTTCAGTCGGCGCTGGCCTATTTAGTGATATCGAAAGTGATGAAGACGATCTGTTTGGCGCCAAGAGTAAGACAAAGCAAAGTAAATTCTTATTTTTATTAAAAAAAATATTTTAAAAAATAACTGTTTCTCATATTTTGCAGCCACGGGTAAGACGAAAGCCGCTACAACAACGTTGGCGTCCGCCAGCAACAAACAAAAGCCAATAACAACAAAGCAACAGCCGCTCGACAAGCAAAAGACTTTAGCGGATAATCCTTTGGCAGATCTGTTAAATCCATAACAGGTCGCCTTGCTTGCTTCGGCGGCCTTCCACTAGCAAATTACCGCTGTAGTAGCGAAGAAATATCAACGAAAGTGCATTAACCGTTAAACACATTTATTTTCCTTGCACCACATTGTTTGTGCGTGCATGAGTATTTAGCGAACAAAAAGTAAAAAACTTCTATTGAATTTGTAATTAATTATTTTATGATTTAAATTTATTTTATATTATATACACACATTTCCATACCTATGTATGCATATATAAAAAATATTTCTTTTATTACATAGTATGCATATCTACAAAATAAAATTTATAAAAAAACAACAATTTGAAGTATTAAATGGTAAAAATAATAATTAAATAATATTAAAAACGCATTTCAGACGAACAGTTAGTTGAGTAAATTAGCGGTTCTTTTCTTAACGTATTTCTCAATTAAGGTGTTGCATTAAGTTATTAAATCTATATTATTATATAATTTTGCAAAATTAAAATTTTTATTAACTAAATTAAATTACAAAAAAAAAAATTAAAAACAAATATTTAATCATAAAATTATATAAAATAAATTAATAAAAAAATAATTTAAAAATATTAATCAAACAATTTAAAAATAATTAAAAATAATAATTTAAAAAATTAAAAAAAAAAATATTTAGGAAAAATTTACTAAAAAAAATTAAAAAATAATAATTAAAAAAAAATAATTAAAAAAATAATAAAAAAAAAAAAATAATTAAAAAAATAGTTAAAAAACTAATTAGTCCGAATTAAAAAATCAAAAACTCAAAAAAATATTTAAACAAAAAATTAATTGCCTCTTGTTACAAAAAGCTTACTTTAAAAATAAATTTAAAAATTCAATAAAAAATATTTACACGAAATAAAAAAATTTAATTGAAAAAATTTTAGTTTATAAAATTTTAATTTAAAAAAATAATTAAAAATATTTTATTTATTATCAATTTGTATAGCGAATGTTTTCTTTTTTTTTGAAAATTAGCGAACTCTGTGGTTTATATTAATAAATTAAATATTTTAATTGGATATTGTATATACATATGGGCAAATAAACAGTTAATTGAAAAATAATTTATTAAAAAACGAATTAAAAAAATAATAATTTAAAAAATTAAGTAAAATAAATTAATTAAAAAATTTAATTACATTTTTTTTAAATTACATAAAATTGCATTTATCATCTAATTATATAGTCGAATATTTTTATTAATTTTTTTTATTAACAAAATTTTTTATTAGAATTTAATTACTTATTTTTTTATTAGTAATTTTGCTTGACAATTTCGGCTCAGTAACCAATCTATATAAAATATCAATGGACGCTTGAACCGATCAAAAAAAAAACATATATGTACATAAATAAATAAATAAAAAAGTTATATTTACTCCTTACAATAAAAAATAGATATACAAAATTAATTTAAAAAATTAAAATAATTTACTCTTTACAATGAAAAATAGATATATAAAATTAATTAAAGGAAAAAAAAATTAATACAATTAAAAGTAAATAAAAAAATTAAAACAATTTCAAAACTTAAATAAAAAATTAAAAAAAAATAAATAAAAAGTTTAAAAAATTAAATAAAAAGTTTAAAAAATTAAATAAAAAATTTAAAAAATTAAATAAAAAGTTTAAAAAATTAAATAAAAAATTTAAAAAATTAAATTAAAAAGAACAGACATTAACTGAATTTTAAATATAAAAATAATTTTTTTGTTACTTATTATATTATCATTCAATTATTTGCATTTTAACGTCTTACAACAAACACTTATTCGTATTTCTACTCTGTATCTACATACATATATACATATGTATGTATGTAAGTAAGTAAATTGTAGCACTGTATTGATCCAACTTGTATTTTAGTTTTCAATGAGTTAGTTTGCTCTTTGGTTGGCGTTATTACTTCTATTGCTAACGGTAACGTACTGTTAACGTTGTTTTGTCCCACATTAGTAATTTTTTTAGTATATTTAAACAAAAAAATATTTTAAAAATTTTATCTACATTCCAAAAAGTATTCAAAAAATAATTAAAATATTTGGAATGAAAAATTTTTATATTTTTTAACCCATAAACAGTTTTCAAAAATAAATATTTTACTTTAAAAAATTTTAAATTATTTCTAATTAAATTTTTGAAAATAATTTGTAACATCAAAAATTAAATTAAATTCCAAAACTTATAAATTATTTTCAAAATTTGTTTAAAAGGTAAAAATAAATAAATAAAAAATAATTTTTTAACATTTGCAATTAAAAAAAATTAAAAAATACCAAGCAATTACAAAAAAATATTTAAAAATTAATTTTTTTTACCAAAAAAGTAAAATGTTATTATTTGCAACTATTTTTATTACTGTTTACTGAACAGGGTATATTAAGTTTGCCAGCTTGTTGCACCCAGAAGGAAACGTCGGAGACGCTACAAAATAGACACATAAATGAGGGCCATGTCCGCCCTTCTGTCTGCCTGTCAAGTCAAGCATTAGTCTGACAGTTTTTGAGATATCGATTTGAAATTTTGCACACGTTTTTTTCTACTCAAGAAGCTGCTCATTTGTCGGAACCACCGATATCGGACCACTAAAACATATATGTAGCTGCTATAGAAAATTTACGATCAGGTTCAAGTGCTTGTATGGACACATTTTTCATTTGAGGAGATATCTTCACGAAATTTGGCATGAGTTATTGTCCAAAGAAACAGGACTATCTCCGAAGATTTTTTTCGGATCGAGTCACTATAGCATATACATAGCTGTCATTTTATTAGAAAAAATATCTTCACGAAATTCGGCATAGTTTATTGTCTGAGGCATTTGTGCAATCTCCGAAGATCGGATGCAGTTATCGTAAGCAATCTTTTGTATTTGTAATTATTTTTTATTAGAATGCTTTTTTCATTTTTGTTAGAATGTCTATTAGAACATTTTATTTTTTTATTTTTTATATTTAAATTATTTAATACTTTTTTATATTAAGTAAATACCTGAATTCAACAAAAAAAAAAACATAATATTTTACTAAAATATTTGATTTGGATTTTAGTTATAATTTTTTGATATAACTGCTTTAAATAAGTAAATACAGTTTTTTTGAATATCTTTAAAATATTTTTTAATCTGTAAATTTTTTTTTTCAAAACTATTTGTTTTTGTAATTATTTAATTTTTTTTTTTTAATTTTTTATTTTCAAATGTTTTTGTAATTTAAATAAATTAATTTTAAATATTTCAAAGGTTCCATTTTGGTTTTTTGTGCGTAATTTTTTATTATTTTTTATTCATGATTTATTTATTTATTATCCTTAATTTCCTTGCAAATTTTTTAATAAATTAAATGTGTATATTTAAATTATTTAATATATTTGTACATATATACATATGTACAATCTTTAATTTAAATTATAATTACTATTGTTGTTTCTAATTTTCCAATTAATTTTTAGAATTTCTCTATTTTTAATTTATTTTATTTTTTATTAGCTTATAATTAAATTTTATACAATTTTGTTATAATTATCTATTTTTTATACTAGTTACAATATTATATTCATCCATTAATTTATTCCAGCTCATTTATGTTTATTTTTTTGTTTTATTTTAAATTTTTTTTGGTTTAAATATATCCACAAAAAAAATATTTTTTTAAGTTTTCCAATTTTTTGACCTAAAAATACTTTATTATTTTTTTTTGTATACAATATTAAAAATTTTTTATTTCATAGTTTATTCCAATTTTGAGATTAAAAAAAAATATTAATATTTATTTAACCGAAAAAAATATATATTTTTATTTTTCCAATATTTTTATTAAAAAAAAATTATTGAAAAGTTTTGTTTTATTTAATAAAATATTAATATTTTTTTTTGTCCATTCTTTACTCTAACTTTTGACTCAAAAAAGTAAAATTTATTACTTATTATTTCTGAAAAAAATAATATTTTTTCCAAAATTTTTATTCAAAAATATTGTTTTATTTAATAAAATATTAATAATTTTTTTCCATCCTTTTTTCTAATGTTTGACTCAAAAACAGTAATATTTATTATTTCCGAAAAAAAAACAATTTTTTTTATTTTCCAATATTTTTATTCAAAACTTTTGTTTTAATTAATAAAATATTAATAATCTTTTATTTAAATTTTTTTAACCCAAAAAAAAATTGTCAATCGTTTTTACTTAAAATTTTTTATTATTTTTTTTTGCATACAATATTAATAATTTTTTATTTCATTCTCTATTCCAATTATTTGACTAAGAAAAGTATTCAAAAATTTATTTACATTTTTTTTATATTTTTTTTTCATTTTTTATTTTTAATGCAATATTAAAATTTTTTATTTATTACAATTTTTGCACTCAAAAAAAAAAAAAAATTGAAAAATGTATTTAGAACTTTTTATATTTTTATTAACATTAATATTTTTTATTTCATTATTTATTCCAGTTAATTTTTACAAGTACATATTTAATTGCGTCAATTATTATAATTAAATCAAATTATTTGTTCATAACCTCAATCATATAAGTATAGACAATCAGTGCTTATGTGGTCTTAACCCAAAAATATCAATATTCTTATTAAACCTAAATATTTATCAAAAAAATATAACCTAACCTCAAACTAAACACTAAAGTAAACATTGACTCATCCATTAGCACCTAAAAACATAACCTACAAAACATCGCCTACGCGTCCACGCGCCTACAGCGCCACATCGCGATATTTCCGATAATCGTCGGACTCATTGCCGAGCGACAGCTTACTGTTCGCCGTTATGTAAGGATTCGTGTAGTTCGCATAGTCGAAGCCGCCATAATACTGCAGCTGTTGTGAGTTGCGCCGCGGCAGGGGTTGTGCCAACACGGTGCCCGAGAAGGGACCCACGGCCGAGCCACTCGACGGCCGCCGATACACGCCCGTGCCGTGCACCGGATTATTCAAATAACCGCTTAGCATGGCCAAGTAGTATTGTTGTTGTTGTGTGTAGTTCTGCAACAGATTGTTGCCATAGGCAGTCAACTCGTTTTGCACCTTCGTAATGCCATCCAAATTCTCCAGCGAAATGCAGTTGCGTGTCAACTTGCCCGACGACGACGACGCCTGCGTAGACTTCTCTGGCGAGCGTTGACGTTGCTGCGGCGGTGTGGGCAACTTCGGCTCAATTGAACAGTAGATGGGATCGTTCACCGAACCGATGACCGACGGCGGTGGCTGGTGCTTGTTCGAGTCCTGTATGCTGTTCTTCAGGTCGTCAATGGTGATGTTGAAGTATTTGCCGTTTTTGTCCTCCGTGTCGAGCACGTAGCGCGGATTATACATGCCGGGTAGCGTGCAGCGCAGATCCATGAGCGATTGGGCGCGATTGCCGGCTGAAACGGAAATGAAAAAAATGCGCACGCGCAATTAATTACTTTGCTGGCTTTGTTTTTTTTGTTGTTGTTGTTATTATGGTTGTTGCGTCACTCACCGTTGCGCATCTGCACGCCGCTGCCGCTGCCGCCGTGACCGTAAGCGTGGCCGTTGAACTGTTGCATGTACTGTGGCATGAAGATCGCCGCATTGAATTCGTTTTGTGAGCCAAACAACGGATTATTGTTGTTGTACATGTTCAGGCCTTGCGCCTGCGAACCGGCCATATTGATCTTGGTCGGTTCGCTCACCTCGTAGCCGGCATTCTCGAATGCGCCGCTCTGCCGCCGCTTGCTGGCGCGTCGCGAGTCGGCCTTCACGATCGGCACGCTCGGCGGCGGCGTCTGCAGCTGGAGGCGTGTGGCCAAGCCCTGCAGTTGTGTCAGCACCTGTGTCTCGCGACGCCATCTGTGGGTGTAAGAAGGAGCAGTTAATAGAGGGTATCGTATGCAAACAAAAGACTTAAGCGACAAACTCGCCCACAAGTCGTAAATGTAAAAACAAGCAAAAAGAAATATTTTAAAGCTGCCAGTGCGTGAGCGCGCCACTTATTATGGCATGCACATAATATTAGCTAATAAATCAGCAACAACAACAGCCATATTTCAGTCAAAAATGTAACGCACGAAAAAGTTTCAACGCGTTTTGCTGCCCAACTTCACTGGCAAGCACTGGAAATCAGCATTTTAATTGCACTTTTACTTGCCTACCTGCATCTCATTGCTCTTCGGCAGACGCAACCAAACGCAAAATTGAAGAAATGAAATAAATAATATAAATATAAATTAACTGCAAAAATCCGCTAGTGAAAATTCACATACATTTTTGCGTGCTGTGATTTTGAAGTCGCTTTCTTTGGTCTTAAATGTTCAGGTTAAGGAAAGTTTAATTGCTATTCTCATTAAAGTTTAAAAAAATAAAACTTTTATAGATTTCTTTGCCTCATGAAAATGTGATAGAAAAAGGAAGAAAGTGTTAAATTGAAATCGTTTCAGTAAATATCTTCCAAATTTTATCGGCAAAAATCTGAAAATAATAGTATAAATATAAAGTATAATAAAAAGTTAACAGGTCAATTGAAATGTCCCCGCCCTAGCATAATAAAACACATTTTTTGGCAAAATTCATTTTCTGTTTATTCAACATAGTTCATAGTGATATACTGATTATAGCGCCCCTACAACTTTTCGATACCTTTTTTGTAGTACGATTTGTTCTTTGCTTCAAAATATTTCCATCATGCATTCGTTTGATATTGAGAATAGGAAATAGTCGCCGAGAGCCAGATATGGAGAAGACGGTGGATGCAGAAGCAATTCGAGAACCAATTCATGGAATTTTGCCATAGTTTTCACGGACTTGTGGCACGGTGCAATGGCTTGGTGAAACAGTGGTGAAACTTTCTATTTTAAATGCGACCGATTTTCCACGATTACGTCTCTCAAACGGCCCTATAAGACTATGTAGTTAAAAGTCGATGTGAATGGTACGAGGTATGACAATTAAGTAATGAGACTGATTCCATAAAAACCGTATATTTGAAAATTATTTTATAGCTCTGCCATCCCCTTCAAAGTAGTCCCCTTGGGCAGCTATACAGCGATTCCAGCGCGTTTTCTATGCTTCGTAACATTTCTGGAACGCTTCGACTGGGATGTCCGCGAGTACTCTTGTCACGGCCGCCGGGATGTCCGTAATCGACTCAAAATGGGTTCCTTTAGTTTTGTTTTAGGAAACAAAAAAAGTCACAGGGTGACATGTCGGGCGAATAAGGCGGCTGTTGCAACACGGCGATCCCTTTAGAGGCCAAATACTGGGACACGCTGAGTGCGGTGTGGCACGGCGCGTTGTCGTGATGAAGGATCCAGTTACGAGCGATGTCTGGGCGCACCCTGTTGACTCGTTTTCGCAATCTTTCGAGTACTTGGCAATAGTAGACTTGATTCACAGTTTTCCCCGGTGGAACGAATTCTTTGTGGACGATTCCACGGCTATCAAAAAAGGCAGTTATCTCCCACTCCGCGCCTCGTCTTCCACGCTTTCACGCCCCTCCTTAAACTCTTTGTGCCATCGAAACACCTGGGCACGACTAAGAGCACTATCACCATACACTCTTACAATTTTAGCGTACGTTTCCGAAGCTGTTTCGCCCAATCTGGCGCAAAATTTTATCGCGACGCGTTTTGAATGAATAATGATGAGGAATGCACTGCGACGTTTGGTCTTCTGTGCTCACTATTTGCCTTTCATTTACCAAAGTGGTTCCTCAAGATACGGCTATTGTCGAAGGTTTAGGCAAAGAAACGAAATGTAGAGTTGCTAGATATGCGGATATCACAAATTTAGTGGGAATGGTCGATTCGAATTAAAACTCTTCAACTTCTATTAAAAGAAGCGACTGCAAAGCTTCGGCCAACCAAGCTAATCGACTTTTTGCTGTTCAGTGAACAAATATCAAAACAAAAGGAAAATATTCCAATTTTTTTAAATTGAATGCACCGCTTTTTACACCAACAACGCATGTCGGTGTCAACTTTAAAGTTTCCCACAGCGGTCTGCCACCTCCTTCACATACACACCTGTCAGTCAATTCGCTTGCATAAATAAACACATAAATATGTATGTTGGTATACATATATGTGTGTAAGCATATAAGCTGTCGTGATTAAAGCATGTAAAATATTCGCAACCTTTCGTTTATTTCATCGCCAGCAAAGCGGTGGCATGCCACAACACCTGCCGGCGAACCTGATTCCTAGACCAGTTGCAAAATGTGGGTTAAAAGTGAGTTTCGGCAAGGTCGAAAGTAAAATTTCAATGCTCACTGTGTTTATGAAGTTACACGCTTTTCAAAGTGGCTAATCATTGTTGTTGTTGTTGACTTTTTTTGCTGTGGATTGGCTTTTTGCTTCATAATGTTATTCATAGTTTTAACTTTTGCTCTTACCTTATACCGGTTGGTATCACACAAATTAACGCAAAGCAATTTATCACCAGTCTTACGAGGTAGGAAATGAGCTCAGTGAGTCCATGCACCGATTGTAGACCCTGAGAAAAAAGAGAGTTAAAAGCGAAGATTGATAAAGTGAAAAGGGAAATGGCGAAAAAACTTCATATTGAATACAAATAATTATAAGCAGCGGCGTAGTAAGAGGAGGGGTATATATTTTTGGGGGGTTGGTAACCCCTGAAATAAGAAAGTTGAAAAACTTCATAAAATTATGAAAAAAATATATATTAAATGAAAATAGTTATAAGCAGTGGTGTAGTTAGAGAAGGAGTTCATATATTTTTTGGGGTTTTGGTAACCCCTGGAATAAAAAAAAATTAAAAATTTCATGAAGGGATAACAAAACTGCATTTTAAATACAAATAATTATAAACAGCGGTGTAATTAGAGGAGAGTAAATAAATTTTTGGGGGGTTTGCTAACCCCCGGAATAAAAAAGTTAAAAAACTTCATAGAACGATGAATAAATACATTTTAAATACAAATAATTATAAGCAGAGGGGTAGTTAGAGGAGGGGTATATATATTTTTGTGGGGTTTGGTAACCCCTGCAACAAAAAAGTTGAAAAACTTCATACAAATTTATTTTATTTAAAATTTTTAATTTACGTTTCAACTTTTGTACAATTTATTTGTGATGTAGGTCTTTTCAGTGGGAACTATTTACTAGTTTAAAGTCACTTCAAACCGCTGATTGTGTTATTTAATAAACTTTCTTATTCTAGAATTTCATTAAGAGATTTAGAAAAGGTAAAACGTCGATTTAAAACTATTTTGGCTCAAGCTCAACTATTCAAGCTCTACTTCACTTCCAAGTAGCAAGAAAAGACCGAGAATCATCAGTATGCTAGATTCTTCTGATATTGAGATCTGAAGTTCACAGAAATATGGCTTAGTGCGATCAGAGAATACGGATGAGTATCTAAACTCAACGATGAAGTCACAAAGGAAAAAATTGTCTTGGCAAACTTTGAGATATTGACAATTAAAGGTCGTATAAGCAATAGCTGACACACTGGCTGTGTTCACCTTATTCTCATGTGGATCGTATTTACCGTTATATGATCTATAAATATGATCCACATACATATGTATGTATGAAAAAAGTGTACACAGCCAGTGTCTTCAGCTATTGTTTGTACGACCTTTAAGTGAAAGCAGAAGATTCACTAAACCCCTCTGTAACAAAATTCGAGCTACGCCACTGACAATAATTAGCACAGAAACGAAAAGATAAATATCATTATAAATGTAAATTATTTATAGAAATAATATTTCATATTTCCTTCTGGCTTACTTCAAATTCTCTTCCCTACTCTTCTTCAGTACATGACTGAGTAAGCAAAATTAATATAAAATATATATACATATTTATGTACGTATGTATGCATGTTTTTATTTATTTATATACATATAAATGTATCTTACCCAGTGCTGCGTTGTCATAATCATGACAAATATCAGTTCCGGTATCGAAAGTAGCCCAATAACGACTGACCATGCGAACAGGCCCCACGGCAAACCGGTGACCAGTCCATGTATGAGTATTGTTGTTGCCACAAAAACTATGAAGAATTGTGTGCAAAGTATATACGATGACATAGGCAAATCGCCATGCGCTTCCAATATCCAAGACACTTCGCACGAGAACGCACCCAAATAGACGATCTGATGGGGAAATATGAAAGGTTAGTGATTTTGATAGCGTGAATATGTACATACATTTATGAAATTAAGTATATGAAAAAAGAATAAGGTGGAGTAAAGTTCGGTTGGAATCTTAACTATAGTTTTTTTCTCAAAAGCTCGTCTCCCTCTTATATTGGTTGTTGCTCAAAGTGTACGAGTAAATTCCTTGCAAGAACTTGATCTTGAATCATGAGTTTGAATACCAACATTATTAGCCAAATTGTTCTTCTTCTTAACTTAATAAGCTGGCCTGTGACTAACAGAAAGTTTCAAGACCGGAGCATACTCTTGTAGAACCCTCAGAGAGCATCTAGTGACTGATACTCAGATCATCTGAAACTATGGAGAAAACAATTCTTCAGCCTGCTGAATGGCAGTGAAAGTATAACGCGCCAGGAGAAGGCGAACCCGATTCCACGATGGAACAGACGTTCCATTGCCCGATCATGAAAAAGTTCGAATAGCATTTAATTTAAATTCGAGGCATGAAGCGATGAGCTGTATGAGATATACAACAACATTGACATAGTTCACCAAATTAAAAGACAGCAGCTACGCTGGCTAGGTCATATCGTCCGATTGAAAATACTCCAGCTCTGATAGTATTCGATATGGTCCTACCGGTGAAAGCAGAAGGAGGGAAAGTCCTTCACTCCATTGTAAAGACCAGGTGAAGAAGAACCTAGCTGCATTTAATATCTCGAGTTGGCGCGAAACAGCGAAAAGGAATAACGACTGGCGCGCTGTTGTAAACTCGGCTATAACCGCGTAAGCGGTGTCTAAGCCAGCAAAGAAGAAAAAGATCAATTTAAAATAGAAATATAAAAAGAAAATTAAAAAATAATAAAAATAATAGTTGAATTTTCACTATAAAAATTTTAAAGGTCTAAAAACAATATTTTTTTTATTATTAATATTATTTTTCAAAAAAAATTAATAAAAATTATTAAAAAATTAAAAAATGGAAAAGTTATTAATTAACAATAATTTTCACACCAAACAAAATTAATTTACATTTAAATCAGCATTATTAAATAAATAACGGTATTATGCATGTACATATGAAAAAGCGCCAGTCATGCAACGCAGACAACAAAGATGCCAGCAAACAAAGGCAACGAAATCAACGTGAGAAAGCGAAAGTAAATCGCTCAATCAAACAATTAAGCGGCCAATCAAACAGAGAGAAAAACTTAATTTTTCAATGTTACATATTTAATTGTTGTCTAACTGTTTTCACCTATGCGCGCTGGCAATGCTGCGACTATCGATTACACAATGCAAGCACTGCTCTTGTTGTTGTTGTTGGGCATTTATTTTGATTGTTTACATTTAACATGCTTATTTGCGTAAATAGCGGTAATTATATGGTAACTGTTGATTTTATAAGCATGTGTGTGTGTTGGCGTGTGTTTAGGAAATATTTGAGTTGATTGCAAAGAAAAAAAGTAAATACAAAACCAGCAAATGTTTTCGTTTTCATTTACTTGTTTTTCACTTCAACATATTGATGCTGCTTGTTGTTGTAGTTTTTTTGTTGTTTTTGTTATTTTGTTTAATGTTTTTTTTTGTATTGCCAATTATATCTTAGCGTTTTGTACTGTGGCATCTTTTTGTTATTGTAATTATAGCTATCAATTCGCATGGCTGACACCGCAAACAACCGTTACAATAACACTTGCCACCATACAGCTCAAACTAACGGAAATATCTAAACAAACCAAGCACTTTCCACACATGTCGGCGGCGCTATATCGACATGTGTGTCTGTGTGTAACTAAAACTTATACATACATGTTTTTGTTGTTGTTGTGTTTGTCACTTACCAGTAGCAAGCCGGCCGCCACACAGCAAATCATAAATAAATTGGCCTTTATGAAGCGCTCCATTATCTGATCATTCCAAAAGGCTTGTATGCTATTTGTATTGTTGTTGTTGTTGTAGCTGCCTTTGCCGTTGCCGTTGCTCTCGTACTGCAGCGTTTCACCGATGGCCTTTTCATAATTCATTTTGTTGTTATTTTCGTTGTTGTTGTTGTGATTTTTGAATATAAAAATTTTCAATTAAACAAAAGCAAAGTTTGCCACATACAGCTATACGTCTGTATATATGTATGTATATGTATGTAGAGACTATATGAAAATCAATAACGGCATAAAAAGCATAAAGCACGTCTCGTTTCAATGACAAAAGCTTGTGTTGGATGCTGTGCGAATGTTCGAGGCGTTTGAGTGTGTTTCGTGCTTACTCTGCGTATTGAGTATTTTCGTTTGAGTTGAGTCGTTGATTGAGTGAAGTCGTTCGTTGCGGTCAACACCATAAATTCTTTGGATGCTTTGAATATTTTTTTTGAATTGTAGCGCTTTTGTCAACTTTTCTTGTTTTTTTTATTTTTTGTTGTTGTTTTTTTATTTTAGCGCCTTTGTCAATTTTTTTTGTTGTTATTTTTTTTAATTTCAGTTGTCTTTTTTAATTTTTGTTGTTTTTCTTTTCTTGTCCCGTTTACGGTGAATGTGCTTATTCTTATGCTAAATTTGGCCAATATAAATGTTTGTATATGTGGATATGTATGTATGTAGGCATGGGTTTATGTACAACAATCTCGCTTTGGTGACACCTTTTCGAAAGCCGCTCGTTTAGTTGTTAGTAATTTCGTTCGAATCAAAGCGTTTTTTCTCGAACATATCTTTATTCTGTTATTGTTAACTCCACTGCCAATAAATTTATTATGATTTTTATTTTTTTGTTCGCCTTATGCGTGCGTATTTAATATGTTTTGGTTTTTTAGTTTCAATGTTAGAAGAAGCGTTTTGTTGCGTTAAGCCGCTTACGCTTAACTCGGTATTTGTCTGTTTGGTCGGTTTTTTTTGTCGCGCTTTCAGTGTGCAGTTAGTTTTGCTGAAATGAAATGAATTTCCACCATTTTTAATGTTTCAATAGTTTACAACAACAAATGTGCGTATGTGTTTGTTTAGTAAGTGGATGGTAGAGTTAATGCAGAGTTCAATGAGTTTGCAAATAGGTGAGTATATGTATGAGTATGAGTGCTTGTGTTGTCGTTGTTGTGTTTATATGGATGTATGTGCACATGTTTGCATGAATGTATAATATTTTTTGCTATTTTATAACATTTATTAGCAGAATATTTAAAGAAAAAAATTAGAGAAAAAAATCATTTTTATGATAAATAAAAAAATGCCCAAAAATCAAAATTATTTCAAATATTATTTTTTTAATAATAATTATTACAAATTTAATTAAAAATGTTATTTAGCAAACATTTAATAAAAAATAAAATAAAAATTGAAATAATAATAATTTAATAAATATTCAACAAAATAATTTTTAATTGATGTAAGAAGTTTTTTATTAAACTTTTATATCGTTATCAACTCAAATCAAATCAAATCAAATCAAATCAAATCAAATCAAATCAAATCAAATCAAATCAAATCAAATCAAATCAAATCAAATCAAATCAAATCAAATCAAATCAAATCAAATCAAATCAAATCAAATCAAATCAAATCAAATCAAATCAAATCAAATCAAATCAAATCAAATCAAATCAAATCAAATTAAATCAAATCAAAATATTAATTGTAATAAAATAAAAGAAAATATAAATATTTTTTTAAAGCGTCAAAGGCCGCTGCAGCTTGCCATACTGTGATAGATAAAATATGTGATTATGTGTCTAATAAATAACATATTTTTATATTTATTATGGCATATTTTTCAATTTAAAAAATTAGTTAAATTAAATTAAATTTTTATTTATTATTGCTCAAGAATTTTTATATTAAAATTAATATTTAGCAAAAATAAAATAAAATAAAATCCAAATATAAATAAATTTAAATATTTGTTTTTAATTAATGACATTAAATAATTTTTATGACGCAATTAAAAAAAATTAATTGAGCCAATTGAAATTGCCAAAACATTTAAGGCTAGCAATTTTATTAAAAAATTAAATAATCATAAAAAGTTGAATTTTGATAAAAAAAGAAAAATACATTTTAATTAATAGAAGGAAATTTAAAAAATTATAATAATTTGTTAAAATTAAAAAAATTAAACTATATATAATGGAATAAATAATTTTTAATTATGAATTTTTAGATTAAAAACCAATTTATTTATTAATTTTTTTTTACATTAAAATATAATTAAATTCGAAAATTTAAATTTAAATTTTTTTAAGGAAGTATATCAAAAAGTTAAACATAAATTTAACAAATGATTAATTTTGATGAAATAAAAGAAAATTAATTTTTTTAGCTTCAAAACAATTATAAAATTAAAATATAATTAAATTAGAAATTTTAAATTTAATTTCATTTTTTTATACAATAAAAAATTTAAGAAAATTTGATTTAATTTTTTTTTATAACTATACAAAATTTTAATTTTAAAAAATTTCAAAAATTGATTTATTAAATAATTTTAATTTCAATTTATTTTGAGGAAGTATAATAAATCAAAAAGTTAAACATAAATTTAACAAATGATTAGTTTTGATGAAATAAAAGAAAATTAATTTTCTTAACTTCAAAAAAATGATTAAAGAAATTATTAATTTAATACATTAAAATATAATATAATTAAATTAGAAAATTTTAAATTTAATTTAATTTTTTTATACACTAAAAAAGGAAATTAAAAATAAATTAAAGGAAAATCAATTTTAAAAAATTTAATTGAATTTTTTTTGATAATTATAAAAAAATTTAATTTTAAAAAATTTAAATTTATAATGAAATTATAAAAAAATAAAATTTTTTAATTTAATTTTTTTTGTATTTTATACTTCTTTACTTATTTTTTATCAATATTTATTTTGATTAAGATTTATTTAAATTTGAAATACTTATTATAAAAGAGTGCTTGAACAATAAAATATTTTAAATGAAAAAAATATTAATTTTATTAAATAAAATATTTTAAAATCATTGTGCGCAAAACTTAAATTGAGTAGAAAATTATTAAAATTTTTAATATTTTAAAGGAAGAAAAATGGTGTGCTTGTTACACAATTTGAACTGCATAAAAGCTTTTCAAATTTTTTTGATTTCTTTTGATTTGATAGGCCTGTTTCTTCTTCTATACTGCGTTCAATTTTTGATATTTTCCTATCGGCAGTCACATATATACGTCAATTTGACATCTTCCATTATCTTGTTCACCTTTATCAACCCTCGAATTTCATATTACTTAATACTAAAACTATACAAAAGGTTTGCACAACGCAAATTCGTGCTAATAATAATATGTTAAATAGCTTATTTTTACTAAAATTAATTTCTTCGTGACTTATAAATAAATATCTTTCTATGAAGTGTTATTTGTATTTTGCACATGACTGTTTACTACTTTTAAGCCCATTTTCTATTAAACGCAATTGTGCTGATATAGTATATGAACAATATTTCACAAATTCCATAGCGTTAAGCATGCTGACCGAGCAAACAAACAAAATTGCACAAAAGACTTAAGACACGAACTCGTTCATTCTTTGCATTGAATTCTCAAGCGAAGTAATGCGCTTCAATCACTTTTATTGCCCCACTAACACAGAGCGAGTGCGCTTAATAGTATCATAAGCAGTAAGTAGGTTCATAAGCTAACAAATTTTGTGACACATTTCCCTTTTTATTGCATTTTTCATGTTTTGGCACAAGAATTTAAACGAATAGTCAAGCAAGCATGATATTGCAGGTATAAAGAAGGTTTGCCGGTACGGTTTTTTAGGAGCGCTTATTGGTTAGAAATACATTGTTATTTAGTAATGACATTTCAAGAAATTTTCAAAATTTAATTTCATTTCTAGGAATCGCCAATATCGGACCACAATAGCTTAAAGCTGCCGTAGAAACTGAGCGCTCAAAATTAAGTTCTAGTATGAAAATCTCCTTTATTTGAAAAAATATTTTCGCGAAATTTGGCATGGATTATTATCTAAGGCAACTATATAATTTCCGAGGAAATTGTATAAATCGAATCACTAAAGTATATAGCTGCCATACAAACTCAACAATCAAAATTAAGTTCTTGTATGGAAAACTTTTTTATTTATGAACGCTACAAGTATTATAGCTGTAGAAGTTATCAATTTTTCTTGTTTTTGTTTATTTTTTGGGTAATTTTTATATATATTTGATATTAAGCATCATGAAGTACAAAAAACCTTAAATTTTTAATCGTCTACCGCCAACCCTTTAAATAAAAAAAGTATGTTTGATAAATATTAAAAATTTTTCGTTGAAAACTGGTGATTCTGTTTTTTGAAAAAAAAACTGGTATTAATTTCGATATTGTTTCAAAATAAAGAAGAATGGCACCTTAGTTGCTCACCGGAAATGATGTAAACGCTTCTATTATTCTTTACGAAATGCAAATATTTATCATTGACAATATTTCAGATTTGTTCCCAGACATGACATTCCTCCAACAACAAATAATAATAAAAAAAAAAATCATAAATTACGCAAAATTAATTCTGATGATGCCTCAAACCTTGAGACTACTAAATTTTCCAGCACAAATCGGCTTGGCTTGGGTGTGTTGTCACCCACACAGAAGACAAATAGCGGCGTAATTCACATAAAGACCAATTAAAATCAATGTCAGCCACTGAAAAATGCTGTGCAATACTGTAATTTGGCCAAATTCGTTGCGTCTAAGCGCATTAAAGATTCTCTAAAACCAAAAACAACAAAAATATTTGGTAATTTCAAACAATTAAGGCGGCGGCAGCAATGCGACACCACACTTTATGGCATTATTATGTCATTCATGAAATTCCTGACGACTATTCGAAGCCACGCATATTTTTATATATAAATGTGTGCTTGTGTAAGTGTGTGTGTAAGTGCATGTAAGTATATTCAAGTGTCAAAACATTTTTAAACACGCACCCAAGCAGAAAACTATGAATATGTTTTTGGCTTAGCCACTTGTGAAGCCGTTGACTCGACACTTGACAAGCCAAACAACGACAAATAAAAAAGAAGAAAAAACGTTGACTACAACTGCAACGAAGCTTATATACCCTTCACAGGTTAATTTATTATATATGTATGTAATGCCATAAAAATGTTTAAAACGATTTTTCTCTTGATTTTTATCAGTCAGTTTGTATGGCAGCTATTTGCTATAGTAGTCCAATTTGTACAATTTCTTTGGACATGGTAAATTTGTCTTGGAAAATAATCCATGACAAATTTAGTAAAGATATCTCGTAAAATAAAAGAGTTCTTCATACAAGAACCAATTTTTGAGAGGTCACTTTGTATGACAGCTATTTGCTATAATGGTCGGATCTGAACAATTTGTATGGAGATGGTACCATTTCCTTGACCAATAATCCATGCCAAGTTTTGTAAAGATATCTTGTCAAATAAAAGAGTTCTTCACACCAAAAAATAATTTTGATCGATCAGTTTGTATGGCAGCTATATGCTATAGTGTTCCGATCTGTACAATTTCTTCACAGATAGTACATATACCTTGGAGAATAATCCTTGGCAAATTTAGTAAAGATGTGTCGTAAAATAAAGGAGCTCTTCATACAAGAACTAAATTTTGATAGGCCACTTTGTATGGCAGCTATACGCTATAGTTATTCGATCTGAACAAATTATTTGGAGATTATAGCAATTACTCAGAAAATAATTGCAGTAAAATTTCTTTAAGATATATCGTCAAATAAAAAAGTTTGCCTTACAAGCACTTGATTCCAATCGTTTAGTTTGTGTGGCAGCTATATGATATACATGACTCACAACGACGTTTTCAACAAATTAGCAGTTTCCTGGGTAGCAAAAGACGCATACAAAATTTCAGTTTGATATCTGAAAAACTGAGGGACTAGTTCGTCTATATACTGACCCGCCAGTTGAGTGCGGTTAAATTGTCAGCTTAGTTATTAAGGGTATAAAAATTAAATTCAAAATACGGCAGAAAAAACGCCTTCTCAAAAATATGTGCGATTACCATTACTTAATAGCTCGGCTTGAAGCATTAAGCGTTAAAGCGCTGTAATTTATTGACGAGCTACCAAAACGACTCAATTGCGTGTGAAGGTATGTGTGTCCATGTAAAACTACTTCGTCGGTGCAGTGGCACTTATTTCGCTTGCTTATGATTGAATGTACAAATATTTTTGATTGAAAATTGTCATTCATCAATTTATCGGTTTTATTGGCCGACATGCTCGCACATTAGCCGATTAGTCGCTTGTGAGTGTTGCTTGTCTTCTTTTATAGCGTGCGCCAAAATCAGATGCAAATTATGCTGAGCCTAATGAATAAATGGTGAATTTATTGAAGACATATATATATGTATATATGTATATCTACAATGTATACATGTGTGGGTAATAAAAAGAATAACGCGTTAAAACAATCAATGCTGTTTTTATTGGCGAGCGGAAGCCGCGCGACAACCGCAACATGCCGACACCGGATATCGCTGAATAATGTGGCCAGAACTTTTTATTTTTTTATTTGATATTTTTCTTAGCCCAGCGTAGCTTTTGGCTTATGGTAATAAATATAGTTTACGGATATTTTCGTGGATTTGAATGCTCTCAGCTTCGCAATTCAAGAAATTTCATCAAGAAATTCTAAGAGCAAACACTAATTCTACCAAACGCAGAGTACGTAAAGCTCTTCATTGATCTTTGTTGGCTTGCAGAGACGCTAAACACGTCTTGGTAGTTTGAGGTTAATGATTTTGAATGTTGAGTTTCAAAAATCGAGCAACACTGGTTATTTTTTTATCGAGGGTGTTTCTTATTGTTCTTGTAATGGTATACTAAGCCATCGGAGACATTTTTTTAAGTTTTTCATCGCTGCAATCACCACAGTATCCCTCGGAGACCCACAGACACTGGATTCAATCACAGCTTTTAATCTCGTCTCCACTCTTGCCTTGAAAAGGCTTCTTATAAATCTAAAATCTGTTCAAAAGCTGCTTATGTCGTGGATTTATCAAAATGAGCATCTCTAAATTTTCTAAAAATAGGCCAAAAAACAGAATTATTCACAGATTCGGGCCATATTGGTTAACAATGGTGATTGCAAATCGTGTTCTTCAAGTTATTTAATTTACAAATGCCGTCCAGAAGTGTTTTGTAGGTATTTAAATCCTCAATCAACTCATTTTTTTTAAGTATTATTTTCGAAAAAATTTCATGAACTTTTGCCCTCATGACGTTTGAGGATTTGCCACATTTCTTTAAGTGGATGTTACTTAGTGTTCTTTTGAAGTTATAGATTGTCGAAGATAATTGTTTACGTTTTTTCAAAGCAGAAGTCACAACAATATCTCCCTAAGGCCCCTAGAGATTGGATTAAATCTCAGTTCCCGATCAAGCATCGAAGAAAGTTTTATCAATTTTCTAAAAATGGGTAAAAATATCTAAGCTTCGACAGGGTAGGGCCATATGGGCGGACAATGGTGTTTGCAAAGTTGAAGAGCACAACTTATTACATTTACATTACAAAAGCTTTTTGTAGGTATTTAAATCATCAAATAACTCATTGGAATACATAAAATATAGTAACAAATATTTTTAATCTCATATTCTTTGAAAACTAGAATTCTCGAAAAAAGAAGAACCCTTTGATACAAAAATTTTTAACCATTCCGTAGTTGTCTAACCTTTTTATTTTTATGAAAAGAGTGATCAAGTCGGAACTAGTCCATGTATTGATTCTAAATCAATAGAAATTGTGAGGTTATGTTTACTTCAGTGTGCTTCACTCTTGCCGCCGAATTTCTGAGTTATGTGACCGAATATTAAGTTGATTTTACAACCTTACAAGATCATTGAGATATTTCTGGCTAAATTTTCATATGATATGCAAAATATGTGTTATTGGTCAGACAGCAATCCACACGTACTCCAGCAGTCAGCATTGCATTCCGAAAAAATACTGTTTGAGGCGTGAATGAGAATCGCTACCGCTCAATTATAACCGAATATTTTTGGCGCGAACTAGTACTGGATTAGTTTGGACGTTACCAATAAGTGGTTCTAACAGGACAGCGCCACAATCAACACAGCGAATGTCACAATAAGATTTATACACTGAACAGGGTATATTAAGTTTGTGATGAAGTTTGTAACACCTAGAAAGAAATGTCGGATACCATTTTGACATTTCTCTTCAGTAAGGTTTGCCATTTCCTGATATTCGGAGTCAGTGGCCTCAACTTTAAGAGCGCTACGTCTAATTTATGGTCGTCATAATCGTCCTGTCAGAGAAACAATTAAGCGTCTAGGGAAAAAAAATTAATTCACAGGTACGATACAAAATGTTCTCATGCCAGTGACGATTGATGAACTTCGTAAGAATATCGAACGTGAAATTGCAGCAGTGTCGGCCAATTTATGCTTGAAAACCGTCGAAAATTGGGTTCAGCGTCTGGACTTCTGCAAGCGTGTCTGTGGTGGCCATGCAAAAGAAATCGAGTTCCATACATAACGCCATCAAATGTACTTTCATAGAAAAAAATAGTTTCATTTATATCCTAAACCATTTTTGTTTTATTTAAAAAAGCTGCTGTAGCGCTCTTATTGAAAAAACCCGTTAGCTTCCGAAATCGTAATCAACATTTTTTCTTCTTTATGTATAATTTTGGTATAAAATTGCAAATACATTCCATTCAAATACAACTTTCAAAGCAAACAAAAAACTACTTTATTAAAAATAAAAATATTAATTAAAATTAAAAAGTTGGCGCTACTCGAACATACACATCCCTTACTTTTTTTTACACGTATTTGTACATTGTTCTTTTCTGCGAACATTTAAGGAATTTGGAATTATGACTGTGCGTATTTACTTGCTGCTTTTCTACGTGAGTTGCCGCCACAATTGCCATTTGTGCTTTGAAGCGAAGTTGCAATGAAGAACACTGCAGCAAAGCATTGTGTGCATGCGCCATATATGCCACATTCTGTCTTTCCCGGCTCTAAACTGCTTCAGCGTTTCCCAAACAATGCTTTTATTTTGGTTTAATGCCGAAAAAAATTCGAGTTCGTTGCTTAAGTCTTTGGTTTTATATGGTTTATGGTTGTTTGCAAGCCTCTCTTTATTATTAGTTGAAATATTCACTTTTTATAACAAGAATAACAACAATGAAGCAATAAATGCATTTTTCTATAACTATTTTGCGGCGCTTCTTTTCCAGTTTGTGGCTTATAGCTTAATGTTTTCAAAGATATGAGGGGTTCTGTCAATATTAGGGCACCTCTGTTGATCTGCTGAACTTGCATAAGCAACTTTTTAATTACCAAAATAAACATTCTAGTATATTCTGTAGAATAATTTGTGTTCAGAACTCAGAAACCACCGCCTGCAAGTCACGCACTCCACCCACTCGCTTACGCCGTTCGTGAAGGCGTTAATTTGTGTTAATTGCCAGCACTTCGCCACTTTTCCGTTAACGCACTGCCAATTCTGCCGACACTCTTTAAGTACAGCATATTTAAATAAACTGACTTTAGCGGTTTTCCGTACACTTTCAGTACTTTGTTTTTATTGTAAATTACCCGCTTCTAACTGCAAAGCTAAAACTAACTAAAAACTATCTAAAATGTATGTATGTAGTAGCGCGTAGCATAAAAAGTTAGCGGTAATGACGCGAGCAACGGCTATCGCCAGCAGCGGAAAGAGTAGTGACGCCAACGGAGACCGCGCTGCTGACGCTGCAGTACCGCCTCATTGTTTGTGTTCGATTTTGACGCTGCGCTCCATGCACAACGAGCACTTTTGTTAGTCAACAACAACAATAACAACTACAACAATGTAGTTTAACAAAATTGCTTGCTATTGTTCTTGTTGTTGGTATGGGTGCCACCAATATGATAGCACCGTTCGTTTATATATCCATTTGTGCTGCTATTCTACTTGCCAATTGAAAAGAAAAACAACTGTAAATTTACGCTGGCACGCTACACACTTTCCCCCTTTCCACTAACTTCTACTTAGGCCATTCATTTGGCATACAAAAGAACCGTTGGAAGCAAAAGTGTGCAAGTATGGCCACTTGCAAGTAGTCTACGCAAGTTAAAGACACACATACATACATATATATATACGTACATATGTATGTGTGTACGGGCATGTGTACATTCATGCATAAATTTCTTTCTAATCAAATTGGAGTTCATATTTCTACTTCCACGCGCGTGTGTTTGTATATGCATGTATGTGTATATTTGTTATAATGTCCGTGAATTTAGACAGTTGTTTCACTTGTCGATTCGCTTTGCCATATTCACAGTATTCTTCCTGTTATTATACAAATTTTGCCATGAATATTGATTTGTGAAGTGGTTATGATTGCATAAATTGTTATGCTCGAGGGTAAGTAAGACTTAAAGTATATTTTGAAGAATTTTTATAGGGAAAATGTTATCAGTTATATGGTCCTTAAAAGTCATAATACGTAGGCTGCTATATATATTTCTGGACTAGGCAACACTAAGTGTTGCCAAGTGCAATCTGACATTTCCATTGGAAAGTTTGACATTTTTTAGCATAACATCACTCAGAACGTTTTGTCATTTAATCGTGAATTGTTTTATTTACAGGGAATTAAAAAATTCATCTCGGCCAAAAAAATGGAATTAACTCGTGAACATTTTCGTGCGATCATTTTTCACAACTTTCGACGTGGATTATCGCGACAAAAGTACATCGATGAACTAAAATCTTTGTATGGCTATGAAGCACCATCCTATAGCACTGTGAAAAACTGGTACAACGAATTCAATCGTGGCCGACGCTCGCTCAAAGACGAATTCCGTGAAGGTCGTCCAAAAACAGCCGTTGTGCCAGAAAACATCGATGCCGTACGTGAACTGATAATGCAAGACCGTCATGTAACATGCCTTCAGATAGAGGCATGCCTATGCATTACTCACACCAGCATACATTCGATATTGCATGAACACCTGGCCGTAAAAAAGGTTTGTTCTCGTTGGATCCCGCACAATTTGACAATCACTCAAAAAAAGGCTCGTGTGGATTGGTGTAAAGAAATGCTGAAAAAATACGACCGCGGTGCTTCAAAAGACGTCTATAAGATCGTCACACTATGCGTATGAGCCCGAAACAAAACAGCAAATCGACCATAAAAAAAAAAATCATTTTCATTGATAAATATGCCTATTTACATTATTAGGCCAGAAATATATATTGCAACCCTCGTATTATTCAACAAAGAAGTTATTTATCACGAACAAGTGTTTTTGATTCCAAAAATTAATCAAAGAGAGTCGAGGATGAACCACGTCCAGGACAAACATCAACATCAACTGATGATCAACACAGTCAATAAAATAAAGGAATTGGCGCTTGAGAATCGAAAATTAACAGTCAGAGATCTTACTGGTATCGCTGGAATATCGGAAGGATTCGTGGAAACCATTTTGAAACATCATGTGAACCTAAAAAAAAGTGAAAGTACGATTGGTTCCAAAATCACTCAATTTTTCCAGGTAACACCATCGCGTTAACGTCTATCAAGCAAAGTTTTCTGACCACCAGGATATCATAAAATATATTATTAGTGGCGATGAGTCTTGGATCTACGCTTACGAAGCGGAAACAGCCGATCAATCGACCAAATATCATGGCAAAGAAAGCCGAAAAGTCCACAAAGTAGGTCAAATATGAAGGTTATGTGGACAGTGTTCTTCGCTTATCGAGGTGTAGTGCAATCCGAATTTCTTCCGACTCGGCAAACTGTCAACAAGGCATTCAAGAAATTGAGGGTTATCTGTTGTTTGCGTGAAGCTTAAAATTACAAAATTTCAAGCCAAAGTAGACCGATCTACACTAATTTGTAACTTTTGATGTATTTATAGGATGTCACGCACCTAAAATATGTATTTAATTCCAATGTGAATACTTTAGAAAAACTCAATACTCTTGCTTAGGATAGTCAAAATGCTAATCTGAAGCATAATTAATATCATACTTTGCATTTGCACACATATTTGGACTTACTATGCCTAATAATATATACATATAAATAGTAATAACACGAATAAATTGATGAATTTACAGTTAAAATATAGTTCTGTATCAGAGCCTCATTCTTTAGAAGTATTTGTGGACTTACAAGCACATACATGGAAACAGAATGACCACAAATCAGAGGATCAAAGTGTTTGAACGCCACTGCACAGAATTTTCCGTTAATATACAAAAACAGCTTACGAATGAAGTGGTGATCGGTGAAACTGATGACTATTTTGCAGCAAAGAACAAATCGTAAACAAAACTGGCATCGAAAAGTCATCCTTCAGTTTTTCCGAAAATTGTCTTATTAATATTATACTGACGATTCGAAGAATTCGTTATAGTCTTATCTGCCTTCTTTCCCTTCTTCAACAGAAATTTTGTCACAACATTACTCATTTTATACATTCACGGCAAAGTTCACTGATTTTGCTACACATTACACCAACTTGTTTTGCTTCTATGAAACAAAGTTATACCAAACGCTCAAATTTGACCAAAACTAAGAAAAAACTACAATATCAAGTAATTTAATAAAATACTTTATTATCGCCTTTAAACTAGTTCACTGAGCCAATAAAGAATGGCAACGCCTAATAAAACATCTCATAGACATGTTATAAGCCTCGGCTGGGATGGCTCCAGTACCTTCTGCTAATTTTGGTATTTTCGGTTTCGACTCAGTTTTGAAGCGCCATTCAATATAATTTTTGACAGTTTCGACGTCATATACATATAATAAACTCACGTCTCGTCATCAGCATAATGCATTTGATGACTGTAGCGTCCTCCGCTACGTTGTCCAGCATCTGACAATTTTCATACCCAAAACATTAACCAAAATATAACTACTATAATATATATTTATATAACTATTTTCAGTCGCTCCATATGAGAAGTTGAGTTACTCTGCTATCTCCTTGAGCCAGCACAATGATTCGAGCACAAACAGTGACTTTTTTGAAATTACCGTCATTAACAGAGGTGTATGGACGACGACGATGAATATTTTTATGAAAAAAGGTTGAGGTAAATTGCTTGGCTTCAAACTGTCGCAAAAATATTTACTTTCCGATTTATTATTGTTACGTTAATTAGTTGGTAAAACATCTTTGTAAGCATTTAAGCATTTGTACATGAAAATAAATTCCTTAAATAACAATTGAAAATATTTATTACCTCAATCCAAGCTCGAGTAAGTTGTAGCAAATAACAGATAATTTTAACACTTCAAAAAGTGGGCTTCAATTTTATTTTGAGCCACTGAATTTAACTCTGCAGAATTTTCTAGAATTAAAGGAACCCAAAAGTTTAAAAATTACTAGCAAAATCAACTAAAGAAACATGTGACCATTATTAGTATCTTAAAGTAATCACTATGAATCTACTTAATAGCTATATTTTCAGTTAAGTTCTGTATCTAACAGAAAATTCAACAGTCCGCGACATATCTAGTAAGACACCTTTTTGTGGCAAAATTCGTTTTTTTTTTTTTATTCAAGGTAATTACCTTCAAGGGTGATACACTGATTATAGCGATATTTCACCTTTTCGATACCATGTTGGTAGTACGATTTGCCTTTTGCTTCAAAATGAGCCTCAGTATCGGCGATCACCACATCATACTACGAAAATTTCTTATACGGTGAATGCAGAATCAATTTATGCATTTTTGAGATCGTATTCATTGACATCCTTTTTTCTTCAATGGAAGTCATTTATTTCTCGATTTTACCCATCAAAAGAGCCAAAAACGCTATGTAATAGTCGCTGTTGATGATTCTTTCTTGTTCAAGGTAGTCAGTTTTTCCACGAGAGAGGGTTCATCGTGTGCAGTCCTCTCGAATGACTACCGGTTGGACTTTGGAGTAAAATGATGAAGCCATGCTTCATCTATTGTCACATAACGACGCAAAAACTCGGGCTAATTACGCTTGATCATCTTCAAACACTGATCCGAATCATCAACTCGTCCTTGTTTATGGTAAAAAGTGAGCTCGTGTGGCACCCATTTTGCACAAAGCTTTCTCATATCCAAATATTCATGAATGACAATATATACACGTTCAGTTGATATCTTTACAGTGCCTTCTATCTCGAACAACTTCACTTTATGATCATCTACTTTTCTATTTTGGAAGAGAAATTTACTTTTTTCTAACTGATAATAAGAAAAAGAATATAAAACTGAAAGGTAGAGGACTTTCTCATTACAACCAGAAACACATACTCGGAGAGATTTTGTTAGAGATGTCTAGGAACCAATTTTTTCGAGTACCAAGCAAAATAAAAAAAATATTTTGTTTTTTCTACCCACCCTAATATACATAACTATTTACACATATACGAGTATGCTCACAAGTGATGGTAGCTTTTGAGTGCATATCACTTTTGACTGAGTGCTTGCCATTGACTCGATCACTGCAAAAT
Organism: Bactrocera dorsalis; assembly: GCF_023373825.1. Lineage (NCBI taxonomy): Eukaryota > Metazoa > Arthropoda > Insecta > Diptera > Tephritidae > Bactrocera > Bactrocera dorsalis. The sequence goes on from NC_064305.1 coordinate 67,848,856, forward strand.
AATTGAGTTGAATGCCCTACAAAGCATAAAAAGTGTATTCAATTTAATTTAATTTAATTATATTACCGTTAAATATAATTAGAAACTATTTTTAATAACGCGAAAATACCGATACACATTTTTGTATTATTTTTGCAATTATCTGCGGAGAGTGATCACCGTAGTCATGTGGGTTGAGTGCAATGTACCGTAAGGTAAATTGTTGGTTGGAAATAATTTTATTTCTTCATATGGAAATCACTTTTCGTCAGACAATGTCATTATAGCAAGTTTCATATAAACAAGTGCAAGTGTGAGTTGCTTAAGTACATGTACAAAAATGATAGGAGACTTCAGAGCTGCGGTATAATATGACAATAATCTTTCTAAGAATCAATTAGGGATGCAATAAGATGCGGTAATTTCAAAACACAATTATACACAGTTTGCTTATTATTCAAGTGTTGATTTCAGAGCAAAAAATACCACTGCAACAGAAGTAAATGCGTGGATATTTTAATCAGCCAGTTTCTACTCGAACTCAAACTCTCCTTATTTGTTTTTCTCACTCATATTTTATCCATTGTTCTACGAACATTTAAGGAATTTAGAATTGTGAGTATGGGTATTTAGTTGCTTCTCTTGTACGTGAGTTGCCGCCGCAATTGCCACTTGTGCTTTGAAGCGAAGTAGCAATGAAGAACATTGCAGCAAAGCATACTGCACATATGGTATATGTATATGACACATTCTGTCTTTCCGCGCTCTAAGCTGCTTCAGCGTTTCCCCAACAATGCTTTAATTTTGATTTCATTTTGATTTTATACCGAAAAACATTTCGAGTTCGGTGCTTAAGTCTTTGGTTTTATATGGATTATGATTAATTGCAAACTTTTCATTATGATTAAGGGGGGGGGGGGAGGGGGGTTAAGGTCAAATCATACGAAAAAAGGTATGTTTTTGTGATTTTTTTCCTGACGACACAGTTAAAATTTATTTATCCAACTAATGCTACATCGAAGTATGCCATTCGAAAATGTCTTATCAATTTTTTACAAAGAAATTTAAAAAAATACGGCAATGGCAGCAATTGTCCGGACGGGTCTCGAAAAAAAGTTGAATTGCGGTGCTCCTCATAACTTCAAAACTATTGCACCGATCCTTCTTAAATTTTTTTGAATTTTTTCGAGAATTTGAAGTGAAAACACACAATTTTTTGGGAAAAAATCTTTTAATTTGTTATTACGAAATCAAAATTATGAACAAAAAAAGCTCTCCAGCGTTGCCTCGTAAAATATGTACAGAAATAGTGTTTAAAATTTCAAACGGATCGGTGCAGTACTTTTGAATTTATGAGGGGCACCGACTTTGAAAACGTGAGTTGTGGGAAAAACACGTTTAAATTTTCACAGACGCTCACAACCAAATCAGAGGACGGAGACTTACATGTGTATATCTCCGCCAATTTTGCTTTAATTGCTCTCAAATTTTCACAGAATAATCTTAAGATATACATTAATATAAAATAAAATAAAAAAAATGCAAATAAAAAAATAAAAAAAATTTTCGATCCATTTAATCAGACACGTTAAAATGGCGGCAGAACTGAAGGTTGACGCAGAAAAACCAAGAAACTGCAGTCGACAAACAAAACGCGTAAATTTCTGCGTGAGAACTTTCGAAGAATGCTGCAGGGTCTCAGTGTAGATTCCTGTGTTGAGTACAATCGACGAAGATTTGAAGAGGCGCTTTTCTAGAGAAGTATTAGATGGATTTCAGCTGGGTTTGCTGCTTCCAGAAAAAGTATGTGCTTTGAAAACTAAGGAAGTGGCAAATCCTATTGACTGCTTGATTGATACATTCAAAGGCCTTTTGACTAATGACAACGACGTGCGACGTTTGAAGCTCAAAGGTAAACTTGTTCACTGGCAGTGCCATTGGGGGCAGAAGCCAAAGTCAAAAGACAACAAGTTACCGACTAGTGCATTGGAAATGCTGAAGAACTGCGATGTAGACCTATACCCCATAGTTCATAGTTTTCTTCGCATATTCTGTTAGTTCTGAACGCTTTTTTTCGACACTTCGCCGCATGCAAATGTGGTTGAGGATGAACATAATTCAAGATAGATTGCTCGGCCTGGCATTCCTGCACACACTTCGTGACATTGAAGCCACTTCAGATGAAGTTCCTGAAAGATGGTTCTTAAAAAGGGAAATCGAAGAACCCTAATTACTTTGTGACTCATTATGATTGACCTCGACGCACCGCGATTCTTGCAGTGCCAGCCACACCTAACCCACTGTTGACTACCAAGTGAAAGCTCTTGAACATTTTTTTTTGTAATCTCAAAGCAATGAAAATGAGCGTAGCAAAAAGACAAAACAATAACAACTGTAATGTAATACCAACGGAGGTGATGTCAACACAACAACTTGGATTACAACAATGCTATGAGCCGCGGTTTCATAATTCCACTCATATACTCGCAGAGCACTGATGAATTGGGTGTGTTGTGCTGCCGCCGGATGATGATGGGCTGATGCATTAGACAGACAACCAGTGGAACGAAGTGAATGCAGAGCAGATGAAGAGCCACAGAATTGCGTGCGTGCGTCTTCATTTCATATGCAAGCAACGCAACAATTTATGCGCATTAAACACTAAATGGAGCGGAGGCGAGTAGGTGAGCCTCTGTTCGTATAAGTGTGTGCGTGTGTGTGTGATGCTGCACCTTCGGTATGCGCGAGTTCAATGACAATGCTACCATGCTCTGCGCGCCAGAAATTTACATTTCTAGTGCAGACCACGCAAAGCCAGAGGCACGCCAAGTGGGGCGCTGAAAGGCTGCGGCAACCCTACATCGGCTGGAGCGGTTGACAAAAGGGCGCGAATGAGTTATGATTGATAGATAATTTTTTGGAATTTCCATGCGAATTTGAATGGCTTAAGCTTTGCAATGAAAGAGTTCGCATACATTTAATTTAGCAATTTGCAAGCGTTGCCAACTTGCTTTTCTTTGGTTATCGTTGGCGCGCTGTAAATCACTAAAGTGTTATGAATTCGTGCGAATTAATGCATTTATGCATATTGTACTCGGAAATTTGTGCTTATTATAAGGCGAATAATCGCAAAAGTTACAATGCGATGCGATGATTGCTCGCTCTATCATTCGTAGAGCGATTACACGCTATTACGTCTGCCGATGATTGACCAAGAGGTGGCGAGGAAAAAACAAGCAGGCGGTCAGACCATGAACCGATTATGTAGTATTTACTTTTGTCCGATATACATAACAACAACTATATATGAAAGAAAGAAGGCAGCACTAAATTCGAGCTGAGCCGAGGCTATGAAATGACTTCCCTTATACAATTTAACTAAAAGTTTTCCCGTTTTACCTTATTGGAAAAATGTTAACCTATCCTCTTAAGAGATGTCAAAGCCATTTTAGCTTTACCAATACTGTAACGGAATATCATAGGTATCTTTAGGTTTTGCACCAACTTTTTCTCTCACCTATCGTATTTTCCAAAAACTATTTCGAACCTAGTTTGAAGCCGGTTTTGTACGGTTGTAGGATTCTGTGAGACGTTTTTTATGACAAAAGCTCAATGGAAACCTTGAAGCTTTTTAAGAAGGAATTGTAATAGATAAATTTGATTGAATTTAAAATTATATAACAAGTTTTTACCTGCCTTTCATATGACTTTTAAAGCTTTGTCGCTTTGGGATAAGCTTTTTTATGACAGAAGTTACATGAAAGCTTTTATGAGAAAAGTGTAATAGATAAATTGGGTTGAACTTAAAGTTATATAATAAGTTTTTTTCCGGAAAAAGACTTATGAAAGTTTTGTTGCTTCTGGTGTAAGCTTTTTTATGACAGAAACTTTGAAGCTTTTGTGAAATATGAGACAGGTCCAAAGTAGCGCCGGTACTTTTTTATGACGTAAGTATAGTGAAATTTTCAATACAATGAAGATTTGACTGTGTTGAAAATTTTGTGAAAACCTCTTTTATGACAAAAATGCATTGAAGCTTCGAAGCTGTCAAAAGTACAATGAAAATTATATTGTATTTGAAATTCTGAAAGAAAAATTGGAAGTTTCTAGAAAAATATTTTTGTGACAAAAATGCATTGAAAGCTTCGAAGTTGTCAAAAGTATAATGAAAATTATATTGGAATGAACATTTTGAAAAAATCTTACAAGTTTCTGGAAAAACTTTTTTTATGACATGCGCCCATTGGTACCTATGAAACTTTTGAAAAATCAATTATTTAATTTTTGTGGTGGAGAGAAAGCTATGAAACTTTTTAGGACAGACGTGCAATAGAAAAGTGGATTGAATTGAATTTAACATTTTTTGAACAGCTGTTTTAATGGGATACGTGCAATGAAAGCTTGAAGCTTTTGAATAAAAAATTTGTGACAAAAGTCTAATGAAAGCTTGAAAGCCTTTCTGACAGAAATGCAATAAATATTGTATTGGGTTGAAATTTAGTGAAACGCTTTTTTTATTACTAATGAAAGCTTTTTCACCTTTTTAATAAGCTGTTTTTTATTACAGAAATTGAATGAAAGCTCTGAAGCCTTCAAGAGAAACCTTTTTGTTGTGAAAGTCCGAAAAGAACTTTGATGATTTTGTAATAAGAGATTTAATGACAGTGAAAGCTTCAAAGCTTTTTATGGAAAACTTTTTTCAAATAACTTCAAAAGGTAGCAGTTTTTCAGATGGTTTTTGCTCTTATCGAATCAATACGATTTCAGAAGCTTTAAAGCTTTTATATCAAAAAGACATTTAAACGCCTTTTTATAGTCAGTGCTAGTTTTTTCGCTTTTTGTGATAAGTTTGTTTTCATTACAGAAATTGAATGGAAGCCTTGAAGCTTTCGAGCAAAGCCTTATTATTATGAAAGTACGAAACTTTGATAATTTTGTGATAAGAGGTTTCATGACAGTGTAAGCTTCGAAGCTTTTGTGGAAAACTTTCTTGAAAGAATTGGTTTTGTGATAAGAGTTTTCATGACAGTGGAAGCTTCGAAGCTTTTGTGGAACAATTTTTTGAAAGAACTTCAAAAGGTAGCATTTTCTCAGATAGTTTTTGCCCTTATCGAACCAATACGGTTTCAAAAGCTTTATAGCTTTTATAACAGAAATGTAATGAAAAGCTTTTCAAACCACATAGGTTTGAAACGAAACTTTTTACAAGAGTTTCTGCCTTTGTCTAAGATATTCCCTCAGGTATGCCGCTTTCGGGCTTGAGTTTGTTCCTACAACTCTTCATATGCATCTTTATACTTTAATTTTATTAAAATACACCGTTATGTGTACAAAACCAAAATACCCTATCGAGACCAATGGCGCCTTAGTTTACGAATTCGGGCATATAACAATGTGTGACTTGAAATGCGTTTCATTTCACTTCATTTCATTTCGCTTAAGTTTATATTGCTATTGTTTTTATTGTTGTATTATTATTTAAATCGCACACCGTGTGTTTCCTACAAATAACAAAGCATGAAAAAGCGCCTTTATGAAATTAGTTTATCATAGCCATATGAAATGTGAATTATGCGCGTATTATAAATGCTCATATGTATGCATGTGTATAATGTAATGTGTGTTTGTATGTAATAGATTATGTATGCTTATGAGTGTGTGGATGTGCTTAGTTAACTGTATAAAATGCATTAGTAAATTGAGTTTATGTTGGAGAAGTACAAATTACCTTTCACTTTCGTTGTGCGTTACGCTTGCTGCAATGTGTCGTTGTAATGCGCAACGTCGTTGTTGTTTTTATTATTGTCGCCTTTGTTGCTTTAGTTGGAATTGTCGTTAATATATTGTTGTTGTTATTACAAAAAAAAAACACAGTGTCTATATATTAATGCGTCGAATGCTCACAATTCCCACAATCGCTTCAGCACTAGGATGCTATATTTCCACACACGTGTGTATATGTGCATGTATGTGTCACATATGTGTGCGTGTTGCTTGCTTTTGTTGTAAGTAGCGCTTATATACAACACCTTGCGCTGTCAGCAGCAAAAATGTCGTTATTGCTTTTGTTGCTGATAATTACAATTTTGTTGCAATTAAATTTTTTATTGGTTCGTAGCGTTGTTGTTGTTGTGTTTGTCGTCGCTGTTTAATTTTATGGTTTTTTTTTTATAATTTCTTAATAGCACATTTATTCATCACGAACGTTTCACTCTCCAAGCACTTGTCTAATTGCATATACTTAGATATTTATAGAAATATACATTAGGGTGATTAAAAAAAAATAACATTATTTCAACTATTTTAGATTTTTATATTAAGAAACGTCATTTTAAATTGCTAAGCTCATGGTCTTATGGGAAATTTACTGTGAGAAAAATGGTCTCTACTTTTTCCTGTTTTATGATTTTCTGTTTTTGTGTTTTCCTTTGATAGACATTGACGTTTGACGTTGAATATCTTCTAAACGCTGAACTTAATTGAAGAATAATGTAGGCCATTTTTATAGAGCCGGAAATTTCCCACAAAACTATGAGCTTTGCAATGTGAAATAACTTTTTTATTGAATCATAATATTCAAAAGCAAAAAAATAAATAAATTTGACTTAAAATAGCCCAATTTCAACGGTTAATATCTTTAAAACGGTTAGATTTACAAAACAATCCTAATAAACCTTTTTTGAAGAGTATTCAATTTCCTATAAGATCTAAAAACCAAAATATACTTTCAAGTAGTTTGTAGCGAGATATGAATTTTTCCAACTTATAATAATAGCCTTCTGATAATAAGAAAAAAAATTGAACACCGTTAGGCGGAGAACCTGCTCGTTACAATTATGAGCTCATACTTCGAGAGCCTTTCTTATAGATGTCTATATATCAAAGTAAAGGTTAGGTTAGGTTCGGTTAATCAGGTAGGCCAATAAGCCACGCATAGACCAGTTTTGGTTCTTTTCGATACCAAATGCAACCAATCTTTAAGTTGCCTGCGCTTGATGAGAATTTTAACAGACTCTGCGGCCTTACTATCGATACCTCCTCCAGTGTATTAAAATTAGCAATTTTGTGCTTTCTTCTGAGCACAAGTAAATCCGTTTTCTCCGGATTCAACCCTAAACCCGCTTGCGATGCCCAATTCCGGGCTGTATTGAAAGTGGAGATCATAATATTGCTAATGCTCTGTAGACACCTACCCGTTATTAAAAAAAGTAAAGTTAAGTTTCTTAGTAGCTTATTCACCACTAATGTCCATAGAAGCGGAAATAGCACTCCATCTTGTGGAGTACCTCTTCAAGCTTTCTTAGTTATTTTAGCGTCGTTGCATTCTGTTCTTATCCGTCTAGAGGTAAAAAGGCTTCTGATCCAGCGTTGTATAGCAAGATCAACACCTATTAACTGGATACTATTCAGAATAGATACCGTAGAGACGTTAGTGAACGCTCCAGAAATGTGCAGAAATGCTTTAAGACCATATTCCTCATATTTAAAAGCCCTTTCAATATTGAATACCAGTGTATTGAGTGCAGCATCAGCTGATCTGCCTTTCGTAAATGCGTGCTGCGCCTTGAACAAGCTTCCTGGACACGCTGCGACACTAATCACGCACATCCAAGAGTACCAGAGTAAGAAGCAAACATTCTTTTTCTTCTGACCCACCCTAATATACATACATAAACATATAGTATGAACATAATTTAGTATATATGTATATGCACATGTATCACTCAGCACTGTAATCTTTATTATTTCTACTATTCACACGACTTTATTGCCACCACTATTTTATTATCTGCATTTTCTTGGTAATATCGCAAATGCTTACAATGTTTTTGCACACTCTCTTTGCAATTTTACGGAAGTTTCATAAGATTTGCCATTCCGTGTATATTTATGTCTTCCTTAAAATACAATTAATAACTTAATTATTTATATTTAATTCTGAGTCATTAAAACGACAATAACACTTAACACCACGGATATTGCCGGCAGGTGAATTGCTGCGAATGTCGCTCGAAGGCTCAGAAAAGCCGGCTATGTGAAGGGATCCCAACAGGGTCACGCTGAAATTCTATCTTCCTTCAATTGCATATGTGAAAACTTGGAGCACAGCGTCGCAGAAGTTACTCCTGAGATCTGTTGCTTCATTCACATACCGACTCGGTAGATGTGGCAGGAGAGAAGTCGCTAGGGGAGAGGCGCAGTTAGCTCTTTCACATCGGAACCGAAACTAAGAACGAAGGTTGGAGTGTGAGGCTTCTATAATAATCTATTATATAGTAATTACGTCGAACAAAGCTTTAAGCTACCGAACTACTGTAGTGTTTTTCAAGCAAAAGTGGCTGCTGCTAAGATAGCAGTAGACTTACTTCTCCGAAGTGCTACCTCAACCACCATTCTCTCCCACAGCAAAGCGGCAATATTAAGGTTGAGATCGCAAACTGTGTGATCAAAGTTAGCCATGGAGTGCCTAAACTCACTAAATATAGCATGAAGCAACTTCATTATCAGATTCTTTTTTTTTTGTTATGCGCGGTCATAGCGGAATCGCTGGGAATTGCAAAGGCTAAGAGTTATCAAAAGGGGCACTTTTACTCGCTCACATCGGAGTGGGATCGAGTTTGTTCTAATTTGTCATCCTGTCAATAGACCTAAGGATCTGGTGTGTGCTTAGCAGGCTTTGGCCGAAGTACAACTTCAGCGCGTTTGCGCAAACTTTCTGCTTAAGAGTCTACTAACTAAACTACTTGTTCTAAGCAAAGTTCATCTTAAAATATTGTCCTTCGGATGTAAAAATCAGATCTTACGTAAATTGCCAAGAGTTATATGAAATAAGATGAGGTAGAAGATGATATCTTCTCCATTTAGTTCTATGGCTCAAATTATTTTCGCCAGGTGTGGATTGAAGAAGTCGCATTATAGCGAGTCGCCTTGTCTGAAACCTCGTTTGGTATCGAACGGCTCGGAGAAGTCCTTCCCGATCTTGGGGGAGCTTTTGGGGTCAGGGATCTCACTTGGACAGTTTATAATGTCGGTCCATTGTAATACCTAGAATCTCTATAAAATTCATCATAAAGACGCTCAAAAATCGGTAAAGCGCTTTGAGCCGATCACAAATGTGTTGAGGCAGTTAATGTTTCGGCTATGTATCTTCGTTCGCCGTAGTTGTGACTACCGAAATGTTTCTACTTCAGTCTCGAAGATTGAAAAAGAAACTGCCTGAATGTTCCATGTAGCTTCACGGAACGGAAAAGTGGTAAAAACTCAGTACTAGCCGTTAGTTTGCCTAAAACTGCAGAAGCATGAGAAGATATGTACTGGAACGAAGGCAACCCAAAAACCTTGAATTTTGAGAGAGGTTTTATAAGCATCCCCTATATTAACAAAATACTGTTCAATGAGCCTTAGCATCACCCATTTTTATATATTTCGATAATCCTTTCTATTCAAACTCCTCGTTGAACGGCCGAAAGTTCTTAAACAACAATTTTACTGAACACTACTTTGATGACCGGACCGGAGGATGGAGTCATGTGTAGAAGTTCACGCAAGTGAGGAAAGTTCTCTGATCGCCATTCACTTGGGAGTGGCCAGAAACGATTCTTTTACATATGACTCAAGCAGCTCACGACTTCCGGTCTTTGACCAAGTATCCTCTGGGTAGCCTAAGAACATCCGTTTGAAGGCGAGCTAAAGTGAGAAGGCGAAAAATCCCCTGCATAGGGTTGTGCGCTGGGTTTGGGACCCGCCACGTAAAAACCTCCCCCAATGAAAAACAACACACAGCCTGCTGTTGTTGACTCGGCTATAATCGCGTAAGCGGTGTCTACGCCAGTAAAGAAGAAGACTTTGAAGACCACCTATTCAATTATTTATATTTTATTATAATTTAATTTAATTATTTTTTTGTAGTAAAAATATGTAAATGTCTTTAGAAGTGCAGAAATTATGGTAAAAACCAGCAGCTAGACTTTGCAATTCGATTAAGAAGGGAACTATAGGGTTCATTTCGTTATAAAGAGTACAAACCACTTAAAATAAACTGAATTTTTCTTCTTATGAGACTCCCAGTAGAAGTACTAATAAATAGTGCTATAAGTGATCTATAAAAATCGGGAACAAGTTCGACTAACGAAAGCACAGTTACTCCGCGACGGATGTTAAGACATCATCACAACAAAGTAAGCAACACAAATAACCAACCAAGTGACTCTACAACTTTTCATGCTAATTTTAATTTTTCTCTAATTATTATATTTAGAATTCATCAAATCTTTATGACAAAGCCAAGCAAAATTAATATTGATGTACGATCACTTGAGCAACAAATACATATGTATTTTTGTATGCATACCTTTACATATGCTCAGTACATGCAACGATCACAGCAGACTTCGAGTGAGCTTATTGACGTATTGGTGAAGGCGTGTCAGACTCGTTAGAAATAATAGTAATTCTTACCTCCGCTTCTGTATATATTTATTCTATAATAACAAATCACATTTATGTGCTTTGTCTTTGCTTTTGCTTCTGCTTTTGCCAATGCCGTAAATACAATAATCACGTCGTGGAGACTCGCAAAATATGCGAGACTCGTAGAAATTGCTGAGCGCTTAGTCACAAGCGATGAAGCAGTCGGTATGTAGCCACACATACATTTATTCATTTATCCATATAGGGTTTCTCAATAGAAAACTTCGTTATGTCAGATAGAAATCAGACTAGAAATGGTGAATATATAGTACATATATAAGAGTAGTGGAAATGTCTCGTTAGCTGAGATTTTTCATCGCACTGAAGAAACTACGAAACTACGTATTCTTAAAAATACTACAAAAAAGCGAATTTTATTTCGAAACTGAGTTCAAAAATATTTAATTAGTTCAGGTGCTCACGTTGTTAATAGTCTTCGAAGTCTTTTACGATGCGGTCATATTTTTTGACGAAATCGCGCTTCGAGCTATGTGAGATATATTTCGTAGAGCTATAAACCATTGCTAATATTTTATAAGGGATCGTTGTCACTGAAAATTCTCCAAACTCGCGGCTTGCGCGTAATTACAAAAAGGCATACGAATGGGTTGGATCTTTGTACTATTGACTTAAAAAATCCATCTCGATATTGTGACCTACCGAAATAATAGTTTCACCTTACACAAGGGACACCATGATGTATACGCAACATTAGAAAATTGAGCCTGACAATGGCAACCATATGTCAGGATTAATGAGTATATACTACAGAGATCAAGCAATTTTTTCTTGTTACTATGTCGCAGAACCGGCAGTTGGCGCAAGAGACTAGTGTTTCTCGAGCCTGCAGTGTCCAGTATACGGTGCGACAAGGAGACGGAATTTATCTTGGGGGATGTTGATCATATCTCTAAACCTGGCTAGGTTGTAACCTACCAGCAGTAACTTGGCGTGATGCATTCCTGTTGCCTGATGCTAGTGCAGTTCTCTCCGCACTCTCTCACCCATGCGGAGGAATTATGAAGTGAGATTCCACCGCAATTCAAAGGCCTGGTCATTGCCGGCTAACCTTTTATAACCCGGCACCCAGATCAGGTGTACACGGTTGCAAACTAACAGACTGTGCAGCCGTCTTATACACTTCTCCAATAAGAGCGATTTAACTTCATAAACTGAGATCGCTTTTATTGCTGCTTGACTATCGCTGAGTATAGCGAAACGCTGGTTGCGTTAGTTCCGTTAGCGACACTAAGTAATTTCTTAGCACCATAGAGCTATATTTATTCCATTTCTACAATCGACAAATCCCAATTGTAAAACCCTTTATATATAAATACATACATATGTACATAAATATGTGTTCCAGGCTACGCAAGCACCTCCAGCAGTGAAATTTCAGCTTGCGCGTGCCCTCACATCATCATACAAATGCATATATAAACACACACACACATGTATACACATAAACAATAGTTTGAACAATGGACAACAACGTGAGTGGAAAGTAATATCAAAATACACACATATGTACATGTATGTATATATGTATATGTACGCATATGTGTGTGTCTTTATTAAAATTCAGAGTGTGAGGCGGAGTCGCCGTTCGAGGTGCTGACAATACTAACTGTGGTGACTAACTGTGAAACTGTGCCTGAGTGACGAGCTAGCCGCCTAACGGACTAACAACTAACAACCAACAACTGGCCAAACGACTAAACAACTAAGCAGCCAACGGTGCGTCTCACCAACTGACCGAGTAGTTTCTTATTAAATGGCAATATTTTTCCACGATAAAAATCATTTCTGCCTCTTTGCCTCTCCACTTAAATTTGCTTAATGCTTTAATTCGTTTATCTCAATCGTTTTTGTTTTTGTGTTTTTATTTATTTTTGGTTTTTTTTTATATTTTATTTTTGTTGTTTGTGAAGAACTTGTTATTGCTGCTGCTGGTATTATTGTTGTTGTTGCAGGTTGACACTTGCACTAGTTTAAATTGGCATTTGGATTTTTGAACGCACTTGTTCTCATGCTTTTGACTATGCTTATTTTTGTTATTGTTCTATTATTTTGTTATTTGCTAGTTTGTTGCACTTATTGTTGCTTTAATTGTTATTGTGGGGTCGCAAAGTCACACGGCAATTAGAGCAGCTCGAAAGAATGGAAAAACTTCAAAGTTTCAAGGCACCGTAAAAAGGTGAATGAAGTCATAAAAGCATAATGAAAACGTTTGGAAGCAATAACAAATGAAATAAAATTAAGATGTTATAACAAAAAAAATTAAATCAAATACAGAAAATAAAAACACAATTTGTTAAAAAACTGCGAAAGCTTAAAACTCAATAAAATAAAAATAAAAAAATAATAATTGAAATTAAAAGTTAATAAAACATAAAATTAGTTAATTATTTGGACAATGCAAAACAAATTCATTAAAAAGTAAGAATTAAGTTTAAATAAAATAAGAAAATGTTTACTTAAAGATAAATAAATTGAATAAAAAATGAATAAAAGTAAAAACTAAATGAAAGTGAAAATAATAAATCAAGTACTTTAACAAAAAGTTGGTAATAAAAATAAAAATTAAAACAAATTTTAACAATAAAAAATATTACAAAACATGTGAAAACAGTAGCCAAATAAGTATGTCAATGCAAATAAACACACAAAAAATAAACTAATTAATGTAGAAAAATAATATTTTATAAAATTAAAAAGTTTGAAAAGCAATTATTTAAATATATTAATACAATACCGATAAAAAAAAAAATATTTTAAATATATAACTAAAATAAAAAATTTTTTAAAATTAAAATTAAATAAACAAAAACATTTTTTTTTATTTACAACCAAAATATTTTAATTAAAAAATAAGAATTAATTTTAAATAAAGATAATTTTTAATTAAAAAATTAAAAAAAAAACATAGAGCAAAAATAAATATGAAAGTTAAAATCGAATGAAAATGAAAATAAAAATGAAGAAAATACGGGTGAACACATTATAATAGTATTAAAAATAAAAAACAAAAAAATATAAAATAACATTTGAAAACTAATAACATTTAAGTACCTTAAAACATATAAAAAATTAAGCACATTAAAAAAAATATTTAAGCATTTATTTAGCTTTTCAAATTATTTATTTTTATAAAATTTATTTTTTTTTTACTTTGATTCATTAAAAAAAATAAAGAGAAAATAAAAACATATTTTTAATTATAACTTATAATAAAAAAAATAATCAAAATACAAAATTGTATGTTATTTTAATTACACAACTACTATATGTACATCAACCACCTGACGTAACCGCCGCCAAAATGGATCAAATCGTGAATGCACTATTCCCCACACACGAAACAAGGGCCAATGATCCAGAACAAATTTTTAAGAACTGCGCAAATCCCCCAATTTACCCTTGAAGAGCTGCAAGTAGCCACTGGCAAGCTCAAGGCCAACAAATCACCCGGCCCGGACGGGATCCCAACAGAAATCCTAAAAATTTTCGCTGCAGAGTGGCCGGCAGTACTGTTGAATATGTACAACGTTTGCTTTAAAGCCGGAATATTCCTTGAACCCTGGAAAAACCAACGGCTGGTGCTACTCAGTAAGGGAAAAGGAGACCCCAATTCGCCATCAGCATACCATCCATTGTTCATGCTTGACACAGCGGGAAAGCTCTACGAAAGCCTACCTAAGCCTAGACTAAAATCGGCTATCAACGAAGCTGGAGGACTGTCCCCTAGACAGAACGGTTTCAGACCCGGCAGATCAACCATAGGAGCTATAAAATGCGTCATAGAAAGCGTAGAAGCCGCACAGCGCAGATGGCATAAATATAAAAGAATAGCGTTGCTGGCGACTCTAGATTTCCGAAACGCCTTCAACAGTGCTAGATAGGTAGATATGATCGACGCCCTCGAGAAAAGCTTCAAGATACCCGACTACCTCAGGGCGGTGGTACGGAGCTACCTCAGTAACAGGAAACTTCTGTACGATACTAAAGAGGGATCACGACAGATAGCAGTCACGTCAGGGGCAGCACAAGGATCCATTCTGGGCCCAGACCTGTGGAACATTAGTTATGACGAAATATTAAAACTAGAAATGCCAGATGAAACGCATCTAATTGGCTATGCGGGCGACATGCAGCAGTAATCACAGCTAGGGATACAGAAGAAAGCTGAACCAGGTCATGATACGGACGCAAGCATGGTTCGACACACACAGCCTCCAGCTCGCCACGGAGAAAACTGAGCTACTGCTGCTAACAAACAAGCACATACCTCTCGAGATAAACATGCAGATGACTACGGATATCCTTAGGACAAAAAAAGCCGTTAACTACCTAGGCGTAAGACTGGACCCCAGACTAACCTTCTGGGGACAAATCCAGCACGCCGCAGGTAAGGCAGCGAAAATCAAGTCTCAACTGAGCCGATTAATGGCTAACATAGGAGGAACCAGCCAAGGAAAGAGAAAGCTCCTAATGTCGACGACGACCAGCGTCTTATTATACGGAGCCGAAATCTGGGCAGACGCGCTTAAAAAAGAAAACCGGCGTAAAGCATTGGCTAGAGTGTACCGCACCGCAGCCCTCAGAGTTGCATCAGCCTACAGAACAGTAATGCTCCAATCGACCTACTAGCACACGAAAGGAAAAAGCTGTGGGAGCTAAAGGAATCACCCGGCAATAACAAGAGCGCAATACAGCAAGATGGGAGAATGGAAGTCGCGGCAGATGGACGGCCAGGCTGATAAAAGATCTAGATTTATGGACAAACCGTAAATTCGGAGAAGTAGACTTCTACACAACCCAGCTGTTATCCGGCCACGGATACTTCAAAAAGTACCTCTACAGAATGGGAAAAGTCGAAGAGCCGTCATGCCTATACAACGACGCGACAGAAGACGACGCTGAACACACATTTTTTGAATGCGAGCGCTGGCAAGGAGAACGCACCGCAGTAGAAGACCTGGTCAGGCCAATAAACGCTGACAATTTAATCAGCGTCATGTTGGAGAACGAAACAAACTGGAGGATTATCCAGAAATACGCAGCAATCTTGCTACGCATCAAAAAGCGGGACCTGGACGCAGGTGAGCAGATGTAAATCTCTCAATGAGAAAAATAGAACGCTACTCTGAAATAATGCAATTGCGATCCCAGGGTGGGCGACGGTTCCTTAGAGGGGGTTTTTTTAGTGACCTGCAAGTGGCACATACCGCTGCTGTGACGACGCACCGATGATGCGGAACACATTTTCCACCCCCTCATCCGCAAAAAAAAATAAAAAAAAACTACAATAAATCATTGAAAAATAAAGCTTAAATTCAAATAAAACAATAATTAAAAACTTCATTGATTAAAAAATTAAAACAAACATAAAAGTTAACATTAAATGAAAGTGAAAATAGGAATTAAAAATGTTAACTAAAAAGCAATACCAAAAAGTATAAAGAATAGTAAACAATAAAATAAAATTAAAAAAACTAACAACAAATAAATGTGTACCATAAAATAAATAATACAATAAATAATAATAAAATAAAATAATACAAACAGAAACAAAAAAATATAATAAAAACAAATATTTCGAAAAAAAATTTAAAAACTAAAGAAAAAGTAAAAAAAAAAAATATTTTAATTCTTTAACTAAAAAAGTCTTAGAAATTTTTAACTAAACAAAGTGAACATAAAAATAATTTTAAATTACAACTAAACCAAATTAATTCTAGAATAAAATTAATAATTAAAATAACATTATAATTAATTAATTAGAATTATGCAAAACAAGAAAATTTATAATTAAAAAAATAAAAAAATAAATTAGAAGTTGAAATAAAACGAAAGGGGAAAAAATAATTAAATTTTAACTACAAACTAGTACTTAAAAATAAAAATATTACAGAAAAAAACAAAAAATATTAATAAAAGAAATAAAATAAAATTTGTAAAACTATAGCCAAAAAATAATAATAAAATTATCAATAAAATAAAGTAAAACAAACAAGTAACTAAATAAAAAAATAAACAATATTTTATAGAAGTCAATACTTCGAAAAAAAATAAATGAATTAAATAAAGCAAAAAAAAATTTTACATTTTCAACTAAAACACAAAATTGAAAAACAAAATAAATTAAAAAAGAAAATAAATAAATCTATATACATATATAAAATAAAGTCGGGTAAGTCACCCTATTTATAACTCAAGAACGACTGAATTTGGTTGAAAAAGCAATATAGCTTACGAGTAGAACCAGGGGACGGACATAAGATAGTTTTTTATCTCTTTATGTTAAAAGTCAATACAATAAAAAATACCAAAACTATATTTAAAAACATAAACATGTGTTGAAAATCAATGTAAGAATTATTTGAAGATTTTATTACTTCAAAAAAAGAATGAAATAAATAAAAAAATAACAATACAGAGCTAATGCAGAAGAATGCTTATTTTCGTTTGCACTCATACTTAGTATAGACAAATAATTATAAAAAAATAAAAAAAAACTAATAATTCAAAAAAATAATTAAGTTTTGTAAAAAGATTGTATTCTTTCCAAATTATTATTTTATTTTTTTTTTTAGTATTTACTAAGGAAAGTTTCTCGTGATAAAAATTTGCTTAAGGGGGTATTCTACTCTACAATTTTGAAAAATTCGATTTTTTTCTTCACATATTTAAAGTTTAGATCCTTCAGAACATATCGTCCAAAGGTTTTTTTAAAATTAAAATTATTTTAATAGCTACAGTTACTTTAGTGACGCAGTACCGAGCCCGCTTCGGCTTTGACTTACTTTTTTAAACGCGTTTTTCTCGAAACCACTTTTTTCCACACGGTACCGGCATTATCTCAAGTTCTACATATACAACCGATTTATTTGAAATTTTGTGTGAACCTTCTTAATCCTTTGTTTTTAATATTTTACAAAAATTCAGGAATTTCAAAAAAAGCGTAAAAAATGATTTTTATTTTCAGGCAGTCGCCATTTTTCAAAAAAAAAATTTCGTGTTCCCTGAAATAGGGACTATAACACCATCCTTACTGATTAAGAATTTCCTTTGATTTTGGCATATATACAAAACTTTAAAGCATTCCACTAAATTATCACACTCACATTGTGGCAATAAAATTTAAGATTTTAATTTATTATCTGCAAGAACTTTTTAATTTCAATAATATTTTGTTATTTAAGTGAAACAAGTGAAAACAAGAGTAATGTAAAAAAATCCAAAGAATATTTTAATTTTAATTTATGTCAAAAAAGTTTCGGTTTAATAAAAAGTACTAAAATATTTTTTAACACTATTTCAATTTTAGACATTTATAAGTTTATTCATTTTCAATTCACAAAATATTATAACTCTAGATATATTCCTTCTTATCTTATGTAATTATATATGTATGTATTGCTTATATCGATGCTTCGTTCAACATTTTTCCAAAGCGATTTCCATTTCATGCTTGCACTCTTGCTTTGCACACACTTTCTTAATGAAAACACGCGTGTTTCCCTTTCTTTTAGCCACAATTAGCGCTTTAATTGCTTTTTAATTATTTGTCACACATTCAGTGAATACGTTTTACATGTGCATCTCATGCGTATATGTATATGTGTGTCACACATGCCACCCGTTTAACCAGCAGCACTAATTACTCCACGCACTTTAAACAAAACATTAAAGGAAAGAAGCAAAATCGCAACAAAATCTGCGCAAACATACAGATATACCGCACAAAGCTTATCCGCGCTGCGTCTCGTTAGACTATTTATAGTAATTACCGCAAAGGCAACAGTTAATTTATGCCAATATCGTAAATATCCGAGTGGTTTGTCTCGTTGTGCTAACAAGAATGTATCATCAGCGCATCTTTAACTGTTTACGCCGCCGTCACTCGCTAACGTTAGAATCTACACACTACTACACACGCACACACATACGTATAAATGTACGACTATGTGTGTATATGTGTCTATGTTTGTTTGCCGGCGCTCTAGTCGCACCGTTAAGCGAAAAGTGAAAACAAACGAAAGACTTAAGCCACGAACCCGCGCGTCCGACTACTGACTGACCGCTATATTTTGCCTGCTTACTCGCTCGTTCGTTCGTTCGTTAGCTCGCCCAAGCACTAACCGCAACTGTTCATTTGTACGTATGTTCACCACGCCGTCTACTTTGCAACTGATTGCGTTCGCATGCGCAGACGGCTTTGCGACTGTCAAGTTGGTTCGCTGATCGTTGGCTTCGCCTTTGCGGCTTTGCGGTTTCGGGCGTTTCATCGTCGCTGGCCTTTCGGCGGTAATGCATTTGATTGATTTCAAAGTGAGCGCGGTTTATGAGAGCGCCACAGCTGTCGACATTCGCGTAGCGCTCTGCTTCCGTCACTCAATAACACTTTTGGGAACAGTGTTGAGTTTTGACGAATTCGCGCAAAGTTTCACGTAAATTTTGAATAGTGTGGGAATATGAAGGGAGGCTGATCTATAGCACATTACAAAGTCAGGTTTCAAACTGGTAAAATAATTTTATCTAATAAGCTTTCTCTATAAATCGTTTTTGCTTCAGAGATGGGGTTAGTTAAGACGACGGCAACTAGGTTAAGCCGTAGAGTCGATTTAAAAATCGATGGATCTCACTTAGATAGATATTTTGTCTTTGTGCTACCCAAACACTTTTTCGTGACCATCACACATAGATTAATAAAAAGTTTTGAGCTCACCACTAATTTGTTGAGAAGGTGTGAATTTCAGCCACTTAGCTATGTTCTCTAAAGGTGATATTTCAATTTCAGTCTTGCAAAAGTCAGACAATAAAGAAGTAAGTAACAAAATGATGCCAAATCGTCTTCATCCTTATCAGTATAGCTTTTACAAAGAGCGGCCGTCAAAATATTTAGACACAACGCGTGTGAATCTATTAGACAATCTTCAGTCACATCTAGTTCGGTTCAGTTTGGGTCAGCAGGATCTAGCAGTCACACAAGTCTGATTAATTGTCGAGCTCACGGGAGATCCATAGGTCAAGCGCTAGAACGCAAGTGGGCAATAGAGTACTAACTCGCTTTTAATCGGATGAAATTTGGGTAAGGGTGATCGCCCTAATAAGCTTATCGGCTTGGCGATTCCGCTGTGACCGGACACCTACACAAATCTAATAAGAAAAAAGCTTGAAGCCAATGCTAATGAGGTCATGCACTCCTTGAATAGTTTTGAGCGCATACTCAGCGAGATCAAAGACGGTAAAGCCGCTTGGCTATCAGAGTGAATGCACACCTCTCTGAAGGAGGTTGTACTTCGAAGCAGTATATCTACCGCTACCTTAAAATCAGTCATCTTCGCTTGAAAGACGCTACAGTAGTATGGTAACCTGAAGTTAGAGTTGATGCTCCCAACAGAAGATTCCACCTACTATCCCCTCTTATATCTTCGTTCCATTTGTGAAAAAGCTCATTGCACCTCTTCTCTAACGGATTCGGCTGCTTCACAAATAGCTCTCAAGTATGCGAGCAGATAAGGAATCGCCAGACGATGGTTCGGCGATGCAAAGACTTTCATTGAAGTCTAGCTCCAAAGCCGCTCTTACCTGCAATTGGCATGTTGCATTCAGTTGATTTTGCTGTTGTTGTTGTAGTTGATTTTATATTGCTTATCTGGTTTTTTCTGCAATCAGCCTAGTTAATTAGCCTACTAGTCTACTATATATGGGGGTTCCTGAGAGCCTTTGACGCGGTAAGGCCACCGTTACTTTCAAGGAGGTGTTGGGAAGGCTTCGTTAAAATACATCCAAATTTACTTTCTGCCTGCAAATCATCCAATGGGCACGAAAGGTCGTCCTAACACCGTGGATTAGGAGGGAGCAGCTCTTGGTTGCCGCACGCATGCGGTTCCTGCCAACCCGAAGGAGCAGCGCCAAACCGCACCACTCACTCCGGTTGGGAGGCGCACAGTATGCCGTGCGACTTAAACCTCTGCGCCACAACAAGGTGCCTGCCATTTCCAGAGAATCTAAACTATAAGAAATTTAACCGGATTATTGAATAATTTCAGTGTATCCCTGCCTGGAGCCCCACATATATAAACCCAGTTTCCCTCTAGTAACAGCCTTCGCCGTAAAGCTCTACCAACTATGCCAATATGTGCAACGTGTAGAATGCCATTAAGTGTTATGTGCTTGTGTTGTCCTTAGTGACCCACAAATACCGATGAGGCCCGTTCCAGTTGCTTAGCTGTTGTGAATTTTCCAATCGCCCTCCACCAGAAAACGCCCTGATAGCACATTATTGACTTAACTAAGATTTCATATAGTCAGAACACCAATTTTGGTGAAAGGCCTCACCTTTTCCTAATTGCTCCTCTAAATCAGTATAAGACGACCGATGCCTTCCTAACTCAATCAAGTACTTTTGGATTTTTTTTTGTCAGATATACCTTCAGAGATTTGAGGTTATGGTCTCTTGGTGGAAGATAAATCGATTTTTGAAGAATCCAGTTCGAACTACAAAGCGGAGCTGATCAGGTGTTCAAGAAAATTACTGCAGATAATAAAAATAAAATATTAACGAATTTGTAGGGGAATAACCAGAGCCTGAAATATGGAAACGTTAAGAGGGTTGAGGGAATTAAAAAGTAAACCATTATATAAAAAGCCGGAATTTAGAGATGCCACAACTGTTGAATCAAATGAGGTCAGGCTAGGGGTTGAAGCGGCCTAAGGATCAAGCCAAAAGTAGCGATGCATTAAGCTAGAGTTTAAATGTGATGAATCTAGGTGACGAAGCAGACCAAACTAGGGGTTAAGGAAGTCAAAGTCTAACTTAGAGATCCATCAGAGTTAAGCTGTAAGGTGTACCAAGAAAGACAGCGGCTAGGTCATGACGTCCGAACGGAATGAAAACACTCCAGCTCTGAGAATATTCGACGCAGTACCCATCAGGGAAAGCAAAGAAAGAGAAAGATCTCCACTCCGTTGGAAAAACCAGATGGAGAAGAACCTGGTGACAAAGAGCGAAAAGGAAGAACGACTGGCGCGCTGTTGTAAATTCGACTATAACCGCGTAAGCGGTGTCTACGCTAATAAAGAAGAAGAAGAAGCTGAGCTTTCTTTATCATCTATCAATATCATTGTCATGGTTATTTGAAAAAATATCGTATGAAGTCACGTGAAAACTCTTCTTGCGCTAATATATAACTTTGTACGAAAATAATACTCAAATAACGGTCACTTTTGTCCAAACATTACATAGTATTTCCTTGCTGGCAATAGCACTCATATAAAAACACACACCTTACAGAAGCTCAGAAACAGCCTGAGGTACCTGAAGAAGATCAGAATAATTCCATGTTTTGCGCTTTCCCTCTGCACATCTTTGTGGAGAATGGTGTTGCCACAATTAACGAATTTTGTTTATTTTTTTTTAATTTACATTTCCTTTTCTTTATTTTTTTTAATTTTTAAAGCGTTGAATGTAGCTCAATTGTAATATCAATGGTGGATTGCTCTCGTCTTCTTCGCTTGCTAACTTGCGTGTGAATTTGAATGTTTTTTCAAGATCTAAACAGAAGCGTAAACAAAAATGTATGAAATGCCGTTTCTGAAAATAGTTTAGTGACCAGCTGGTGCTGTTAGTTTAACGGTATTCATGCGAAGCAGGTGAATAAACGGCGAGTGAGTGAGGGAGTGTTGGAGCGCAGGTGCGGGGGAATTGTGTTAAATATGCGCAACTTTATAGTGGACAATGCGAGCATCTTTATTGTTGTTGTTTTTGGACAATCAAATTTTGTTTATTGCTTTTTTTCGTTCTTGTTGTTGTTTTTCTTATTCTGTTGCGGAGGATGGACTCTTGTGGAGAATTGTGGGAATATGCCGCCTTTCGCAGAAATTTTATTATTCTCCAGCAATCTACATATTCACACCTCAGTATTGAAATGCAAAGCAATTATTTATGTTTTAATTTATGGTTTGGACTATTTTATTCAATGTTCAGATACCTACATACTTACGCTGCGAAAAAATTACATCCAAAGTAATCTGTAAGTTTGTACTCATTTGCATCTGAGACAATAACAATAGGCTTAGCGCGTAGCCCAGACATTTGTTGATTCAAGAAGAGACCTGTTATTTGTGATAACGTTGTTGGTGGAGTATTCTTTTATTGGATCATGGTTACGAATCTCGATGATATTGACATCGTAGGTCTTAATAATAGAGTCTTCAGCGTAACCTTTTCCAGCCTAGAAAAAGAAGCGAAAGAGTTTGGTCTTGCGGTGAAGGAGCGCAATACGGAGAACCTACGGTCTTAGGAACTACGTCACTAAGTCTGAAGATCAAGCGCAGAATAACTTGTGTAAACAGGCGATACTTTGGGATCGGTGGGTAATTGGGAAGCAGATCTCTCTCTCGACGAACCAAAATTATGCTCTACATATATGTCAAGTCTCTCATTATTCCCGTCTTGGAGAATTCGAGAGAACTGTTTTCCTCTAGTTCTTTCGTTCTACAGGCTTCGTGCGAGTTTAACAAGTGCTGGTCATCAAACAGCACTAGTAGAGTTGCGAAAACCGTGTAGTCCAGAGTGGAACGTAAATAGACAATTGAATTACTAGCGTCCGAAATGGAAACTGTCCCAATTGCGGTAAGAGTAAGGTTTTGGATCATGCAACTTGTCAAAATTGCAATGAAGAAATTAAGTTGGACTAAACACTTTCTGCTCCACAGTACAGCTTTCGCCAGACTTAGGGTGAATCATCTCGCCATACTTTTTTTGGGATTATTCGTGGCTCCACGAGAAATTAGTCATTTTATTTATCGAAGAAGTTGGAAGTTATATCCGGTGGACAAGCTGGTTGGACCATGTCGTTCGTATGAAAGATGAGTGAGATATAGCAAAAAGTTCTTACGATTCGAGACCCTTAAGTGGACAATGGAAGCAAGGACGCATCCAATGAAAAGAGCATAGCGACATGTCTGTACTTCGGTGGTACAACTGGCGTGACCTCGCAAGAAATAGAGACAATTGGCGATCGCCCAGATCAACCCACAGAAGAAAGTTACGAGTCTCCTAGCACACTACATATATTTACATATATACTTTGCTTCCGCCGTTTTTTTTTTTTTGTAAATTTAAGACTTTATTGTATAAAAACAGTTACACAAATGTTATTCAAAATATTGGCCGTCGCTAGCTACTACTTTTGAACATCTTTCTGGCAGCATGCGAAAGTGACGAAAGAACTGCTCATCTTTCGAGACGATCCAAGTATCAATCCAATTTTTGACTTCTTCATAAGAACTGAAGTGCTCGTTAGCTAGACCGTGTGCCATCGATCGGAACAAGCGGTAGTCAGATGGAGCAACGTTTGGAGAATACGGCGGGTGGGGTAAGATCTCGCATTTCAGCGTCTCCAAATATTTTTTGACCACCTTTGCGACGTGAGGCCGACCATTGTCATGCTGGAGAATGACTTTATCGTGTCTTTCCTCGTACTGTGGCCGTTTTTCTTTTAGTGCTCGGCTTAAACGCATCAATTGCGTTCGGTATCGATCTCCTGTGATGGTTTCACTTGGCTTTAGCAACTTATAATATATCAGCCCCAGCTGGTCCCACCAATGCAGAGCATGGCCTTGGCGCCGTGAATATTCGGTTTTGCCGTCGACGTGGAGGCATGTCCAGGCTTTCGCCTTGACTTTCGTCGCTTAGGATTATCGTGGTGGATCCATTTTTCGTCGCCACTTACAATGCGATGTAAAAATCCCTTTCGGTTGTGCCTTTGAAGCAGCTGCAAAGAAGCGCCGTTCGACATCTCTTGTTTTCAAGTCGTAAGGAAACCAGTTTCCTTGTTTCTGAATCATACCCATGGCTTTTGGCGTTTGGATACGGCTTGCTGTTCACATGCAACGATTCGGCCAATTCCTCTTGGGTTTGAAACGCATCTTGGTCGAGTAGTGCTTCCAATTCAGCATCTTCGAAAATCTTCTCCCTTCCACCACCATGCCGATCTTCGACTTCATAATCACCATTCTTAAAACGTTGAACCCATTCGCAACATGTTCTTTCACTTACGACAGCCTCACCGTACGTATCCGAAAGCATTCGATGAGCCTCAGCCGCACTTTTATGGAATTTTGTTGGGTTAATGTTGGCACAAATGTACAAGATCGATATAAAACGATTTAATCGACCAGTGCTTGGCTCTAGAGACATCTATTGGAAAACGGCGGAAGCAAAGTTGTAACCCTAATATATCATTTTAAAATCTGTCAATCTATAATTTGAGAGGTAATTTCATATCCCATAGTTGGAGTCGAATATTATCGTGTAATGAATGCTGAGTCTCAAAAAAAGCGATGGTGTTGGTCTATGGGGTATTTGCAGTGTCCTGATTACGATTTTGAGTTCAAAAATTTTTCATAACTTAAAGAGAAGCCATTCATACGCAACTAAGAACTTACTCCCCCATTAATTACCATTTTTAACAAAACACTTTTTTCAACTTTGAGTTCATTTCTTTATTTCCTCATGGTTTTCAAAAACAGTTACTTAGAAATTCATTTGTATAAAAATTATGAAAATTAGAGATTTAACCGTTACATTAACGTAAAAGTAGAGTAAACAATAACAATGCCATTCAAGCAATTCTTAAACACTACTATACTTCAACATATGTATGTGTATGTGTACGTATTGTATGTATATATGTAAATATATAACTATTATTGAGAAATGTGTGCGTTGGCACATTTTAAATATGGTTTTTCATATGTATGTATTGTTTTTGTAAATAACAAAGTGATTACTGGTCCTGCTTATTCTGCTCTAGTTGCTTTCTATTTAACTTTTCCAGCACGCGTTCGATTTCCGGATGAATATTACGCACCCTAGATAGGATGTCATGGGCACGATTAAACTGTCCACTGAGTACGGAACTGGAAATGATAAATATTATAAAAAAATAAGTTAAACAAGAATGAAAGCTGAAGCGATTTTAAATATATTTTGTTTATTAATTTTATCAATTAAAAATATTTTATTTTGTTTATTTTTAATTTTATCAGTTAAAAATATTTAATTTATTTTTTAATATTTTACTTTTTTTTAATTTATTTTCGCAAAATTTTTGTAAATTAGTTTTAATTAACAACTAATATTTATTATTTTCTTTTGTATATATATACATAAAAAGTGCATTAAAAATAATAATATAAGTGAATAATGATAATTTTACTTTTTTCAATTTTATTTTATTAATTTTCCGATAAAATTCTTTCTTTTTTTAAGGTTTATTAGAATTATTTGGTTTTTCTTTTGCTTTTAACAATTTAAATGTAATTGTTTTATTTTTAATTTATTTTTCAAACTTTTTTTTTAATTTTTTCCAGTTTTTTTTTTTAATTTTAGTTTTTTAAGTTTTTAAGTAAAATATTTTTTTTATTTTATAAAAAATTTTATAAAAAAAATATTTTAAATATTATAAATTATATTATAAAATTTATAAACAAAATTTTATAAAAAAAATATTTTAAGGTAAAAATTGTTAAATTATTTTATTGTAGCTTCTTTTGTGATTTTTTTTTGTTCTTTGAGTTTTTTTTTAATTCTAAACCAAAATCAGCTAAAATTTATAAAACAAATTTTTTTCAAGTTAAATATTTTTTTTCTTAATTTTTTGTTCCAAAATATACATACATATTTTTAATTGTTAAATTATTTTTTATTTTAATTTAATAGTTTTTTAATAATTTCTTAAGATTATGTTTTACGTTTTTAAGTTATATACATATATGTACATATTTTCTAAATTATATTTTAAGGTTTAAAATATTTATTTTATTGTTGCATTTTTTGTGATTTTTTTTTTTAGTTGTTTTCTAAATTCTAAACCAAAATCAGCTAAAATTTATAAAACAAATTTTTTTCAAGTTAAAGATTTTTTTCTTAATTTTTTGTTCCAAAATATACATACATATTTTTAATTGTTAAATTATTTTTTAATCTATTTTTTTTTTTAATTTTAATTTAATAGTTTTAATTTTGTTTAGTCTTTTTTTAATTTATTAAGTTTTTTTTACGTTTTTAAGTTAAATATACATATTTTTTAAATTATATTTTAAGGTTTAAAATATTTATTTTTTTGTGGTTTTTTTGTGATTTTTTTTAGTTGTTTTCTAAATTCTGAACCAAAATTAGCTAAAATTTATAAAACAAATTTTTTTCAAGTTAAATATTTTTTTTCATTTTTTTTTGCTAAAATATATACATATATTTTTAATTTTTAAGTTATTTTGTTCTTTCATTTTTCAAGTAAAAATTTTTTATTTATTTTTTATTTAAAAAATTATTTAAAAAATTTGTTAGGCAAAATTTTTTTTTATTTTAGCATTCATTTTTAATTGTTTTTAAGCAAAAATATTTTTTAACTTTATTTTTTTTCGATTATTATATTTTTTTAATTTATTTAAGTTAAGTTTTTTATGTTTAAAGTTAAATATTTGTTGAATTTAAATTTGTTTAAGTTTTATTTTAAAATATTATATAATGTCATATAAAATAAATATTATATTTTATTATTTTTTTGCGATTTTTAAATGTTGCCTTTCAATATTTTTTTTTCAACTCCTATAAATTGATAAAATAAATTAAATTATAATAATTTTTTACTTACATCAACGCCGACGCAGTGAGGTTGCCCACCATTGCCAAATGCGCGATCCATTTATCGACAATGGTCACAAATAACGGATCGTCGTCTTGCAAATGAACTCGTGCGATCAGTAGCGCTTCCGTGTAGTAATACTTTGACAAGAGCATTTCAATGGCTCTTGCATGACGATGCATCGCCATCATGTAGGTGGCTGCCTGCAGAGGGTAGCCTTTTTCAAGCAGCTGCTCGGCAAAGGACTGGCACACGTTTTGCCAAAATCTGCGAAAATTCACATCATTGATCTAAGGAATCAATAAATATAAATTAATGATTTCAAAATACTTGTATGATATGGTTGGTGCCACGGCCACATGCCATTCGCTTAGCTCTTTTCTCATTAGACACTGCATTATTTCCTCTTTGAGAGTGGAAGAGTTTAACTGCATCAGAAATAAGTTGTGTATGCCCGTGGGTTTCGAACTTCTAACATGACTTACTAAAAAGTGTAAATTCCAATTGCGACCAATTACGACCAATATTTTACGGGAATCAAAACTTGTATGACAAAATATTACTTACATTCTATTTGCAAGAGCTTTTCGGCATCCGCTTTTGTACCAAATAATTTGGGGCAAAGAAAACCTTGCGGCCCTGGTTTGCTCAAAGCCATATTCAATTTGTCCAAAACATTTTTATTGAGCTCCTTGCTTGTCCAGCTCAAAACAGTGGGCGGAGTCTAGAAGTCAAAATAAAGAAAAATAGAAATATAAATATAAGTATAAGTATAAAATCTATATTTATGTGAGTATACAAAAACAATTACCCTCATGTAGACCGAGCTGTAACTCCAGTCCATACAATCCTCACGGTTCTTTGCCACTTTTGTCTCCGTCTCCGTCTTCGGCTGAACTTCTGTATTCTCCGCCGCCGCTACTGTCGTGTTTTGCTCATTCAACTTCATTGCGTTAAACAGATCGGTGACCTCAGCGCCAGCCTCACCATTGCCAGCCGCACCGTTCGTACACTCCTCGCGTTCGGTCACCACCTGACCGTTTTCAGCGCGTTTGAGACGACGCTTCTCAGCTGCCGTCAATGGTTTTGTCGCCTCAGTGCGTGTGGCCACTTTCATGGCCCATTTCACTTGGTCCAAAGTGTGCAAGTTGGAGCGCTTCCATTTCGATGCCGAATAAACCACAGACTCCTCCAAACGCATATCGAAGAGCTCCACCGAAGTCGATTTGCCGGCGCACATCACGATTGCCTCGTCGGTCGGGAAGAACAGACCACATGTCATGGGACATGGAAATTGTTTGAGGAATTTCTCATCGTTTGTAGTCGAATTTAGATCCCAAACACGTACGCCACCGTCAAAACCGCACGTCAGAAACTCGTTGGCATTGCGATTGCTCCATTTGACGCAAGCATTGGCAGCTTTGGGATTTTTGATCTCGATGCGACGTACCGGTGTGAGTACACCGTCTGGCGAGTGTGATTTCAGTATGTGTATGTTGTTGGCATTGGCCACGACAGCGACATGATCGCTGGCTATTGGGCTCCAGGAGATTTCGGTAATGTAACGTGGCGCTAGCGGTACGTCCTGCACTAGGGTGTAGGAGTAGGCGAGATTGGGCTTACGATGGTAAACTTGTACGTGTCCACGTTGGGTGCCAACGTAAAGCACGTTATCGTGTACCGACACTGTTGAGATGCTTTTAATCTCACGTATGATGTGCGCATCTAAAAATCGGGAGAGAAAAACCATAGATTAGTAAGCTTTGGACTACTACTACTGTCAAGGCTTTGTCCAATCCGAAGAGACATGATGACCGAGTTGAAATTCAATTCAATGGCCAAGCCTCTTCGGACCCGAAAAAGTACGCGAGTTATTTTAGCCAGCAATTTACACTGCACCCCTCGACAGACAAACACAAGCGATGTGTTATCCGACAGCTGCGCAAAATATCAAAACACCACGCACCACTTACTTTCACCGATGAGGAGATACAGATTTTCATCAACAAGGCGAAATCTCCCAAATCCATTGGCCGTGGTGGAATTACCATGTTGATGCAGACTCGTCGGAAGTAAGCTTCCTCACCATGGTCCTCAACCTATCGCTGACCACTCTTCTAATACCCGATGTGTGGAAAATGGGAAAAGTGATCCCACTACTGAAACCTGGGAAACTCGCTAACAAAGGGGAGCACTATCGTCCAATAACTCTCCTCTCTCCAGTAGAGAAAATACTTTAGGCTTTGCTATTCCCGACCTTCATGTACCACCTGAGTCTAGCAAACCACCATGGCTTGGCTTCTGACAGCACAGCTCCACAACGGTACTTAGCATCTTAGACACCCAGATAGTTCATGGCTTCAAACAAATACCACTCTGCGAGAGGATGATCCTCGTAGCGTTGGATTTTCAAAAGCCAACACACAACTCTACTTGAGGACATCGAAAAATCTAAAGAGGTTGTCTATGAACTTTCTGTGTGGTGCTTTCGTAAAAAGCATACCTGCAGTCTCCAAGAGGTCTTTTCTCAACTACGTCTACTTCCTACACTGACCAGACTTCGGTCGCATGCACTGATCGTCATTCACAGTGGAGCCATTAAACCCTTCATCGACTCCCTCTCAGTGAATGGCATACTTGGAGTCAAACCACCACCAATTGTAGACGACGAGCTGGAGTTGCCGCGAAAATCGAGAGTAACTCTTGCACAGCTTCGTTCTAGATACTGTAGCAGTTTAAACTCCTACTTATCCAGAATCGACTCAGACATATCAAATTATGTTCAACATGTCGTGTAAAGAGTCTCCGTATTACCCTGCTAACCCTACACATCTGAAACCCCTCTCTCTATGGTCCGACCCACATTTCCTGGGCCTACCGTTGGATGACCTCGATGACAACTTATCTAATCGTTACCATTCTAACGAGGAATAGGTAACGTTGCAACGACAACAAGTGAAAAGAAAATTAGATTAAACGTTATTGCGATTCCGACAGTGACGGGATGGACTCTTTATGACCTACGAAACAGACCGATACTGAGGATCTAAATAAATAAGAAGTGTATGTAGTCTAGAAGATGGCGACTAAGGAGAACTCAACGAGTCATATTGCGGATCAATCATACAAGGTTTGTTTCAAAGTAAACAGGACTTCTTGAATCTAGCGCCCTCTGGTGGCGCCATCTATATGTCGATTGGTGCATTAGAATCTGCTATCTTTATCGATTATCCATTGAGTGTTTCATGACATTTCATCGTTTGGAAGTGAAGTTATTGCGTTTTAAGTGTCAGTATGTTTGCGTTATCGGTGCGAAAATGAGCTTCGAGTCTCTTTATACCCAACTGCCGCAAACTAAAGAACTTTACTCCGAAAACATTGCCTACAAGGTGTTGTTACTTGTTTTTCCAAAATAATTTAGCTCTGACTACACTCACAAACTTCAAATCAATTATAAAATTTTCGTTTGGCAAAAAATTTTAATTGACATTTTTTCCATTTTAATTTTTTTTATTTTTTTCAACAGCCCACACGTCGGTTGTCAGAGTAACGGTACAACAAAACATCGCGGTGTAAGTTCGCTTGTTCGATATTTTAGTGAGGAAACCTTCTAAGGAACCAACAAATATTGGAGGACATTTTTTTTTAATTTTTTTACAATTCCTGGCAATAAATAAATAACGGTATGTCGGTAAGAAACGACTTCTCGCGAATTTTCGTACAATTCGTAGAGGAGTGCCAAGCGAGTGGCTTGGAAATCGACCAAAATTTCGCATATTTCTACGTGCATTTGTTGGCGCGCGACGCACGTCTCGGCTTGCGGCACGAAACTGGGGATAACTGTAAATTGCTGCAACTAAAGCAGAATGCAATTCAGTTATATAAGAACAAGACAGATCCCACTATGTGCAATCTACACATGACCTATTGTTTTCGAAATTTCCGCGAATTTAATATCAACCATTTGAAAGAGATCTACGAGGAGAGCTTTCAAATGAAGCTGCAAACGCTCATCGCGGGCATACTGCAGTATCCGGAGACGAGCAATGACAAGCAGCTGGACGAAATGCTCTACAAGATACAGGTCTTCATAATTGCCAGCTACAATATTGGTGATCCGAAGAATCATGTTGTAAGCACAATTCGATAGCTAAGTAGACTTCGTTTTTTTTTTATAATTAAAAATGAATTCTTTTTCGAAGCTCTTGAGGCAGACGCGACAAAGTCTTAAAAGCGTGCTCAGCCACGGCGATCTGCAGAATTTTGTATTGAAGAAACGCTATCATCGTTTGGAGTATTTGCAGCGTTTGACAGCCACTGTATGCGGCATACTTATCTACAATAACTGTGACCCGAATGGTGAACGGGAAAATATGCGCGACAGTGAGTAGAAACCGAACTTATTATGGACTATATAAAAGGGTATGCAAGTGGAACGAGTCCATTTTTAGTTGATACACACGATAACACACGAAAAGGAGAGGTGAACGCTATAGAAGTAGAGACTGCGTCAGTTGCTATTTGAGTCTGAAAGCAATTATTATGAACAACCAAGTTTAGGAGGTTTGGAGGCGTGATAGTTTAGTAATAGTAATATTTGCAGAGAGCCGACAAAGTCTCCTAAATAAGGTGCAAGGTAGCAAGGCTCAGAAATTTGTCCTATTTTTATTACAAACTCTCACTCCGCCAAAAGAAACGATTCAACTAACGCTGATGACCAATGTGTGTAAACCAAAGTTAGGTCCAAACTGAAGACATAGGGATTATCTCGGGCTCGAGCCTAACGTAGTAACTTGGAATTAAGGTATCTTCGTCGGTCGATGTCGACGAGTCTTTTATTTGTTATTGTTGTTGTAGCAAATGTCTACACGCTATTTAAGTAGCAAGGCACAAGTTAGTTGTCTCATCAAAATCATCTAACGGAAATGAAAACGTGCTGTTTCGACTACGTCAGATCATACCGAGGGAACTTTGATTAGATCTCCAGCACATGCAGCCTAGTTAAGCGCCCAGGAACCGTCCTTTTTGGCCCACTCAACTAGAGTAGCAATGCACGAAAAATGTGCAATTCGTACGGAGGTTAGTGGCGAAATTGTGCAGAATGGGGCCGCGTAACTTGTGATCGAAACTCTATGACCCCTGACCTGTTTTAAGATGGCTCAAACTATGGCATGTATTACACCTCACCGAGGTGGAGTTTGAATAGCGCCTTTTGGCGCCAACACAGCAGAAGAATTCTTCCGAATTCGGGTTGAACTCAATTTCAGCAAGCATTGGCAGGATACGGATTAACCCAGCTGCAAGGTGTTGCCCCAAAGATGACAAACTGAATTTACTACGTACCGATCCAAAAAGGGTTCGATCGCCGAAATAACAGCCTTTGGCCAGATAAATTTGGGATCAATTCCGTTAGCGTAAAACCGGCTTTTATCGGAATTGTAATCATTTCATAGTGTTTGTTAGTCATAAGGGTGAGTTGGTCCAAATCTCGGCCTCAGATATTTCTTTTCAATTGGGTATGGGTAAGAACCTACACAACACCGCTTTGTTTTTTTAGAATCCAGAATATTATTGAGGATGTCGCTGTAGAATAACAGAATCAACTGTGTCCAGAATGTGCAATTTTTTATTTTTTTAGGTACTTTGAACCTTTCATCAGAATTTTTGACCAAAAATAGATCTTTTAGGAACTCTTGACTTCTGAAGAATAAATCCGTGGTTCACTTAACATCTAGTTGTCGTTCTCTTCTAGTAAATTGGTGACCTGAGCTTAAAGATAGCCGACATCGCTTTTGAATAAAGAGATATAAATGCGAACGCCGACTTGTATAAGGCCCAAGGACACCGGCTCAGAACCATAAACCCTACAGCATTCCTCCTACTTGCGTCAGAAATATTGTTGTTGTTGTTGTAACGGATAGCTAATACCCGTTAGGATGGTAAAGATTGGATAAGTTGTCATCTACGTCATTCAACGTTAGGCCCAAGAAACGTGCTGTTTTGACGCGATAGGACCAAAGAGAGAAGGGTGTCGGATGAGTAGGGTTGGTAGAACATGCAAGGAGATGCCTTGTGTCATGAAGAGACTCATTACACGCTGGACATACTTTGTTAGATATTTCAGGGATTATTCTGGATAAGTAGGAGTTTAACCTGCTACAGTATCCAGAACGAAGCTGCGCAAGGGTCACTCTCGTTTCTCACGGCAACTCGAGCTCTTTGTCTGCAATGGGTAGTGGTTTGACTCCCTCTACGCCATTCACTGAGAGAGAGAGTCGGTGAATGTGTTAATGGCTCCACTGTGAATGGCGGGCAGTGCTTGTCGGAAGATTGCGACAGAAGTCTGGTCGGCGAATTGTTTGACATCGTCGACATAGTTGAGGAATGACCCCTGGAAGATCCTGGGAGGCGGTTCCGCTTCAAGCAGGTGACTATAGGAACTGCTTGGTTAGAAGTTCATTATGCTCCTTAATTGGTAGAATATGGGCCCCACTATGAAGATTAAATCTGATGCAGATTCAACGAAAACGAATCCGGTGTTCCATCAAATTAAGGACATAACAGTTCTTTCGCATGAAATATTTGAGGCCACGTTTAACTTTCGCAGATATTATCAATATCTTGCGATTTTAATTGTATTACGTGTTGTTGTTGCAGTGCTTGCTACAGTTCCAAAAGAAAATAGGCAATTGGTGGAGGTCTTTGAAAGTTCAGGCTGTCTTACTCTGCTACAGTTTCAACTTAGACCCGTTAGTATCAAAAAAAGGCCATTCCCACAACAGTCGGGATTCGGATTAATATCCGGCCAAGAACGATCAACCCGGTAGCATTCCTCGAAACTGCTTCAGGAATGTTTTCGTACTCCACAACAACAACAAAAAAGATTTTCTTTATGCGAAACCCTCATTTTACTGTAAATGTTTTCCTCTTTTCACCCCCAACAGTCTTAACTGACATTCAAATGGCGAAAACGAATACACGAGAAGCGCTTGAAGCCGCGCTAGAAGATATTGAACACTATATAGCGACTGGCATAGAGGCTATCGGCAATCTAATACAGGTGGACACTAAAGAGAAGAAGGTCCGTTGCAAGTGGCCTATCGAGAAAGTGCGCGAAATCAATAAATATGTCATCTTGTTCAGTTCCTATGAGAAATTGCTGAAAAATATAGTCGAGGCATTTGAAAAAACCGAATATCTAGTTAGTTTGGATCAAAAGAAGATGGACTGTATAATAGAGAAAATCAATGAGATACTGAAATATCGCACAGCAATCGAATCGCAGTTGGTGTTCGTAAGTACAAGAGTAGAAAACGAAGACAATCGAAAAAAAAATTAATTTTAATTCCGCTTGCAGCCACATTTTAAGTATCTCTCGCATTTGTGGACCTCCTTACTGCTGTCGCTAAGCCACTTAGCCGAACTGAACCGACTCAAAGAGCAGCTAGATGAGTATGTAAGCGAAGAAATCAAGGAAAAATTTCGTAAACTTTTAAAAATAACCGAAGTGCGACGCAAAGTGGTGAAAAAAGAACTCTTAACAACATTCGGCGAACTTATGGAACGCACTAACAAGGCGCATCCGGTAATGACGTCACTGCAGAAAGTGGTTCGTATCAAATGTCGACTTTTGATTTCGATTTTGATTGAAGATTTCCAACATTTAACGACTGGGTGTCTTTGCAGACGTTGAACTTTCAAAATTACTGCGCGCTAAGCCTCGCACTAACAAACGGTTTGCTGACGCCCGCTTTGCTAACGAAGAAACTTTGCGAGGACTCAAAATTTCGCTTCGGTTTTGCAAATATCGAATACGCAAAATATGCCGAACGTTACTTCGAGGACTTCATACACACACTGAAGACGGCAATTTACACTTCCGTCGATCTGATTTTACTCTTCGGACTGGCCGATGTGATACTACAAAAGGACTTTGTAGACGAACGCAAGAAACGCAGGGGCAAACAAGTGTCGGCGAGTGGCACACAAACGGAAATGGTTGTTGTCAACGATCTTACACCTTCGAATCGCATAAATGTCGCTTGGAACAAGTGGGACTTTCATCGCGAAACCATACACCTGGCGTATATACGAAAGCTGCAGACGCATGCGCAGCAGACCGCTTTGTCCTTCGGCACTATGAATGCGCAAAACGAATGCTTGCCATTCGGACATCGTACAAATTGATTGTTGTTTTTGTAGTGACATTATTTTTGTAATAAACTGGAGTATGTTTGTATATGGGTGCGCTTACTTACCTTTTTGCTCGGAATTTGTGTCGTAAACGGCCAAAATATCGTTGCTAACCACGAATATGTGATCGCCTTGCCAATCAATGGAATAAATGGGCTTGCCGCAGAATGGATTGAAGGTGATGGTGGGTTTGCCCGACTCCACATGGATGATGCCGACCTGTTGGGAGATATAAAAATTAATATAAGTACTTTTCTAGAAATATATAAATAAAAAATATAAACATACATACATATGTATGTATATGTATACATATATTAGTCAATAAATAACCTATATATTTTTTTTTAATATTTAAAAGGGGAGTGAAAAATAGAAAAAAATAAAAAAACATTAAAAATCAATATAAATAAAAAGAATTAAAATTAAAAAAAAATTAAAATTAAAAAAAAAAAAATCGGTGAAATTAAATAAAAAAAAAAAAACAAATTAAAAAATTTAAATAAAAAAACACAACAAAAAGTTAACGATTCTTAATAGTATGTATAATACCAACAATTCAAAAAATTTAAAACAAAAATATATTAAAAAAAAAGTTAAACGTTAAAGAAATAATAAATTCCAATCAAGATTAAAAAAAAAAACAAGTTTTAACCAAAAAAAAACAAACAAATAACCAAAAAAAATCAAAAAATATTAACAATATTCAAAAATTCGAAAAATAGGTGGTATATGTACATACATACATATATTAAAAAAATATATACAGCAAAAATTGAAATTAAAAACTAAAAATAATAAATTTAAAAAAAAAAAAATAATTTTGAATAAATTTGATAAACACAAAAGTTAAAGATTTTTAATATAACATCAACAATTAAAAAAAATTTACAACATAATTTGAACAAAAAATAAATATTAAAAAAATATGTAAATATTAAAAAATATATAAATATTAAAAGAATAAATAAAAATAAAAACATATTAAAAAAATAAATATAAACAAATATTTAACACACATTTAAAAAAATAAAATATTAAAACAAGAATTCAATCAAATTGTAAAAGAAAAGTTTTAATAAAAAAATAACTATATAAATAGTTACGGAAAAAAAAATAAAACTAAAAAAATATTCAAAAATTAGAAATTTCGAATATTTAGAAAATCAAAGCAAACATTTAAGTTGAAAACCAAAAATATATAAAAAAAAAGTGTAAAAAAAAAAAGAATTTCTTAATTTTTTTAAATACATATGAACCAGAAATAAATACAATAATAATTCTAAATAATATATGAAAACAAAAAATTATAAATTTGGAAAAAACTAAGATTAATTTTATTTTTCTAATTTTGAAATTTATTTTAAAATATAGATTTCTAAATACCAATATTAACAAGTGGCAACCATTACAAATAATAAACCCTTTCAAAATTAACACTTGTTTACGCAGTATAAAATATAAATAAATAACAAAATTTAAAATTGAAAATAAACGTCATTAATTTATATATATAATACCTATAAATTACTGAATTAATCGAGAAACATAAAAAATAAATTGCCATAAATGCCACTCACCCTGCCTTCTAGCGTGCCAAATGCCAAGCGCTTACTATCCGGACTCCAAACAAGCGCCAGCACAGAAGCATCGATACGCGGTATGAAATTCTCGATGAACACATTAGTGGCAGACATTTTGGATATGTCAATGATACCAACACGACGATCGGATAAAGCCAAAGCAATTCTACAAAACAATAATAACAAAAGCGTCGCCATTTTATACTTGTCTACAAATTACTAAATATGCCATTTATTACTTATTCATGTCATCCGGGCACTCACGCATCGCCGAAACATTCGTGGAAGCACAGCAATATTTGAGCAATAGTTTTTCAGTCTGCAAATTTTCGCAACTGATTTCACGATATGATGACAAGCACCAGAGTAAACTGTGGGCATGCGAAATGCTAAAGGACATGACGCTGCGTTGAAGAAACGATTTTTTGGTGTCTGCTTTGAACTTGTAACGCTGATGTTGTGGATTTGTGGCAGTAGTTGGTGTATCTTGTACCATTGACCAAAGTAAAAGTTCACCAGTTTTATTTGTAGTGAGGAATTCGGTTGAGCTTAGCCAGTCAATTTGTATGCTGGTGTCTAAAGGATTGAAATTTGTTTTTTTAATGTTATTTTTTCTATTATACAATAATTATAAAGAAAACACTTACTTTTGCCATGTTTGCCTGCGTTTATAGCGCGCAAGCGATCACAACTTGCGCCGGTATTTGTATTCCAAATCCAAAAACTGCCATCAACGCTAGCGGACGCTAACAATGAAGGTTGCTGGTCTTGCTTTTCGGCAGTGTTAGAATTGTCTTGAGATGCCACTCCGTCAATAGATGGTTGTTCTGAATTACTTTCTGAAGTCGCCGTGCGATTGTCGTTATCAACCTTTACTTCAACTGCTTTAGTTGTATTTTTATCAACATTTTCAACAATATTTACGTCTGTTACAGGCTTAGTAGTTACTAAATCCGACGTTTCTTTAACTTCTTTCTTTTCCAAATCTTTGGATTGCTCTGCATGTACTTCTGCTTGATGCAGTATTTGTTGTTTCGGATTTAACTCGCCACCATCGACGCACACTTCGTCATCCGATGAGCGCTCAGCTAAATCTAAGCTGCCTTCAGTTGACTCAGCGCTGTCGCCATCGCAGCTTGATGATAAATTTTCTGCACGTGCAACCTTTTGACAATCGGCTAGCGTGACATCGGGCAATTGTTTGGTATCACCATCTCCGTAATCTTGCTCCTGCTTCAAAGCGTCAATTTCACCTTTAAGACTTTGACATGCTTCGACAAAATCAAAATTTGTTGTTGGACCACATTCAACAGACTTGTCAGTAACAATATTTTCATCAGTTTCTTTCACTTTCTTATCCGTTTCGGTTGGTGCGCCAAACTCATTTTCCAAATAATCGTAGTCATAGATGTCGAATATGTCATCATTACCGACGGGCATAATCGATTTTTTAGCATTATTTTGCGTTTTAGAATTTTGCTTTTGTGCAGGCTTTGATTGCTTTGCATCCTCAATTATCAGTTGGGGTTCCTCAACCGAACTTTTCTCTACATTGGTGTTTGCGTTGTGATTTTCATCTTTGAGCGTACATTTTTGTTGTTTAAATGGTGGCACATTTTGTGGGCACCAAGATAGTGAAGTTATTGCTGCCTCATGTCCACGTAACATATATAATGTGCTCATGCTTTGTAGATCACCAATTACAACCAAACCACGATTGGTGCCCACAGCAAAGATATGTTCATTGTGTGGCGAGCAGCGCAGCACCGTTAGTGTTTGATTTCGGCTTGAAATAAACATTGGTCGGCGACAATAAGTATTAGACGCCACACAATACACCACAATATCCTGTGCATTAATCGACAACACATTGCGATTGCGCATATAGCTTAGGAGCACATGATCACCTTGCGGCGATGGTCCATTGCCGTCCATGTACAAAGCTGTGCTAAAATGTGCCTTATGTCCACTCACCGCACAACCACGATCGAAATCCCATATCTGTACGGAATTATCCTGTGCCAAGGCGGCAAAATACTTTTGTTGGTTGTTAGTGGTCGCAGTTTTTACCACATCAGTCGTATTTTCGGAAGCTTTAATTGCTGCTGTAGCGCTTATTGACCAACCGGGATCTACATCTATACTCAATATACTTTGACGTGTATGGAAAACTTTAATGACTGGTGGTTTATTTTCATTGTCGTCGCCATCAACTTGTTGAATTGGACCAACATAGTTAATACTGCGTGAACCTACATAAAGGAAGCCACCATCCGGTGTGCAAACACATCCTTTGTTAAGAAAACATAAATATTAGTAACGCGTCGAATTACGCACAATTCACATAGTTACCGTTTGTTAAATTCCATTGTGGAGTAATTGGCACTTTTGCCAAAACCATATTTTTGATATGCACGTGTTTTATACGAATACTTTTGCACAACTCCTTCGTCACTTTTTTGTAAACACTCCTTTGCACTCCTTGACCGGCGTCTTTGGTTTGGGAGTTCAAATTTACCTTTTTATTAGAGATGCTACGCATTCATCGATTTATCGTTATAACTGGAAATATTTTTAAAGGACATGGTTTAAAAATAGTGAATAACTCATTTTAAACGTTATTTAAAATAAATTACAATATTATCTAATTAATCTGCAGAAGGTGTATTTGTGGTTGAAAACTATAACTGTTCACTAGTTTATTGCGTGTTTTCCCGAAATGTAACTAAAACGGTCGCATACTTAGTATTTAAATTAAGAGTATGTTTTGCTAGATCTTATGACCACAATATATGTATGTATATTTATAATATATATATCATATATGTTATGTTGTTATATTTTATTTAAATTATATTTAAATAATTCTCCGAGGGTATTTGAAAATTAATCGAATTAGTAATCGGATGTCAGCTGTTTGCTGCTGTCAAATTAAGAATGAAAACAAACTGGAATAAACAGCTGTTTTTAATTCAATGGGGGCATGTTAAAATTGCGAAACATTGCATTTTATTAAGAAAAATTGTTGTAGAAGTCTCAAAATAAAACATGCTTCTACATAGAGCCTTATGTCGCAGCTGGACCCGGCAAATTGCGTGAGTATTTCAAGACTTTATGCACGCAAATGTTTATTAACAAAAAATGCTTGCATGAAAAAACAGCGAACCATTATTGCCCAGTTACAGTAATAAATTGTTGCGTCCTCATACAATAATATTGCGTTCGATGCGAAGTAGTCCACGCCATCAGCGTCCACCACGTAGCGGCAGCCTACAAACATCGCCACCATTCGAAAATTATACTTTGGGTGGAGCAGTGCCGCCAAGTAACGTAGTGAAGGCTCTTGTATTCACGGGCGCGGTATTATTAAATAATTATGTGGAAATTGTAAACATTTTAAAGAGTATTTTTTTACCTCCTCCAGTTCAGTGTTGGTTGCTTCATGAGTGTAACTATACTGGAATATGAGAACACACGCAATATGATGATAGAAAAGGCACGTCAAAGTAAATTTCCTTGGCTACGAAGACAAAACGTCAGCCAGGAGAGAAATGTGTGGCAAGAACTAAAACAGGAAGTGAAACAACATTGGGATAAACTTACACCCGGTGAGCGGGTGTTTGTGCCACTTTGTGCATTGAATGTAATAGTATTTGGACTTTGGCGTGTACCATCATTGCGTAACACTATGATGACTTATTTTTGTTCGAATCCTGCAGGACGTAAGTTTATTCAAGATTTTACTTAACTGTTAGAAATATATTTCATATATATTTTTCAGGTGCCGTTTGTTGGCCAATGTTCCTATCGACTTTCAGCCACTACTCAATGTTCCATTTATTCGCCAATATGTATGTTTTGCACAGCTTTTCCAACGCAGGCGTTTTGTCTTTGGGAAAAGAACAGTTTTTAGGTGTATATTTGAGTGCAGGTGTGATTGCCAGTCTGTCAAGTATTATCTATAAAACGGTGACTTCTAAGCCGGGACTTTCAATAGGCGCGGTAAGTTTATTTTACTTATAAAAATTCATAATTTAAAGAATTTTATATTTATTATTTATTCAATACTTCAGTCCGGCGCGATAATGGCGATTTTGGCTTATGTTTGTGCTAAGTATCCTGACACGCAGCTAAGCATATTATTCCTGCCAATGCTGAATTTTTCGGCAGGAGCGGTAAGTTTTAATGCCAAATGGCTTTATCTAAAATAATCTTATTTTTATTTACTACAAAGGCCATTAAAGTTATAATGGGATTTGATCTGGCTGGCTGCATATTAGGCTGGAAGTTCTTTGATCATGCTGCCCATTTAGGTGGTGCTCTTTTTGGACTGTAAGTTATTAAAACGCAATACTTATGCTTCAATGCGGAATTTAATTTATATTTACATTTTTTACAGTTTCTGGGTTTACTTCGGTACCGAATTATGGCAGAAGCGTATACCGTTTCTGACAATGTATCATGATTTGCGCAAAACTAAATAGCAGTTTTAAAACAAAAGCTTTTATGTTAAATTCAAGACTAGTTAAAACACATAATTGTGTGGTCAATAATAATTTTAAATGCGTAGTTCGGTAAATTATTATGATTAAGTAGTGAAAACCACATATTTTTATGCATTCTTATGTATTTAAATCGCTAACGTTTTTTCATGAGGCAAAAACAAATAAAAGCAAATCTTATATTTCCAAATCACTCGGCTATTTGCTAGTCTTAATTATATAAGTACATACTATTTCTATTTTACGTAAATACCATGGTATTGCCAGTTTCTTAAGGCTCCTTTCTCTTCTTATCTAGCGGTTCACTACACTGAGCATCAGTTGACATTATTAATCCCACTTTTTCGTTAACTTGTTGCCGGTGTTTAATTTCAGCTTTTCTCTGTAAGAGTTTTTCTCGAAGTTCATTCGTTGTTTCGTACTCCGGAGCATACGATATATGAAGTATACCGCCATAAAATTCTTGTGCATCTAAATACCGCTTAGCAAAGCGCGCTGTCTGCACTTTTGTAAATTTTACGTAGTACACATCAGTAAAGGCTTCTAACTCCACTATAAAGTAAAGCAAACAATTAATAACATATTTTGCATATCCGCTTCTTTTAAATAACCTTTTTGTGCCATTTCCTCTGTAACACTTTGTATGAATTCAATATCTCCACAGCGTTTGAGTTTACACTTGATTTCTTGTTTTAAATTTATCCTGGGCACTCCAAATACTAGAAGGTGTTTTGATTCATTTGCTACAGTGTAGACCTGTTGATTTTGGAAAAAAGCTATAGATAATCAAAATAATTGTATAGTCAGTGTTATACTTTAACAGCTCTTAACCGACGACCTCTTCTGTATTCTAAACGATTCCTGCAATAATTCTGTCTTATATGATGAGTAGCACTTTTGTTTCCATCCATAATTTACACTTTAGAGATCGTATGTCGTGAGGCAATACCTTGTTTTATTCAAAAATACACTATTTACATTTTTAAAACTATTTTCTGCTGAAACGTAATTTTGTTTACTAGGATGAGACATGTATTTAAAATCGAATTGGCCTTCAAGTTTTATCGATATATGTATCAAAGTCTTCAAATTACATCGATTTCAGCAGTAAAGAGTGGCCTTAATTCACCACCTTTGTCATACCCAGTAATTGTTTAATTTAGAGAGACCATCTTCATAGTTTGAATAACGCAGTACTACTTCTTGATCAAGTCTATTATAGATGCCTTCTATCAAATTATGTACAATGCATAGCACAAATTCCTTATCTTGAGATAGATATTATTAAATCACCAAAGGCGTGACAGCATCTGCTCTTATTGGGAGAATGTGCATATATCAAAAACGTTCCAATAAGAAACTTGTTTTTTCCTTCAAAAACGTATCCTTAAATATATATAATTCGAACACCAATGAATCTAATTGGTTTTAGTATGGTGAAATAAGCCTTTCCAATCCTACTCGCAAAACCAGCTGATGAAGAAGCACTCTGTGTTCGTTGTAAATATAAACATGCATATGTATATACAATTTGCAATGTTATTGTTTTTGTTTCAGCTGTCATTGTTGACAGTACATAATGCCACCAAATACACATGAAAAG
Source organism: Bactrocera dorsalis (assembly GCF_023373825.1). Taxonomy (NCBI): domain Eukaryota; kingdom Metazoa; phylum Arthropoda; class Insecta; order Diptera; family Tephritidae; genus Bactrocera; species Bactrocera dorsalis. The sequence goes on from NC_064305.1 coordinate 67,891,847, forward strand.
TTGAAAAATCGAATCATTATGAAAATGTCGCACCTAAATTGATTTTAAAATTTGGCATTATAAGCATAAATAAATTATATTTCGTCATATTGTAATTGAAAATAAGTGCGTGCAAATACAAAAATAGTTATGGACAATTAAATGTCTAATTCCTAATTTGTTTAATAGTCGCTGGTTTCAGTTGGTTTGAGCTGCGAAAAAATCCAGGTAAACAGTGAAGTGATGCACAAAAGAAAAAATAATTTGAAAAAGTTAAAGTTTTACTTGTTTGTATACTTGTACTTCACCATGCTTTTGATTTGTTTTACAAACTTTAATTATAAACTAATTTAACAACAACATTTTCGAAAGTTGTGTTTATAATGTGAAGACCGAGTAATACCTAATACCCGACGGAGTAGTCAGCAATCTAATGTACTGTGTATTAAGACTAATATTATACTTTTCCGTAGAGCTAATAACTTAGGAACCGGAAAGCATTTAAAATATTCGCCATGGCTGCAATGTTTAAGATCTAAAATTACCCCAACCAAAGGAATACGCTTGTGGAAAAATGCCAGAGAAACGAAATACGCCACACGAACTGCGTGTCTACAAGATTGTGATACTTGGAGATGGTGGGGTTGGTAAATCGGGTAAGTTAGCACAGTCTTTCAATTTGAATAAAGCAGAAATTAGTGAAATTCTTTTTTCTTCATTTTAGCTGTCACCTTGCAATTCGTAAGTCATAGCTTTACGGACTACCACGATCCAACTATCGGTAATATAATACTTTTAATAAAAGTAAAAAAATATCTAATTGAAAATATTTATTTGCAGAGGATTCCTATCAACAGCAAGCAGTGATTGATGGCGACGCCGCGTTGCTGGACATACTCGACACTGCTGGCCAGGTTGAGTTTACGGCCATGCGTGATCAGTATATGCGTTGTGGCGAAGGTTTCATAATATGTTACTCAGTTACAGACCGGCATAGCTTTCAAGAGGCGTCAGAATATCGTAAACTAATACAACGCGTACGACTATCCGAAGACATACCATTGGTACTAATTGCGAACAAAATCGATTTGGTTTTAGCAAGAAAGGTAAATTTCTATAACCTCAAAAACGTAAGAAATATTAATAAATTCTTTGAAACAGGTAACGACTGAAGAGGGCAAAAATTTGGCAAATCAATTTGGTTGCCCGTTCTTTGAGACGTCCGCATGTGAGCGACATTGCATTGATGAACCATTCTACACGCTCGTTCGCGAAATACGCCGCAAAGAGGTATGCGAAATGTTTATTAAATGAAAATAAAATTTTATTTTATATTATGAATGCTTTTGTAATGCCGCAGGCACAAGGCAGTGGCACAAGTTCGGAAAAGCTACATTCTCGTCGACGCAGCCGCTGGTGGCGCATACGCTCAATATTCGCTTTGGTCTTTCGGCGCCGTAGAAATCTTAATTAGGCCTATGCATATGCAGAACATCAGCTAAATGCGCGCATTAAAGTGTAAAATCAAATTGGTATAATTACATAAAAACGCACACAACTAATCGGCGGTGATTCTGCGCCTGCAACTGAAACGGTTGTATACGCAACATATACTTTTCATTTTTTACTAACAATAACAAAAGCATTTATATCAACAAAATTTCCTACTGCTCAAATCAATCTATAAGTTCTTTGCCAGTTCCAATAAGGTATGTGACATCTTGTGTGTAAGTAAGCGCTTAAAGTTGCTTTAGTTAGCCAAGCTACGACCTAATATAGATTTTCTTAATTTATTTTATGCATTTCTAAAAATATTGTATTTTATTTATTTTTTATGCAAAATTAATTTAAAACTATTTAAATTTTTTGGTTAGCGACATTATTTTTATAACGGTTTGCTCAAATGTCAAAAATGCAAGGCAGAGAAAAAGTCATAGTGATTTCATTTATAGCTTTTGCTTTAATTTCAATAAGAAAATCGTGTCGAAAGCTCGTGTGATAGTTTTGAGTGTTAAAAAGTAAGAAGGCAAAATATTTAAAGAATTTATTCACAAATAATATAAAATAGAAAAGTGCGTATTTTTCAAAAATCTCTCTAAAAACAGCAATAAACTATTCAACCTGTCCAACAAATACGTATGAATGTGTATAATATACTAAGTACTATAATGTGCATAGAAATGTATATACATACATATATAATATAAATGCAGTACATTTTGAATGCTAGAGCATGCAACATGACAACTAATAAATTATAAATATTATACAAAAAGTAAACAAAAATACAAATTCTTAAAATTTTACTCAATTATTAAATGAATCTTTAATAATGATACATATTTACGATACTTCCGTAACACAATTAGATGGCTTAATACAATATACAAAAATAGTGAATATGTTAAATAATAAAAAAAAACAAAGACCAACTAGTTAATTTAAATAGAACTTGTTAATTTTATGCAAATACTACCACTTGAAAGCGCTAAGACTTTTATCCCAAAAAGTGATAAACAAACGTAACTAACTAACTATTGAATGCGCCATTCAGCGCGAATTCTATACGGGCCATATTATAATTATAAGGATTTGTTGAAAATCGTACTATCAGTCTGCGAAAATTTCCCCCTACATATTGTACTACTATTAAAAAAAAATGTTACAGATGTGTTATCTAGTTGAACTTTTACATGTAAAATGTACTCAACAGAAATAGTTTATTTTGAATTGTGAATTCAAAATGAGTCATACTATATAAATATAGTTGAAAAACATATATATTAGTTATAGCATTAATTTGAAAAGCTTTAATATATTTATTATTTTTTATTGTTAAATAACATGTAATTTATGTTTATTTATGTTTTTGTTGTTGCTTTATTTATGAAATGTGTAAATATGTACATATACATATGTACATCTTATTGTACCTGGGTGAATAATATTACTTTTACAAGCACAAACATTACACAAACACTCGGGTAACATGTTCCAATAAAAAAATTATAGCATAAAAATTCACAAGATTATAGCAGATTTGAAATGGTCAACTATACCATATTAAATACACAAAAAATTGAAACTGTAAGTTCCTTTGTTGTTGAATGAATTATTTGAAAGTTTATTTATTGTATTTTTTTGTTTTTAGAAATAAGTTTAATTTAAATAAACCTGTGTGTAATTGTTTCTATGTAAACACAATTAATGTATTAATTAATTGTATCCAGCTTTTGTTTTGTGCAATAAATATTACTTTAACCTCAAGAGGCGAAAAACAATTTGAATGTATGTATATAAATATTTAAATTCTCAACAAAAGTCAAAAAAGAAAACATACATATATAAACGTAAATATGTTTGTTGTTGTTGTTTAACTTTTTGTTTTGATTTTTTTTCTGTGTACCGTGTACAACTATGTTTTTTTCTACAAATAATAATTTATATTAAATATTTGAATTATTTAATTAAGTTATTGATGAAAGCAAATGTTTAAAAATCAAAAAAGTTAATAATATTATACTTTATGTCTCCTAATACCATTATAAATAAAATTAGAATATTGCGAAATGGAATTGTGTTTGATTCACTCACTTACATGGATGACAGAACTCATTTTAAGGCTCAAACTTTGAGGTTAGGTGAGGCAATAGTAAATATTAAAAAAACGCTTAAAATAACTATATCTATATGTTTATTTTTATGACATGTCCTTTGCGGTAAACAAAAAATTGGACATCTACGAAGTTATTAATCGCTTACGCTGATGACGTCACAAAAAAGTCTAGCGGTACCAAACGCCGCAATTTTTTGCCCAATTCCGATATTTGCACGTTAGTAGATTGAAAAGGCATACAGTACATTAATTTTTTTTATAAATTTTTAAACACATCAGAAAAAGTCGCGACAATACTTGAAATTTAAAGAAAAAAAGACAAGTAAATCCCTCACAATACACGTTATGCAAAATCGTAAGCTATAGTCACCGTAATGTATACGCATAAAGAAAGAAAGATATGGCAACACCGCAGTGTGATGGAACGTGCGATTTGTTTTGGTTTTTCGTTTGCACGTTTTTTGAACAGTTGATTTGAGAATAACATTTGCTTGTAGAAAAATAAGTTATTATAATGAAAACTGAAAAGAATAATGATAAAAGTGATAAGCTGCGTCAGCGACTTACAAAACTGTTTAAGAAGGGAAATGTCAAAGTTAATCAAGTCAATGGGAATGCTCAAAAAGATCAGTTAGAAACAAAACCGATTCCTTCAAAAATGGGCAATGCTCATAAAGATCAGTTCAAGACGAAGCCACTACCAACAAAAATGCATAATACCTATAAAGAGACATTAAAGACAAAGCCGCTTCCTACAAAAACGGGCAATGCTCAAAAAGATCAGTTGAAGCCGAAGCCGCTACCAACTAAAAAAAAGGACAATGGTTATAAAGAGGCGTTAAAGCCGAAACCGCTTCCTACAACAATGGAGAAACCAAAAAGTAATATAAAGGCTCCGACTGAAGCAAAGCCAAAAAATAATAGTAGGAAAAGGAAGCATCAACAAAATGATGCTAACAAGAAGGAAAACAAATCCAGCAACCTACAAAATAAGCAAAACAAAAGTGCAAAAACACTTGGCAAAGGTAAGCTCGAAAAAGGTCAATTAAATACAAAAATTAATGGTAAAGGCACGAAAACGGCCAAATACAACCTAAAAGCAAAAGTTGTGAATAAAAAGCCAAAAATTGATTTGCCTTTGGTGCACCGCAATGGAAGTAATAATGTGGAAACTTCGGGTAGCGAAGATAGTGAGGATTATTATGATTCCGACGAGGATTATAGTTACGAAGATGATAATGGACTTTATGATCAATATGATAGTCATACTGATGATTCTGATGCTTATTCCGATTCTGATGAAAATGAGCACTATTTTGATGACTATGAGTATGACGATTCTGATTCTGAATACACTGAAAGTGAAAGTGAGGGTTACGATTATGACTCTGATATATTTTCGGGACCTGATCCAGATTATGAACTGCCACGAAATGTTGCAGAAGATCTAGTCATACATAGAGGTGAGTGACAGTATTTACTTTACAAATATACTTACTATTTAATTTTTATATGACTACAGGCACTGCACAGAAACATGATTTAGGAGAAGAGCATAATGTAGATTTCGATAGTGATAACGATGAGCCACAGGTCGTTGAATTGGTTGTAGAAAGTCAAATTAATGAAATAAAACAACCGGATGCATATGCCAAAACTGAGTTACATAAATTAAACCTGCAGTTTGTGCCAGCAAATAAAGCACAACCACCCTTAACGGATGATTTGAATGAAAAAGTTGAAAATGAAAATGACTGCCCACAACTGGTACCAATTGTTGATGAAGATGGTTTTCAGCTGTACAACTCGGAGAGTGATTACAGTTCATATGAAGAGTTAAGTGATGAAAGCTCTATACCCGAAGAGGATATAAACTTGAAATACACTTCAAGCGCAAATGTTTGCGATAGCGATTGTGATAGTGAAAATAGTATACAAATTAAGAAACGAAAACCAAATTTCAATATAGGCATTGTTAGTGTAGAAAACTGTTTTCCACAAGAAAGTAATCAAAGTGTGATTAGCTCAGATGAAGTTGAAATTGAACGACCTATTTTTGATCTACTGACTGCCAAAAAGCTACAAAAATTTGGTGATAAAGGGACTCTTATTACGGTTAGTATATGTGAGAGAACAACGACGCCAGAACCAGCGGAAGAAACTGTCGAAAAGAATCGCGAAGAATTAGCTACTCAGGAAGTTTCTGAGAAGGAACTAAGAAATGCCAATGTCGATTTGCACACACAGACCGTAAATGACGATACCAAAATAGTGGCTGCAGAGGAAACTACAAGTGATAATGTTGATTTGGCCACTCACTACATAAACGAGGACAGCGCTGCTGAAGAGGTTGAACTCGTAAATGAGGAAATGGACACTAGCGGAAATATTAATGATGAAATTGTTAAAAATTTTAATATAAATGAAATCATAAACAATGGACAAGAACGAAGCACCTTTAGTTCAATTTTTATAAACGCTGTAAGTTCGAATCTTGTGCTTGCGCTAGTGAAAGAACCTATCTATTTATATGGAACAATTTCTCTAACGCTACTAGCCGGCAAAGTAGAAATATACGGTTATAAACCGCGCCTTAATGAAGAAGTAGAGATATTCTCACCACGTGGCTGCTGTAGCGTTGACATAACCAGCATTCCATCAGATTCTTCAACGAAAGATAAAGAAATTGAAAATTCAATAGATCCTCTGCGATCAGCATTTAGTTCAGTTGATTTGGAGCGCATAGAGAAGGCTTTTGAAAGCGGAAGCGATGCATTGCTACTGTTGAAGCGTAATAATCGTCGAAAAAAACTGAAAAATATTTTCAAAAAATATATGAATGAAAATGTTTTTCCCAACATGAATTCCATACTACCAGATCGGCCGCTCTATGCCAGTGAATATTCGCTGGATTGCGTATTAAACATAACCACTGAAAGATCTTTGCGTATACCTAGGGAGTGGCGTGAATTATATTTTACAAAACGATCGAAAGTTCTACTTGCCGGTGGCAAATCGGTGGGAAAGTCGACGCTTCTACGTTATCTTTTAAACCGTCATTTGGAGCGTAGAGAACGTGTGCTTGTCATTGATCTCGATATTGGGCAAGCGGAACTTTTCACACCACAAACGGTTTCTTGCACTGTTTTAACACAACCGTTATTAGGACCTGGCTTCTTTCTTAACCATCAACCTACACGTGCCTACGCTGTTGGACACAGCAACATAATACTTTGCGCTCAAGCGTATATGCGCGCCGTTAAACAACTTATTGAGTACTGTCATTCAAACACGGAATTCGCGGAGATGCCGTGGTTGATTAATACAATGGGTTATAATAAAGGATTTGGCTTGGAAGTGATGGACCTTATTACGCAACTAATAAGACCCACCGATGTGGTGCAATTGCAAAGTAACCGAGAAATTAATAATTTTGATATATTATTGCATTCGCATGCGCTAGCGAGGTTAGATCGCACGATTTACACGCAAGAAGAATTCAAATCGGAAAAAAGTGATTCCCCAAAGCTAGAGTATCGCCTACATGTCCTATCTTCGGCTGTGCTGCAAGAAAGTCGCTATCAACGTGAATGGGAAATGGGAGCTAAGGATTTGCGTTATGCAACGTTTTTATCACGACTAAGCGAAGTGTTGCAAGGTAGCGCTGAGTGGCTGACAGATTGTGTCCCTTTTGGGTAAGAAAAAAATTTACAAACACGAATTAACCTATCATAAGAGAACACTTTTTTCTTTTTTAGTGTTTTTATTGATAAGCTACACCTGGTGAATTTGGTTTCCAATAAATCCACACACGAAGAGCTGCTACACGCTTTAGAGGCTAATTTGGTCTACTTGTGCCGAAAGGAAGAGGAAAATGGCGAACCACTTGAATGTTTTGGCATTGGTATTATTTTCTTTATAATTTTTATTTATATAAATTTAATATGTGCATTTGTAGGTATTGTGCGTGCTATTGACCTCAAAAAATTATACTTGCTACCAGCAATGTCCTACGACAAACTAAGCACAGTCAATTGCTTAGCCTTGGGTGAAATGCCACTACCGGCATCGTTGTTCACAAATCAAGGACCCAAAGTGTCGAATATGGCGGCCTATCTTTACAATACTGTTGATGCAAAAACTTCCAAATCGATTAAGCAAATTTACCGTCGACCAACACAATTTCTGACGGGAAAACATAAAAACTTACTCAATGATTAGCGTAATAATTACATTTACTGTATTTTCTGTTAATTATACTTAATGAATGGATGAGTAAACCATAGAGTGCATTACACAACCGGCTTCTTGTTTTAATTTAGTTTGGTTTTCACTTGCACTTTCAATGAACTATATTATTAGTGCGATAGTACATGTCTGCCTTTAAGTATGCGACGCATTAACACACGACGTCCTTCTGGTGTTGACATACGCTTATCCCAACCATGCACGTTAATTCGTTTCACCTCGCGTGGTTTGGGAAAGTGGCAACGGAGTTTAGTTTTCAGTATAGTCCGATTGAAAACATGTGCATCTCGACTAACTATGGTTTGCGCGAAATTGACAGCTCCAAGGAATGATCTGTAAATTAGAAGAAATTATTACCGTATCCAATAATAAATTCCTTTTTACATACCGGTTTAATACATTCAGGAACGACATTTCTAAACTGAATTGAACTTATAGCAAATCAAAATAAGAATTATGTGTGCAGTTGATATTGGATTCCTATAAGTAAAAAATCAGCTGTTCGATTGCTAGTATGTTCAGTGCGGGCTTATGCTGCCAGGTAGCTTATGAATAATTTGTTATTTAAAAACTACTCTCAGTAATTTCAAGCAAAGGGATTTATTATCAAAAAATTTTATTAAATTTATGCTACTTCAACCTTTTTATTGCAACAAACGGAAATAATGCTAAAACAATTTAAAACTGCAATTATTTTAAATTTTTGTAGATCGTAATTCATAGATATGGTGACTTTAACTAAATGGTAAAATGTTGCGAAAACAAAACCACCACTGACAGCTGTCATGTGTGGCGTTATACCTTGCGCTGCTGCTTTGCTTATTTTAGCCCATAGTACTCTCTTGCTCGGTATTCGTTTTTACCGCCGACGTTTTATGTTCATTCAAGTGCGAGCTGTGCTCCAACAATAAAGCTAACTAGTTTTATAGGCTTTAGTGAATTATGTGTACTGAAAAATCGGAAAATAAAGAAAATGTAAAATAAAAGTACATAATAGTGAATTATAATTCAAATGACCAGTGAAATTTTAAATAGTGTATAAATTGTGTGAATTGAAGATTTTTTATACAACTCGAGAGTTGCACTCAAAGCTGGGAATTAAAGTTTTCACGTAATAAATAGTTATAAAAAAGTTTTTTAATAAATATTTTACTAACCTTTGCTCGGTTTTATATACCTACATTAAGTATATTAAAAATAATAACTAATTCATTAGTTATTTGAGGTTGAAGTGAATGAAATGAAAACTACTACTAGCAAAAGAACGGTTGCGGCCTTTGCATAGGCTTGGATTATAATTGCATTACGAAAGGTAAGCACCAGTACAAAAACCTTTACAAGTCACTGTAGCTATGTATAAATGTATTTGCGAATATACTTCATAATCGATTGAGTCTGCATATAAGTGAATGTATGTATGTATGTTGAACTTCATTTCCGTACAAGCAATTCTTTTTTTCTATACATCTACACAAGTTATTTCCCCAATTGTAAATTCGTGATACTTTTGATGTTTTGACTAGGTAAGGAGGTTGCTCCAACTCTATGCATTTTACCCCCAAAAAAATACAGCTTCATTCCAAAGTATAGTGGCAGGAAAATCGATTTTTGCTTTGCTCTGTCTGCGAGGATAAGTAAATTGAATTTGAGGCATACAAAAGTGGCAGCAAGCAATAATGGCCGGGAATGAAGTGTTTTAGCCATATGACAATTACCAAACGAGTTAAGTAAGAGGCAACAACGTTCTTCCTCATCATCACCCACAATCTGACGCTGCAAAGTTATTGGAGTGCATAGTCAGCTGTCGCTACGTAAATCTGCAAATATCGTATTAGCCGATGGGCGTTTGTGTTATGTCCAACAGCGGTACAGAGTATTTGCTTTGTTGCTTCAATCTGCACATTTCATATAAATTTAATGGGTAGGGAGTGGAAGTCAGCATTGGATGCGCGAGGGAGGATTAGAAAATCGTGCGTGCTAATACATACATATATTCGCATTGATGCTATGTTTGATGCTGGTGTAAATGCTATTTATTATTGTTGTTTTTGCGCGCGTACAAAGGGAATTTGTCAGTTGCACCAACACCCTCATCTTAAATTTCTTTGACGGCAGATCGCCGTTGAGGGCAGCTGGTGCGCGTTCACTCGGCCAACCAAATGACTTGTAAAATAGCGCCGGTTGTATAAATGTTTATACATTTATGTGTGTGATCACAGATAGAAGGTTGAGTTGTTGGCAGCCGTGACACAAAGCAGCATGAAATTGAAAATTGTGAAATTTTTATGTATTTATTTCATAAAATCGAAATCTGACCCAATTTTTCTTCGTAAAAAAAATTGTTAAAAACAATAAAGCTAGTTTAATAATTAGCAAATTATATGGAAGTGTAATTAAAATGTTGGTAATATTTATATAGGAGTAGTTTAAATATGTATAATTAGTTTATTTCTTATGTTGCAATGAAGTTGTGTTTCAGTTACAAAGACTGCACGGCAGTCTAATACCTTTCACCGTTCCCTACGTAACCGGAACAGACCCGGATTTTTATCCGGCTGAGGACTGTCACCTGCCCTACAACAACAACAACAACCTTTAACTTATACAAAAGATCCTTAGAGAACTTGATTTTGATCGATCAGTTTGTTTGCCAGTTATTGGCAATAGTGGTTTGATCTGAACAATTTTTTCGGAGATATGCTATAGTAGTTTGATATCGACGATTTTAATTTCTTTCTTGTGAAAGAAGGTACAATTGCAAAATTTCAGATCGCTATCCCAAAAACTAAGGGACTCGTTCGCGTATACATACATATGTAGACCGACAGACGTGGCTAACTCGACTCAGCTCGATACGCTGATCATTTATTTATGTACATACATACATACATACGTATGTTACATATGTACTTTATAGGGTTTCTGATATTTCTTTGCTGTTTCCATTTGTTATCAGGCTTATTTTTACCGCATGTAAAATATCTTGATTTCCATAAAGCTCACGCTTTCCCCAATTTTACAGCTTAATTGCTCCTGCGACACCTGCAAAGAATGTTTCTCGTATATCACCGATCAAAGCTATAAACAAATATTACTTTATCAGACCGAAATGTGCTATTATAATGACTTTTGCAGATTTATCCGCAAATTTTGGAGAAAAAATGCGCCACATTACCTGCAGACAACCTGCACTTACCCTTGTTGTTGTTTTGGTTGTTGCCCCAGCATAAAAATATCGTCCGCCGAGACACTTGAAGTAGAGAAGCACCGCAGCGCCCAATTAGAGAGCCAGCTCCACTGTGCGCCTTGCTCATCTCATCATCTCAAGCATATTTTTAGTGGTTTTGCGTTGCTTTGCGTATTTACTAAAATTACGATTCATAATTGTTTTTACTTGAACTCACGCCCGGGTTATTCGAGTGCGTTCTGCACCAAAGTGGCAGGCAGACACTTTGTGCTATACAAATGTGCACACATTTGTGCATTTGGACACTCACAATTATAATTGTATGGATGTTTGTGTGCGTCTTTATACATATTTATGTATGTCTTTATTTTTATTTATAATTGTGGGTTGTTTTGTGCGGTCGGGTGTAATTTCTTTAACAAACTTCACTTTAAAGTGGAGTGTGTTTTTGTTTTACGCCTCTAAAATATAATATATGTGTGTATGTGTGTGTACATACAAACACATTTGTACTTGTCGTCTCTATAAATGGGCGCTGTTTAACCAAAGAGCCTCTGAAGTTATTTGTGCTTATGAATATTCTGTTTATATGTATGTACATGTATATACATATTTAAATAAAGTTTGTCATTTATAAAGCGACTTTCAAAGATGCTATTAAAAACATAAATATAAACACTTATGTATTTGTATGTATGTATGTATGCATTATGACTTCCAAAATTAATGTAATTATTCAAAACTTAATGAAATTGTCTGAGTAATTGTAATTTATGTACTTAAATACATACATACATGTATACATATTTATACATAATGTTTAAAAGTGCTCAAAAAGTTGTTAATTAGAAGGAAGAGAATCGCTTTTCGGTGTACGCGCAACTTCTGGTGTTTTGGGTCGCCGAGCACAAAGGTGGAACTCTTATAAAATTCGTCGGAACGCTATTGTATGTTGAAGGCGGTTATCGTTATTTCATTTTTGTTGTTGTTACAACACAAAACAGCATTTGGTCGATTGTAATCCTAAATAGAGATGATATTGTAAGCTTTTAACGGCGTTTTGCAACGACTAGAACAAATGTCGGTAGCGAGAAGGGTCTGGTCTAAAAGACAGGTGAGCCAAAACTTCATAGCCGCCGTTTTTCATATAGTTTTTACCTGAAGCCGATTGTTGCCTGATGCAAAATTGCTGCCTCGTAAAAAGTCGCGAAACTCATAATGATCCCACCGAATAAAATGCTTGGCCTCATAGATATTCGATTGATTTGTCAGATTGGCCAGGTATCAAATGTGATTTTTTGCATTTAAGGTTCTCGAAATAGATCAATTATACGTTGTTAGTCGCCATCTGATGCAAAGGCGACTACTTTTCGTAGCGTTCAAGCAGCATCTCTGACATCCAAAATTGTTATTCAACGTCTTTTGGCTTAAATTCTTTCTTTGCTTTTTAATGTATCGGGCTGCTTTTAAACGTTTTGAAATACTTAAGTGCTTAACGCGAACTCTTCTTGTGTTTGCCAGCAAATCTTTAGCCAGTATACAGTTTCAAGTTCCTCATATTCAAACTTTCTTCTTCTTTCTTATTTTACAAGATTTGCTCGCGAAATTTGACACAGATTATTCTCCAAGGCAGAGCTACAGTCTCCGTTGAAATTGTTCAGAGCTACATTCTCGGACCACTATAGCATACAGCTGCCATATAAACTCATTGGTCAAAATGAAGTCCTTGTATGAACAACCTTTTTATTTGACAAGATATGTTCACAAAATTTTGCGTAGATTATTCACGAAAGCAAAGCTACAGTCTCTGAAGAAATTGTTCAGATCGCACCACTATAGCATATAGCTGCCATATAAACTCATCGGTAAAAATGAAGTCCTTGTATGAACAACCTTCTTATTTGGCAAGATATTTTCACGAAATTTCGCATAGATTAATTCCCAACGCAGAGTTACAGTCTCTGAAGAAATTGGTCAGATCGGACCACTATAGCATATAGCTGGCATACAAACTCATTGGTAAAAATGAAGTGCTTGTATAAACAACCTTCTTATTGGCAAGATGCCACTTTAGCATATAGCTCCCATATAAACTCATTGGTCAAAATGAAGTCCTTGTATGAACAACCTTCTTATTTGACAAGATATGATCACGAAATTTTGCATATATTATGCTCTAAGGCAGAGCTACAGCCTTCGAAGAAATTGTTCAGATCGCACCACTATAGCATATAGCTGCCATATAAACTCATCGGTAAAATTGAAGTCCTTGTATGTACAACCTTCTTATTTGGCAAGATATGCTCACGAAATTTTGCGTAGATTATTCACCAAAGCAGAGCTACAGTCTCTGAAGAAATTAGTCAGATCGGACCACTATAGCATATAGCTGGCGTACAAATTGAACGATCAAAATCAAGTTCTCTATATTATAATTTCATTGCAACCGAAGTTAACGTTTTTTTTTGCGTTTAAAATTTGAATGGCAGCATTTACCGTTATTACACGCTTGCCAACCATAAAGGTGTGGAAATTATGACAAATAAATTGAAGATTTTTTAACACTCGATTTCCTTAGAAATCTATTAGTGATAGTTCACAAATGTATGTATGTGTGTGTTTGTACGTAATTTTAATAAATTGACAACTTCATTGATTAAACGAGCCAGTTAAACGCCTATGTCCGTCCAATTGTGCTCTGCTACGCGCACAGTAGTCAATATTTCTCTAACAATTCGTGGAACAAAAGCATAATAATTGTTCGGGCGAATATGATGACATGTTTCTGTGTAGTTATGTATTAATAAATATGTATATATATGTATGTAAGTAAGTATATATGTATGTACTACATGTATGTATGTGGTAATGTGTATATGAATGTATGTGTGTGAGTTTGTTTGTGGCGCTGATAGTATCTGTGGCAATAGTGATCTTTCCAATGTAACTCATATGCACATATTAACATACATACAAACATGTTATATATGGATGTATGTATGTATATATGTTTGTAAATGCTAGCACATATTCGTTGTCGCTGAAACAGAAACTCTTCATTGTTGCCATAATTACAAGCAATTAAACTTCATCAAATTTTTGATACGGGTGCGGCGGTGCACGCGTTGCTGCTGCGCCGTTCGATTGCCGCCAGTTCGAATAATGCCAATTGCCGGCTGGAGAGCATGCATACATACATATAAGTAGATGTGTGTGTGTATGTATGTAACTGTATATGCATTGTGGGTCGCCCGCTGCTCAATTTTGCTTTATTGTGGGCTCCCGACACACCACATACACACGCACACACATATTGTCAATCATCGCTTACTCGTATTTCGTCGATTCAGTTCTTCATTAATTAAAAAAAAAGCATAGTTTGAAAGAGCCGCAGTGCGTTGGCCGCCCGGAACGCCGCTGCAAGCTATTGTCACGCAAATCGAGAACATATAAGGCCTAATCTTACATGCCACACACACATGTATACACACATGCATTCACACACCCATAAGCCTTTCTTCGGTTAACCAACAACCACAACAACTCACTGGTTAGACACTTTATTGAGCGATGCTTTCTTGATTTTGTTCATCAAAACTATCAAAAGTCATGGCATACAAAAGAACAACGGCAACAACAACAATAATAATAACAAATGCATTGTTATTTGCCGCCAATGTTGCATGGGTGCGCGGCATGCCATTGGCAAAAGCATTCAAGCTGCTTGTACGCTTCTAAGTCTGGTAAGTGTTCCAATAATTGGTGGCGGCGAGCATGCAGTTTCACACACTCATACATACAAGTGGCTGTATCACAATGCATATGCATTTCCAATATGCTCGTAGAAGGGTCACAAGCATAAAACACATACACTTACAAATCGGCCTGCATTCACTTCTTTGAGCGTCTTTTGTTCGGTTCCTGTCTTCGACACATGTACGAGACGAGCGCTGCGCTCCTTTTGGTGTGTTGTGAGTCATCACTTAATTCATCGGTAATTACGACTTTGATTCAGTTCGATTTGTTGCCCCATTATGCAGCGTCTCGTCTCGCCTCGTGTCGCCTCGTATCGTCTCGCATCGAGTGTGCCTTTTTATTGTCCACTAGAAACATGAAAACAATAGAGAATGATTACTTCTTAAGTAGAATCACTTAAAAAGTGAGGTTATGGCATCGTGTAACCACAATAAATATCCGCCAACCCACACAAAATGAAACAGCTAAGATAAAAGCAAGTGAAGAACATCGGTAATAATAGCGGTGCTCGACGACTCGTACCTTTTTAAGCATAAACTTCGTTTTAAACACAATCTGCTGCTTTCTAAGCACAATATTCTGCTTTTTAGGAACATTCTCCTTTTTAAGCACAATGTTTCTTCCACCGAAATACGAGCCGACGCAATCGTAGACATAAAAATAAAATATTATCACGCATGCGCATAAAAAACATTAGAACAAAGTGCTTTTAGCAAGCTGTGGACCTCCGTGTAGTTTTGGAAATCAACTAGTGTTTTGTAGTGTCTTATCAGGCGCTTTAGACCTAGTTGCTAACAAAGATAAACTTATTAATATTTTTATTTTGAATTTGTGTGTGTGGAGACTTAAGGCACTTTGTAGCATCCGTTTCCTCTTGGATATGCTTCGAACGAAAAGTGTGACGTATTTCACTTGTGATTCCAGTAGGTTAAGTTAGGTTAGGTTAGGTTAATCTGGTAGCCCAATAAGCCACGCATAGACCAGTTTTGGTCCTTTGAGATGCTAGATGGAGTTCAGTTGCTAGGTTGAAGAGGAGTAGTCATCCTTTGGGATGCCCGCGTTTGACGCGAATTTTAGCAGACTCTGTGAAATCACTATCCATACCTCCTCCACCGTACATCATTCTTGGCAATCTCGTCCCCTATTTCATTTCATTGCTCTCGATGGCATTGTGGCCTGGCACCCAGTAGAGGTGAAGCTGTTTGCTTCTGGGAATACCGCACTTCTGGCAGATATGCGACACTAGGTTACTACCTTGATTTCTGCGATTCCAGTAAATATCATATAAAAGCCTTTTTTTGGTTTTAAATATTACATTTTAAGGTTAATAGCTTTGGTTTAACTTTTTTTAAATTTTTTTAACACTTCCGAAAAACATTTTGCTTAAAATCCCAAAAATAGACTTACAGTTTAGTGGGAACCCCTTTATCGGATCTACATTTCAACATTTTCGACCACCAGCAAAATAATACTAAACCGGCATAGGGGCCTTAAGCCAAAGATAGTTATTTTGATGTATACGGCAGCATAATATCAGGACACTAAAGGGAATACAGAGGTCAACCTGTGTAGAGGTTACCGGGTCTATAAAATCATATCCGACTGTGTTCAATGTACTTATGCATTACCCCAAAGACATCTTTAATCGGAAAGCAAGTTCTGCTATAAGAATAAAGGAATTAGGAGGCTGAAATAGGAAAGATTATGGACATAGCGATGTCCTGAACCATCTAAACTTAAGTAAATCAGACTATATGCTTTCAAGGTTAGATTTCAATAGTTCTTTTTAGGTAAAAATTTCCTCCAGACGTGATTGAAGAAGTGGCTTAGGACTGGAAAGTAGAGGCGGGTGTAGACTCCAGTAATATTGACTTCTTTCTTTCAATCTGCCTACCTAAATGAGTCAGCATCTTCCAAGTAGAAGTACTCGGTATAGAGAAGGCCTATGAGGTTCTATTGAATAACTGCGAGAAATGAAAAGAACCATATACTATACATACATTGACAGTCATGCAACATCGCTAGCTTTGTCGACATCACAGATACATTCCAGCGTAGTGCACAACTGGATTACAGCTTTAAGCTCACTAAATCAATGATAGATAAGAGATTTAGTTAGCTTACGCGGTTATAGCCGAATTAACAACAGTGCGCCAGCCGTTTTTTCTTTTCGTAATTGAAATACCAAGTGTAGGCAGATCCTTCTCCACTTGATCTCTCCAACGGAGTGGAGGTCTTCCTCTTCCTCTGCTTCCCCCGGCGAGTACAGCGTCAGAGCTGGAGTGTTTTCATCCATCATACAGATGACATGTCCTAGCCAGCGTAGCCGCTGTCTCTTAATTCGCTGAACTATGTCAAAGCCAACCTCGAATACCAACTCAGATTAACTCTTGCTAACAAGTGCTGTTCTCCTCTCTTGACGAGCAAACATCAAACTCTATAAGTCAGTCATTATTCGCGTCTTACTATGTACATATGTATGTATATGGTGTAGAGTCATGGACGAAGACAAAATCTGATAAGCCGATGTTACGAGTTTTTGAAAGAAAGGTTCTGCGAAAGATTTATGAACATTAGCGCATTAGCAAAGAGGAATATCTCGTTCGATGGAACAATAAGCTGTACCATTTATACGACGACATTGACGACATTGAGGCGGAGTCGATACCATGCCCAAAAATAGAGAGCTTTAACTGTATTTTGAACAAATAGCTCAGAGCAGATGGAACTCAATAATAAGACGCAATATAACAAAGCAGATATGACCCAAGTATGACAGAAAGGGAACCAAGAAGCTACTATTTACGTCCAGATATAGTATATGTATATAATTTTTAGCATAGCGACCGTACTGAATACTAACCAAGAAAATCCTAAAGTTTGGCTGCATCACTTTAATGCCAAAAAGTCTTCCATGCAGGGACGTGATTTTGATCGATCATTTCGTATGATTCAAAAATTCATGAAAAGTGAAAAGATTAAAGTTTCAACTGTAGATACATCTAACCTCAATATTGTTGGACGCTTTAAGAAGAATTATAAACACAAAGGGCAATGTTTTTCAAGAAAGTGGAATTATGTTTATTATGATAGTTTCTTGGATATTCTTGCTTTTCTAGGTTTGAAAAGAAGAAACTAAAAGAGAGCAGAAACAGGGCCTCTTAATTCCTGCACAGTTTCGTATCCAACTAAACATGTCTCGTATTCCAAAAAATATATTTACTCTTCAAACAAAGGCGCAATATTATTAATGGCCTTTTATACTTCCGTATTCCCCTTATTTTCTGCGAACCCCTTATACCATACATGCATATATGCATATGTAAGTATTTTTGTAAGTACAAAATTTGAATTCTCAAGTGCCTCTCCCACTATAACACACCTAAGTACTTATATACCTACATATGTACATACAAACGCAAAGCACAAACAAGTTCGGAACTCTTGGTGAGGATGAGAGTCACTGCTTGCAACATGCTCAAAAATCAAGATTGACCACTCTTTTCGCTAAGCTTTGTGCGCATGAGCTGTGCCTGTAGTTGTGTAAAATCTTTGCGCGTTCGGAATACTTCGTTTGCTCGGGTATTTATGAGTGCAGCGTGTGCATGATCAATCCTTTACGTTCGCAAACTATTTTCATATATTTCTTGTGTGCCACATACACACATATTGAGGTATAAACATATGTACATATATACTACATACGTGCTTGCAACAAAAATACTATATAGTACTTATTGGCACCGCATCGTACTCCTTGGCGAAGCTTGCAATAATGTGTTGCACTTACTTATACTTACATACAAACCGTATGTTTGTATGTCTACTTACCATATATACCAGTTTCTTTGCCTCTGGTTTTCACTTTCTCTGCAATTCACAATCATTTCTTTGTGTTTCTGATTTTTTGTGTTTCGTGGTGCTTGATTGTGTTGCTTACGGAACTACATACAGTATGTACATTTATTTTGGTGGCACTCGACTGCATACGACTCAATGTAGACTATGTTTTCTTCATTTCGATGTACTCGCTGAATTATGATTCCTCAAGTTCTTGCCAATAGCTGTAAAAGTTCAACACCATATCAGCATTTTACGAAATTTCGGCATTCGCTCCTCATTTTGCGGCAGAGAATAGTAGCTCAATAAAGTATAGTTCGCCTTAAGAGCTTTGCCTAACCATAGACCTCTAAATTTTATTGTTGGTAAACTCCTAGCCATCAAGTCGCTTGCTTTAGATTTGAACTCTAAAAATGTTCTGACATCGTCTCAGTAATACTATTCTATTTCTATTGATTCTGTTAGCAGTTTTAGTTGGCTCCGCTCTGCTTGGAACCGGTTTCTTCTTTTCAGCTAATAATTGCTTCCAAAGTTTTGTTAAATATTCGTCGAAAAATTTCTCAAGAAATCGGTTCATTCATTTTCATTTAATTTTTCATGCAACAATGGGGTGATTTTATTCTTTATACGTGCATAAAATACACCAATTTTGCCGAAGATTCTACGATTTTCTGTTGGAGCCTTTATATTATACAGTTAACGGCGGTTCTTGCAAGCATTAAATCGCTTCCAAAGAACTGTTAAGTACGAAAACACCTAGGAACGTCTTTTTCAAAATATAATATGCTTCGTCCTTGAAGTGTTTCTTGCTGCCGGATCGTAATTTCGTCGACGGGATCTATTCGTTGAAGAATCGGGTTTTAAAGTCGTGATCCAGAAGGTTCCCCAAAAATATTGAATTGATTATAGGGTTTTTTAACGTTTGTGTCTCAGTCCGAGGCAGCTCAAGGCTAACCTCGTCGCTAAGAGTACCTCGAAAATGTAGTCAATGTCGAAACTTTCGAATAATGTTCTAGCACGTAATTCACGAAGTCATCAGACAGCGCGATTGCTTGTATTATTTCCTCTATTTCCTATGTATTTCATTCTTAGCCGTTTATTATTGTTTTTGTAGAAGTAGACAACTTTTACTAAATATTTTTGAGGAATGCTGACGAGTCTACAGTCCTTGAAGAGTTCAACAACAAGATTCACTGCGGTAACGTAGATTCGAATACGTGAGAGTGGCAGTCTATCGACTTAACTCTGTCCCCCACCAGTCATGGCTACCGAAACTCCAATACATTGAAAGCATTGGCAAACTTTAACGGGAATTTCTGGTAGCACTGTTTGGTAATTAACCGGTTATTTAACCGATAGGTGGCTTGCAGGGTTGTTTGGGAATGTGGCTTCCGGTTCATCGTTTTTCAGGTCTCTTTTTGTCAATATGGAAGGCATGCCTTCCATAAATTGGGTGTAATTACTTTTTCAGGTTATTTGATCTTTAGATTCATATGTACTTATATATCAGCAGCTTTGTTAGTATTCTTAAAACATAATAGTTATTTAATTACCGTTATGATATTCAATTTGACCCAAAAGCGTTGATATGCAGTCAATGCCGGTGTAGTGCTCCAAAGTGCAATCAAATTCGCCCTACAGATGTCTGTTATTGTTGTTTGTATGGCAGTGCTTATACGCTTAACGTCTGCTTACTCCGTTTAAACCCCTTTCAATATATACAAACATACCCAAATATACATACATATGTACATATGTATACCCATCTGTACACCATTCGCCATTTCCCACTTTGGTGGCTCCCTTCCCCTTAACCTTCTATTTGCCATTTCCATTTCTAAAGTACATACGCACATACATACATAAATATGTATGTTTTTGTTATTGTATTAGTGTCTGCCGCTGTTCCAATTACGGCAGAATTCTTCCGCGCTCGCTGCGTAAAGTATTTTGTTGTGTACACGAAGCCAGTCGTCGTCGTCGTCACACATGCATCTGCTGCGCCTTTTTGGTGGAGTAGCGCTGACTGTTGTTGCTGTTGTTGTTATTTATTTTTGTTTAAACATTTTATTTCGGTTGCTTTTAGCTTCGTTTATGCCGCTGCCACTGCCACTGTGCCGATGCCGGTTGCCGTTGCCGTTGCCGGGGCTATCGCCGTTCCAGTTCATTGATGATGACAACCATTTAGGCTTTATGCGTGCATCAGGCAAAAAGGCAACAACAAAAAGTACAAAAAATTCGAAAAGAAATTGAAAAAAAAAGCCAGCGCTTGCACAATCCCCTCAAAATAGTACAAAAATACAAATACATATGTACATATTTATATGTATGTATGTGTATATATGTAAGTATATTTGTATATACAGTGGTAAAAACAAATTTTGTAAAACCTATGTACTATATACATACATACATACGCACTATCACATTTTTAGCAGTTGGTATTAATAATACGTCTGTGGCTGTTTGTTTCAGCTTTTGGAACTATTTTTGTTTTTCATTTTCCGTTTTAAGGTGTTTTTATTTGGCACTTTTTCATTAAGTTTTCGGGTGGGATATTTCGTTGTTGTTGTTGCTGTTGGTGCGCAATTCTGAATATTTGTGTATTCATTGCAGCTTCTATGCGCACGTACGCCCCAGCAGCGTATGTAAATTTATTTGTTTGTTTGTATGGGGGGAATATAGAGAGCGCTTTTTGGCTCACGTTTTGCAAGTGAGTTTGCAGTGAACTTTTACAGTTGAATCTGCATAAATGCAGCTCGCATTCTAGAAACCAGTTTTTATACCTTGAACAGCATGCCTTGTGTTAGCCACGAAGTCTGTAACACACATTTTTTATGGTATCCGACGATGTACTTATGTCTTATATATGTATGTATGTAAATGATCAGCATGACGAGCTAAGCCGATTGCATGCTCCTTTAGCCACATCAGTTTGTTTCTCCGACCGTCCGTCTGTATATACGGGACCTAGAACCTCAATTATTGAGATATCAATATGAAATTTAGCACATGTCCCTATATCTCCAAGAAGCTCCTCATTTGTCAGAACCCTCTAATATCGGATCACCAGAGCATATACATACATAGCTGCCTTATAAACTGTACGATAAAAATCAAATTCTTGTATGAAAAGACAACAAGACGAGATATCTCTACGAAATTTGGCAAGGATTGTTTTTTAAGATAGCGGTATAATCTACGAATAAACTGTTCAGATCGGACCACAATAGCTTACAGCTGCCATATTAACTGATAGATCAAAATCGAGTTCTGGCATAGAAACTTATTTATTTGTGAAGGGTATACAACCGAAGTTAATCTTTTTCTTGTTCCAACCTAAAACAGCATGTACCTTAGCCTTTATTACATTTAAGCTCCAGCTAAATATCAATGGGAGTTCTCTATGCACTTAAAGTTCCAGCTCAGAGGGTGTGCCGATATACTGGTGTCTCCAGTACAAAATCGGGTGAGTGATTCCTTTGAATAAAGCTTCGATTCGAAGCGATGTCACTGAGATTGCATAACAAAACTAGTTGCCTTACATATCTGTGAAGAGAGGGAATTCCAAATGTACCTCCTAGAAATTAAGTGAAGCTGAAAACAAAGCATCTGCTGATACTGTGGACGAAATCGCAGACAGTTTCTGACAGTTTGAGCCCTATAGCGATGGGGATGTGGGCTAACTGACCTGAAGAGTGTGAAAAGTGATAATACTTAGTGGAACAATACCGAATTCTAAATAGAAAAGTGCACTTTCTTTGAACCGAGAGTGAATGCGTAGCTTCCCTAGGATAGACCAGGAACCCGTTCTACTATAATAAAGAAAAAAGACGGAGTTAGCGTTAAAATTGTTCGTTGATCTTACAATTTTCTTTGATTTAAAAGTTGCAATGTTTATTATCAACCGAAGGAACATTCCTTAGCATTTATTTTTTGAAGGTTATCTCTTTCAAATGTTGGCCGCAGCTACGTCTCAGGTGGTCCACGATACGTTGAGTCAAAATTTCGAAAACTCGTTCGAGCATTTCGACTGGTAACTAGCGAATGATATGCGTGTGCTTCAACGCCTGAATCGAAACGGGATTGTCCGCATAGATTTTAGACTTTACATAACGCCACAAAAAAAAGTATAACGGTATGATATCACATGATTTTGGTGTCTAATCGACCGGTCCGAAACGAAACACCGAAGTGTTCTCTCAATAAATCCATTGGCGGCGTCTTGTTAAAATCAAATGTCCCCAAGATCATGAGCTTCAATTTCAGGCATCAAATAGTCGGTTATCATGACGCGATAACGACCGCCATTGACGGTTACGTTCTCACCGGCATCATTTTTGAAGAAATATAGACAGAAGATTCCACCGGCCCACAATTGCCGAACAAAAATTGGCTGGAAAACGTCGGATCTTCTTGAAAATTTTAAAGAGCCGATAGAGTGACGAGAAGTTCGAGCAGCTTCAGTTCTTGCATAAGCTGTATTCTGTACGCATTCAATTTAAGTTCTCGATCTAAAATGAGCCAAGTCATTCCATACGTCAGTGCGATAGGTTCTGTAATTTAAATGAGCTTTATGTGAGCCGTATTTCACACACTATTTATGACTTTTTTTAACGGTACTTGAACACATAACATCAAATTTTTCGGTTAAAAGAGTAAAGAAAAAAGAGCTTTAATTTGAGTATTTTGCACATTTTAAAGTTGGATGTTGAGAGTAGCTTTTTATTACAGTTTAGGCAAACTTGAGAAGAGTTATTAAAAAATGCAATTTTGATCCGAGAAACGCTCATAAAAACGTTCAGTGCTGCTTTTCTCACATATTACACAAATATGTATAAGTTGTTTGTTGTTGGACTCCATGTGAAAACAAAGTTATGCTTCCCTTAAAAAAGAGGTTTCATTCACGACTCTTTAAGGTATTTTTATCTTTGTACAAATCTTAAGTTTTATTTTTTTTTGTATTCATACCAAAATAATCGTTTTATTTTCTTTACTTTTAAGAACCTCATCGGTATTTATTTATTTTACTTCTCTTTTATTTGATGTTGTTGCATTTGTTTGCTTTTCATTCTCAATTTATCATTTGACTTGGGTTTCATTTGGTGTTCTTTGAGCTTTTTGTTGGTATATTTTTTAACTCTTTCTGTATTTTTTTATCTTTGTATTTTTTTTGTACTTGTTTTTGTTTCTTTTGTATTTTTTGTTTTGTTTTTTTGTATTTTTTTGCTTCCTCTCGCCTGCGCTTTATTTTCATTAAATTTATGGTGACTCCAGCGCACAAACTTGTTGGCCATATTTAAGCTTACCATGTGTTCTTGTAACTGTTTATTTTTCTTTTGATATTAATTGCTGCATCAACGGCATTTTGTTTACATAAGTGATGCAAACGCCCACAAATGCGCATACATACATATGTACATATTTATGTATGCATGTATGCATGAATGTGTATGCACATAAGTACATAATTTTCCGTTAATCACCCGCATTGACCTTTTGCCATGCCTCTTTAAGCTGACAAAGCGCATATTGTAATTGTACTCTCATTACCGTTAACCAGAAATATACAAAATGCTCGTCGAATTTTCCCATAACCTCAATCTCATTAAAAATTTATTTATCGAAGTAATTATTCGAAACCAATATGCTGCTGTTTATGCGAGAGCTTAAAGTTATGTGAATTATGTTTGGAAAATATTCTAAAAAATTAATTATTGTTTACTATTGACTCACTTATTTACTATGTATGTACATGTGTATATGTATTGACCCACATACTTTCGGCTTTCCGTTGATTTTTCGCTTTTCAAAGGTGAT
This sequence comes from Bactrocera dorsalis, assembly GCF_023373825.1. NCBI lineage: Eukaryota > Metazoa > Arthropoda > Insecta > Diptera > Tephritidae > Bactrocera > Bactrocera dorsalis. Next base: position 67,916,293 of record NC_064305.1, read on the forward strand.
TAACCCACACTCAAAGATAAGATACTCCAAGCGTTTAATTTCATTTATGCGTTTCTGAAAACGTGATAAACAAAGTTGTCCAATTTCATTTGTTCATTTTTATTTCAATTATTTATTTGTTTTTTTTTTTCTTCACCCAATTAGTCCACAATCAAAAAGTTGCCTATTATTTTTTTCATTTTATGGAAATTAATTTTCACTTTTTTCTTTCATCGTTTACGCTTCGTTTCCACTGGCGCAGCGCTTTGCCCCCTTAACGGTAGTTTTCATTTACCGCATATCTTTGCTCTGTGTTGGTTAGCGAGTTCCGCTGCATAACATTTTCATACGAAATAATCCAATTGGAATTCGTTAAATTGAATTGATAACCAAAAATTGATAACAAACACGCTTCACGTGGCAGTCACTATGTGCATGTGTGTGTGTATTCGGTGCGTCATCGAGTAACGAGTTGCGCAATCTATGTTAGTTAGCGGCTAACTTATCTTTAATTGCTCTTAAAGTTTCTCTCTTTTTTTCCTAATTTTTTTTTATTTTTGACACTAGAGGATCCAGTTGCTTATATAGCCTAAGTTCGCAAGCGTAATCCTATGAATATCAGTTGTTGAAGGAAATATGTACGTATTTGACTCACTCGTCGAGTCTTCGACAAGCAAGTGCAATTTTGAGTATACATTGTGACAATAAATTACCCGGAAACTGTAATTAAAACGCAAAATATTTAACTATTCATCAATATTGATTTTGTCGAAGTAATCCCTACCAGATGTAATACAATTATTCCAACGATTTTTCTAGTCCTGGAAATATCCTTCATCAGCACTTTTTGGGATGGCTTCAGCACCTTCAGCGGACTTTTTTTTAACTCTTTGATCGACTGAAAACGGGTTCCATGGAGCGGCAATTTCAGTTTGGAGAACATGAAAAAAATCGCCAACAGCCAAATCTGGCGAATACCGTGGTTGATTGCTCGTATTCATTGCGTTTTTGGCTTTAAATTCGGTCAATATCGTGACTCGGTGTGATGGTTCATTGTCACCGTGTAAAATGCATGAATTGTTTTTCGAAAATTCCGGCCGTTTTCGACGAATATACTCATGCAAACATCAAAACGGTCAAATAGAACTCTTTATTGACCGTTTGTCCCTCCCGAACAAATTTATGTTGGAAAAGGAATGAGCATCACCTCGATTTTTGAGCGGCTTTGGCGTGATTTTTTTAGTTTCGGCTCGTTTTTTCCCAACATTCCGATGCTTTTGACTTGTTTGCACTCATGAAGCGATGTCTCATCGGCAGTTATAATGCTATCCATGAATGTGGGATCGGAATTCGCTCGATCAAGCATATCCAAAGAGATCTGTTTAGGTCATTTTTGATGGTTCTAGACTGACTAACCTTTCGCTTCAACTTCAGATCAAAGTTGAGACAAGTTTCAAGAAACTGTGGATAAAAATTAGTGCTTACCAAGAAGCTGCTCATTTGTAGGAATCGCTGATATTGGACAACTATATCATATATTTAGCTGCCATACTATACAAACTGATCGGTCGAAAAGAAGTCCTTGTATGGAAAACTTTTTTATATGACAAGATGTCTTCACGAAATTCGGCATGAATTATTATCTAAGCCAACATTATAATATGCGAAGGAATTTTTCAAAAGCGTTGATCTGTTAATTTTTCCTTCGCCTTCGTAAGGATGAAGTAGCACGAACTATACTTTATGCTGAGAAAAAGAGAAAATCTCTGAAGTCGCGGTACCGGCGTGCGTAACTCTCTCTTTCTGCAATAAAAAGCCGTTTTTCATGCATTTTATTAATCATTTATATATGTACATACATATATCGGCATGTAATTAGTGCTTAATTACATATCTATGTACATATGTACGTATATGAGATGTTTAAATATGCATTTGCTGCATTTCTGATTTACATATGCGTTTTTATATGTAGTTGTGTGAATTTACATGAATGAGCAATGAGCTAATAATATTTGCATGAACATCTTAATGCCTTCTCCAATACGGTTATTAAAATGCACAATCCAACACTTTCCAATAACGACAAATGCACATGTTTGCATAAATAAATAAATATTTTTGTACGCATCTATATAAGTATGCATGCATGTGTGTATGTGCATACGCTCGCATTTATTTCTGTACACAAGTTTTCGCGCCATAACTGACTGCATTCCTTTTCGTGTTCGCTCAATTATACATACTTATGCATATGAACATGCAGAAATACTTAAGATGCTTACAAACAAACAAATATGCATTCTACATGCATACATACTTATATTCTTACATAATATTCAATAGAGGCGTATCAAATATGTACGTATTGCATAGCAATTTAATGACGGTATGTATTTATGTATATTATTTTGTCCTTCGTGAATTAATTCTGAATTATTGTTCTGAGAGTTTAGTGTCAAATTCCAAAGCTTTGCCCACAATCGATCAATTCTTGAGGATGCTAAACTGAAATACAAAAGCAGAGCAGACTATTGAAGTACCACACCTTCGCGACATGAAAAAAAAACGACTCTCAGCGAGTTAGAAGCTGCTTAAGCCTAATAAATGTGACAATAAAGGCAAAAAATCTAACTTCATACTATTTTTTTATATAGTATGAAGAAAAAGTATAAAATCGCATTCCAAAAATAATTTGTTTTCGTAAAAGTAAGAAGATCGCTGTTTACCGTTTTTCATATTAAGGGGAAGCATCGACAGTCGGCGTTCGGAACTTTAGACTGCAAAACCCAAGTCTCAAACCACCGGTTAAGTATTGTTACTCCTCTATTTTGGTTTCGTTATTAGATTATATATAGTACGAGGGCTGCTATATATATTTCTGACCTAATAATGAAAATAGGCATATTTATCAACAAAAATTTTATTTTTTTTTTTTTTATTTATTTTTTTTTCGTTGGATTTGGCTCGTCTTAGACCCACACGGTCGATTGCTGTTTTGTTTCGGGCTCATACGCATAGATCCATGATTCGTCACCTGTGACGATCTTATAAACGTCTTTTGAAGCACCGTGATCGTATTTTTTCAGCATTTCTTTACACCAATCCACACGAGCCTTTTTTTGAGCGATTGTCAAATTGTGCGGGATCCAACGAGAACAAACCTTTTTTACGGCCAGGTGTTCATGCAATATCGAATGTATGCTGGTGGGAGAAATGCATAGGCATGCCTCTATCTGAAGGTATGTTACATGACGGTCTTGCATTATCAGTTCACGTACGGCATCGATGTTTTCTGGCACAACGGCTGTTTTTGGACGACCTTCACGGAATTCGTCTTTGAGCGAGCGCCGGCCACGATTGAATTCGTTGTAACAGTTTTTCACAGTGCTATAGGATGGTGCTTGATAGCGATACAAAGATTTTAGTTCATCGACGCACTCTTGTCGTGATAATCCACGTCGAAAGTTGCGAAAAATGATCGCACGAAAATGTTCACGAGTTAATTCCATTTTTTGGCCGAGATGAATTTTTTAATTCCCTGTAAATAAAACAATTCACGATTAAATGACAAAACGTTCTGAGTGATGTTATGCTAAAAAATGTCAAACTTTCCAATGGAAATGTCAGATTGCACCTGGCAACACTTAGTGTTGCCTACGCTAGAGATATGTCGCTCATTTGCTGCAAGACCGGCATAAGTCAAAAAAGTCGATTCGGCAGAAAACACGTTTAAAGTTTTCAACTGACTACAACCTTACACGGTGACTCCAAAACTACACCTCTTCTCAAGCGGAGCATATAAGAGGTATTCATATGAATTTTTCACTCAACATGAAGTATGATATAACGAACAATTCTGTAGCATTAACTCAAAAATCAAGTTTTTTGAATTAGGCCGGTCTTGCAGCAAATGAGCGATATATAGCAGCCTACGTATTGTACAGATCGGGCCACTATAGCATATACATACATACATACATATGTAGCTGCCATACAAACTAACCGTTCAAAATCAAAGAATTTTAAAGAATCTTCGCATTTCTGAAGAGAATTACTGCTTTGGTGCAACTGAAGTTAACGCTTGTTTTCTTTTTATGATTCTATTGCCTATATACATACTTATGTATACATTCATACCTCGCAATTTAGTCAGACTTAAACAATTTTTAATTATTTCCAAAAATTTTTAAAATCAAATGTTGTTTACATTTTCTTCTTCTCGCTGTATTCTACTCACCGCAATTTCTAGATTTTTGTGCATCGAGAAACAAATATGTATGTATGTACATACGTACACATACAAGTTTCCACATTCCGATACATATTTGCATCTACTCATATGCAAGAAATTGCAACCGAATTGCGCCATAAATTTCTGCACCCACCAATCGGTGTCTAAATGCACTCTCGCATGTGGAATGTGCATACACATATACATATGTACATATTTTGATCCATAAGTCCATATATATGTATGTACATATCATTAAATACAGTGTTTAAAAGACATCAAAATTCTAAAAATAAATTCAATTAATATTTTCATTGCAAAATTCCGTTTACAGTACCGAAGGTCTGAGCTATCAACTGAAACTTCATGAAATCTTATAAGAAAATACCTAAGAAATCAAATCACTTTTAATCTTGGCTGCTAATGGAGGAATATAGTAATTTTCATCAGAAATGTTCATTGTGATTTCCGCATTGTGGTTAGAAATCTACATTTCGTACAATTTGATGATGAGTGAAATTATTTACCAAAGAAGTTTTATTAAATTTTGTGTGCGGAATTAAATTTCAGATGCCGAAATGTTCAGAATGTTGGAAAAGGCCTTCGGTGATAATTGTTAATCGCGATCAAGTGTTTTTGGTTAGTACAAAGTATTCAAAGAGGGTCGAGAATGCGTTGACGACGAATCACGTCTAGAACGGCCATCAACATCAAATGATGATCATTATGTCAATAAAATAAAGGCATTGGTGATTGCGAATCGACAATTAATAGTCAGAGATCTTACTGGCATGGTTGGAATATCAGTGAAAACTATTTTGAAAAATCAGTTGGACCTAAGAAAAGTGAAAGCACGACAGATTGGTTCCAGAATTATTATAATTTTTCCATAAACAGCGTCGTGTAAACGTCTGTGAAACAATGCTTTGCGACTACCAGGTTGCCATGAAACATATTATTACAGGCAATGAGTCTTGGATCTATGCTTACGACCCGGAAACAGATCATCAATCGGCCAAATATCGTGGCAAAGGTGAGCCGAAGGCTAAAAAAATCAAGGCTATGTTGACAGTTTTCTTCGATTATCGAGGTATGGTGCACTCCGAAATCCCTTCGACCGGCCAAAATGTCCACAGGGAATACTATTTGAGTGTTATGCGTCGTTTGCTCGAAGCTATTCGTAAAAAGTAGCCCGTATTATAGACCGACAACTCTTGGTTTTCGCACCACGATAATGCACCGTCGCATACTGCATTGATTCTTCGTGATTTTTTCGCTATATTTTTAACCAATATCGTGTCGGCACAACGTATTCACCAGATTTAGCTCCATGTGAATTCTGGCTATTCAGCAAACTCAAACGACCGTTCAGGGAAAACCATTTTGAGTAAATTGAAGACATTAAACGTGAATCGTTACAACAGTTTTGATGATTGAAAAAACATTGGCACAAATGTTTTGGAGCCAAGGCGGATTATTTTAAGAGGGATGACATAGATTTTGAAGAACAAATTAAGAATTTTAAAATTATGAACAAATTCTTACTATTTTTTACTCATAGGAGTATATCCGAGATATTATGATAGCGTAGAACCGAGCTTCTAGGTATAATTATTGCAAAATATTGGATTAGTGAAGCACTTGAAGGGCTTCGATCATTTTTTAAGAAGAAACTGATTACTACTAAATTCAACAGGGTATAATAAGTTCAGCACAAAGTTTGTAACACTCAGAACGAAATGTCAGACACTTTATAAAATATATACCTAAATGGTGGCGAGTTGAGTTCCCCATTTTTGAGATATCAATCCGAAATTTGGCACACGTTCTTATCTTCCCAGGAATCTGCTCATTTGTGGAAATCGCCGATATCGGACCACTATATCATATAGCTACCATACAAACTGAAGGACTTGAATTAAGTGCTTGTATGAAAACTTTTTTCAATTTAGGAGATATCTCCACGAAATTTGGCATGTATTATTCTCCTAAGCAACGCTACAACTTACGCGCAAATTATTCAGATCAGATCACTATAGCATATACATACATATGTACATATGTATGTATGTAGCTGCCATAAAAACTGACCGCTCCAAATCAAGATCTTTTATGGTAAATTTTTCGACTTGTGAAGGGTATCAAAGCATTGGTCCAACTGAAGTTTACAATGTTTTTCTTTTTTTCGTGTTGCCACATGATGTAAATATTAAATAAGTTTGGTTATTGAAAGAAATCGTTCATTTTCACATCGAAGCTATAATAATAAATGATAATAAATTTTAAAATGTTTACCTTGCTTGTTTTTCGTGTTTTTTGCGTTTTTGTAAGCTCCTCCGTGCATTTGTTGCACATAAAAATTTGAATTGCACACTGCACTTGCCCTCATACATATGTACATACAAACGCACGTAAATAGGTGAATATGCAGTTGGTTGTATGCAAATGTCTGTCGACAAGCTCAAATGCAATACACAAGTACATACAAATACATACATACATACATATGTATGTATATACAGAATTTGTAAATTTTGAAAATATTGCTCCACCTCCCTCTTGCCGCTCGATCCCACTTGCCACTACGACAGCTGTGGCCTATCTTTTCGACTTGTAGAATGCAAACAAATTTTTTGGCCAGAATTGAGAAAACTGATACGACGCCGACTTTTGGTCGCAACATTAATTTACACTCAAGAAAATATACATACAAACATGCATTTGTTTATTTGTTTGTATGTATGTATGTGGGTATGTTCTAGCAAGCTTCTCAGCCAGTGAATTCCAATGCACGACGTTGGATGTGTTCGCTCATTTCTCTTCGCCACAAAGCTGAATTTTCTTGGGATATGCTTACAATAAATAAACATACAAACATGCATACATGAATTTTTATGTGTGTTTGTGTTTATTGCCTCGTTGCTTTTATTTATGAACTCCTCAAAGTGTTCTCTCCCTCTCTCTATCATGCTGTTAGCTAGTCGTTCAGGCCAACGATCGCGAGTCGCGACATCGTGTTGCAACGGGAATTGGAGCTACATAACAACAAGTTAACAGCAACAACAGCAATAAAACAGCGCACACAAAACCCTTTTAAACAAATAAACACAGCACACGCATTCCAACTGCTAGAAATGCAAGCGGCGTAGTCCGCAACGCATTTACATTTAATTGTATGTGCTTTGACACTTTTTCTCGCTGCAGCTAAACGCTTAACGCATATTTATTGTACATGCGTGTGTGTGTATGTGCGTATGTTGTGCTGTCACTGCAGTTGTTTTGCCGATGTTACCAATAAATCGCTGCGCCTTAGTGCCTGCATACGAACAAACATATACGGGTAGACTTAGGCAATACTTGGTAACTGGTGCGAAACTAGTTCAATTGGGACCATCATGCAATTTTCGCAAAAGAACCATGTCTTTACGCCTGAGACACTATTCATATCATTTTATCGATTAAGTAGCTTATTTTCATATTCAGGTAAGTAGCTCTTGCAATCAATCTACACACATACTTACGTTTATGTAAAAATGTAGATCTGTATTACGAAAGCTTTTTGTTGCCTATGATATTCGCAAATCGATGAATATGAGTGTTTATTATGTATGTATGTATATTTATCATCTTCCACCTTATTTTGAAAACACCCTTTCTCATATCTCACTTGGTGTTATTAACCCTTTGGCGCTGACTTTTTAGACGATTATATTTCATTCTTATATTTCATCAATAATAAGGGTTATTATTTTAATAGAATGATGTTTGGGTGAAGTCTGATTCACACATACATATGTATGCATGTATTTACGTGTATACATACGAGTATGTATGTATGTGTTTTCTACAGCGTTTGAAATTTGATAGTTTTTTATTTAAGGCAATTTTGATCTTAATCATCAATAATAACTATTTTTTTCTTCGATATCATGTAATCGATATTTAAATTAAATAAAATTTTTGACGTAATAAATATTTTAATCTACCGGTTTTTCGAACTAATCGATTTGAAAATTTATCGATATTTTAAGTATACATTTTTTAAATGATCGTGCTTTGCTAATGATCAGTGCCGTGATCAAATCGATTTCCTAATTCATGGGCATTTTTAAAAAATCGATATTTTAAGTATCGATTTTAAAATTGTCTTATTATAGTTAATGAAAACTTCAAATGATTGCTTATTAAAATCGACAAAGCTAAATAAAAAACTTGAAAACTCCGTAAATACAAATCACAGGCTAATTTAGAAATGCGAAAACCGTTTTTGGTTTTTTTAATGAAAAATCGATAAAATACTTAATTTTTATTATAATGGAAAAACTACAAATAAGCTATCGATAAATATTGTGAAGATAATTCAATTTTTTTATGCAATAAACATAAACAAAATGCTAGGAAAATTGTCTAGCACTTTTCAATTTTTTCACCAATGAAATATCGATAAAAATTTTCAAGAAAATGCAAATTTTTTCCCTTACAAAAAATCGCCCCTGAAATTCGACAGAAATTGTTGAGAAAATTTCGTTGTTTTAAAATACTGAATAATTTCACAGTGGTAAGGAATATCGATAAATTTGTGAGTCGAGAGTCCTTTAAATCGAAAGATATGAAATGCCGTCGAAAAAAGAATATTGACTAACTATAATCAAAGGATTATTGAAAAAATAAATTATTTAAGAAATTTAAAATATCGATTGTAACAAAAGTAACGATTAATTTAAATACGCAATATACAAAAAAACATTATTAAAAATATAAATAAAAATTTAGAAAGCTTAAATATAGTTTTCTTTCTTTAAAAATAGCATTATAATTAAAAAAGAAAATAATTTGAAAACTTAAAAACTCAAAAAAATTAAGTATCGATGAAAAGTTATCGAAAAATATCGAAAAAACTAAAAATCGCGATCGCCAATAAAGCATACAATGTCAAAATTAGAAAACAATTTAAAAACTTAAAAATTAAAAAAAATTAAGTATCGATGAAAAGTTATCGAAAAATATCGAAAAAACTAAAAATCGTGTCCGTCAATGAAGCATATGCTGAAAAATAGAAAAGAATTTAAAAACTTAAAGATTCAAAAAATAATAAGTTTCGAAAAAAGTTATCGAAAAACAATAACATAACTAACATATACATATGTATGTATACACATGTATGCGTGCTTTTGTATATATATACGTGCATACATACATATGTACATACATACATACATATGTACCATCTCGTTAAGGTAACAGCGGGAGCCTACGAAGTGATCTTTATCTTCCGCTACAAGATCGTAACACACTCAAAATACTTCACAGCCGAGCCTTTGTGCTTTTGACAAATTTTTAACACCCAAAAAATTACATTTTCCCCTCTTTCAACACTATAAGTAAGTGGCGGGTTAATGTTTGGTCCAACTAAAACTGGTTTACACGCCTGTTCCTTGTCTGCATTTAACATTTTTGTGATTTCTATTTTTTTGTTTACACTTTGATTCCTTCTCAACGTCAACTATTTGTGTTTTACACTGCTTCGAGAGAGCTAGGAAGTCGATAAACACTCATACTGGCACCGTGCGCGTACCGTCAACGCGGCTGTTGGCCGGCCCACTCGTCGGCCTGCTGTTGCCGCCCACATTTCAATCACCCCCAATGGCCCTACGGTTGAGACCTCGATGTGTCTGTCAGCGGTTGCGGCCGGTTCGCTTGTGTATAGTTGGTACACATGTTGTTGTTGCTTTAGTTGTTTTAGTGTTGCTGTTGCTGGTGTCTCCGCCGTTGGATGGATGTGAGGAGCGCCAGCTTGCCAGCTTGCTAGCCTGTCTTCCCGTCTGACTGATGATGGCATGCTTCGCTGCATTTTAAGTTCATTTTATTGTTAATATTGCCGCTGACTCTGTGGCGTTGTTGCTGGCGCGAGTTCAGTGCTGCTTCTATGTGCGTTATGCTCGCATATGTATGCATATGTTTGTGTGTGTGTGCTCGGCTAATGAATTGCTATTTTTGTTGCCCCGCTCGTTAGATTTGTTATAGCATTAGGGCGTATCGCGACGACGCACAACCCTATACACATACATACAGACGCACTCTTTGGTTTGTGTGTGGCGATCGGTGGCGCTGGTGGCAACAGCTGCATCGGCTGCAATGTTTGTTGCTCCAGTGTGTAAATAATAAACTTAGAATAAGTTGGCTACAACATTTGCCCACCATATATTATCGAATCGGCGATGGACTATGCCCGATCATATATGTAAACAGTCATTGTCAAATAATTAGAAACGCTGTTTAGATCAAAACTTAGTTCAAAGCTTTAGTATTTATTTTCTAAAAAAGTTATAATTTTACCTTTGGGAGCAACTACTATAATAAAAGGTGATTCATTTCGAGATTCCTTACTTTTTTCAAGAACACAGAACACAGAAACTTCAAACTTAACGTTTATTATCAATCATTATTTGGCCTTTATAAGTATTTTGAAGATTATCTCTTTCAAATATTGGTCGTGGCTATGTCTCAGATGGTCGATCCGTTGAGTCCAATTTTCCATGACTCGTTCGAGCATTTCGACTGGTAACTGGCGAATGACACGCGTAATGTTTTGCTCCAAGGCCTGAATCCAAGCGGGATTATAAACTTTAAAACTTACATATTCCAAGAGAAAAAAGTATAACAGTGTGATATCACGCGATCTTGGAGGCCAATCGACCGGCCCAAAATGTCAAATTATTAGCTCACCGAAGTGTTCTCTCTCATAGACTGATCTGATGTGTGGGAAGTGGTGCCGTCCAGGTCCTTCTCCCCTTCTTCTCTCCAACGGAGTGGAGGTCTTCTTATTCCCCTGCTTCTACCGGCGGGTACTGCGTCGAATACTCTCAGAGTTGGAGTGTTTTCATCCATTCGGACGACAGAACCGTATCTGCTGTCTCTAAATCTTTTGAATTATGTACGTCCATGTGGTCGTACATATACATACATATCTCGTAAAGCTCCTCGTTCCATCGACTGCGGTATTCACCGTTTCCAATGCGCAAAGGACCATACAACTTCCGCAAAACCTTTCTCTCGAAAAGATGTTGTCCTTGTCCATGAGTCTACACCATATAGCAGGACACGGTGTTTTGAGTGACTTGTCCTTGGAGGATGGTGCCATGTATAGAAGTTCACGCAAGTGAGGAAAGTTCTCTGAGCGTCCTTCACTTGGTAGTGGCCAGAAACGATTCTTTTACATATGGCTTAATCAGCTCACCACTTCTTATCTTAGACCAAGTATCCTCTGGGTAGCCAAAAAACATCAGTTTGAAGGCGAGCCAAAGCGAGAAGGCGAATCATTCTTCGCCAGGGTTGTGTGCTGGGTTTGAGACTCGCCATGTAAAAAAACACCCCCAATGAAAAGGAAATTTGGACATTGGTTTTCGGTTCATAATTGCTGAAAGCGATTTCGTTGTTTTTATGTTAATTTCTACGCATTCTTGGTTCCCAACGCTTACATGACCTTCTCGTGTCGCAGTGTCAAGAAAAATTATTTTCTTCCGCCTCCGTTTGATTAGTTGATCTGTCAACAGTTACAGCAACTACATGTACTTTCATGTTCTATGCTTTCAAGTTTTTTGTTTCCACAACATTGTTGCATAACTGTGCGTCGCTGATTGTTGTGACAGCTGTCAAAAGCATTCTGCTAATTTAGCATACAATAAAGTTGTCAACAACAACTCAATATATTTAATTAAATAGTTTGCATGCATTTCATCACTATCATCCGTTCGTCCGTCCGTTCAATGCCGCTGCCGCGCTTCGTTTCCAACTACCGTATTTCACAATCCTCGTACGAAGGCGCGAGCACTGCACTCCGTAACACGATCTTCCCATGCAAATTAATCATAATTTCCCGTTCAGTTCACTTCAGGCTATTTAATATTTCATTGACGCCTGCGAATCGCTCGAATCGCTGAGGCAGTGTGTGTCGTTTTCTAGATAATTCTTTAATTTTATTGACCTCGAAAGGCGTGTCGCGCGGCTTTCTCCCTGGAAAAGCGCTCGCAATGCTTTCCGTTCCATTAAAAAACATAAATTTCTGCTGTTTGAACAACTTATTTACATCGGACGGACGTGCGTAAATGCTTGTAAATGCCTTTTAAGTAAGTTTCTATGCATGGCTGTGTGTGTGCGTGTTCGTTTCGCCTATTTTTTAATTATACAAATTCTGACCACGTGCATTTTAATAAGCATTCAATTTCTATTTATTTTTATGTTCTAAGTTACATGCACAGGCATGTACCGCTTACCTGCTTGCAGTTATGCATAAATGTGCCTTATGCCTGTATATATGTACATATGCATGTGTGTGTGTGTGTGGTCATTGCAGCAGTGCGTGCTCGTCACAATTTATTTGGCGTTGCTTAGACATTGTGGTGACAAAGCGCCGAAATACTAACGTTGCATTCAAATTCTCACCACCAAATATGCCTTTTTCGACCAAAAACTGAGGTGCACACAAATATGTAGTATATGTATAAACATATGTACATACATACAAACATAATTTATTTACATACGAACACGTACAAAAGAATTTGTAGGCGCTTAGGTGTTTTGACTTGTTTTTGGGAGTGCTTAAAAGGGTTAACGATTTTGGGAAACTAAGTCATTGGGGTTACAGTAAAACCCCGCTAAGTATTTCACGTGAAAATATAAGTGTTTTGAGGTGATCTCACGTCCTGATTTTGTTAAAAAAGTTAAATTTCTTTGTTTCTACTCCAAACTATCCTACCACGATGGGAATATTAGAGATTCTTATATTAAAGAACAACAAAACTCCGCGGCCAGATAACTTCAACCCAAAACTCCCAAAAGCTGATCCTCGGACGACTGCGCGTATACTGTTTCCTCTACTTAAAATATTTGGGACTCAGAAAAGATACCAGACGAGCTGAAAGAAGGTGTTATTACTCTTCTTCCTAGAAGAAGGGAAATTTATCGGTATGTAAAAATTGGAGAGGAGTAACACTACTAAGTATGGTGAATAAAATTATAACGCACATAATTCACAAAAAGTTATATGATTCGCTGGTGCATGGGCTACGTAAAGAACAAGCTGATTTCAGACCCCATCGCTCATGTGTCGATCACATCAACACCTTACGAGTGATTGTAGAGCAGTCGGTATAGTGGCGAACTCCTCTCTACCTTTGCTTTATCGATTTTGAGAAAGCGTTCGATACTCTCAAACCTTATACCGAGTTGTTGACAAGTGCTCTCAGAGAGCAGGAGAGCAAGCAAGCGATATGTTGAAGAATCTCACTTTGATAGGGATTGTGGCTAGACGTTCATTCATCGGAGTGAATGATAGTGTTCGGGGACAGAGTCTTTCTCCCAGCACGAATCCCACACTAAACTTGCGCCCTTTTATATGGCCACTGTAGCAAATGCCACAAGGACCTACTCGTCTCAGTTCTTGTCCCGTCCATCGCATTTCTTAAACGGCGGTGATGTCAGCCTTTATTTTCACGAGTTTATCAATGAGCTGGGCAACGGCACCTTCCCAATTAAGGGACCGGACTTTCCAGGTGCATGCCCTCAAATCGTAGTCCTTAATTTGTTTGCCATGGTCGTCATTAAAAGGGGGGTCACTCATCCGAGGCTTGTTTTTTCATTGGTATGCTTTTTTATGTGGCGGGTCCAAACCCAGCGCACAACCCTGCGGAGGGGTTTTTTTGCCTTCTCACTTTAGCTCGCTTTCAAACGGATGTTCTTAGGCTACCCAGAGGATACTTGGTCTAAGACTGGAAGTCGTGAGCTGCTTGAGCCATATGTAAAAAAAATCGTTTCTGGCCTCTCTGAAGTAAATGACGTTCAGAGAACTTTCCTCACTTGCGTGAGCTTCTATACCTGACTCCATCCTCCAATTCTCTCCTAATTGGAATTGTCAACAATTGGACTTGAACATCTGAAGTTAGCAATCGCCCATAAGCTGCTTGCTGTGGCCAACATACCTAAAAGGAATTTTGTTCCAACACGAAAACGCCAAGCCAGGAGAAATTTGATGTGTGAGATTGGCAGAGAGTCATGGTCTTATAATTTTCTCTTAATTCGGATTGTCAACAATAGTACCTGCACATCTGAAGTAAGCAACTCCCCATAAGCGGGCTGCTTTGGCGAATTGGAGAGAGATTGTGTACCATCAGGACAACGCCAGGCCTCACACATCGATAGTGATTCGCCTGCAGCTCCAGGAGCTTAGTTGGGTCAACCGTGTAGGTTGGACCTGACATTCTGTAGTTACTATCTGATTCTGTCTATGACGAATGATTTTGATCGTGAAAAATTCGCAACAGTAGAAGCTTGTGAAAATCGACTACCAAAACGGTACATATTTGACCTAAATTGGACCAGGAAATACTAATATATTAGGGTCAGGGATTCCGAACAATTTTGGAGAACTAGTTATTATCCTTTTTATTCGCAATGTGTCCGATATTTGCGAATGAATAAAGGAAGAGGAAGTGCGATCATTCGAACTTTAGACGGGATCTTAAACATTTTTTCACGTTCTTGTAGGGATAACTGTTTTGTATGTTGGAATCACGAAAATTTAAAAAAGAAGGAAACCTCGAAATGGATCACCCTTTATAACTCATCAGCGTGACGAGCTGAGACGATTTAGCCATATCCATCCATTCGTCTGCTCGTCTGTAAAGAAGACACTCAGTTTTCGAGGTTTTTTTCTTCGCTGATACCGGACCGAGTTCTTGTATGGGACATTTGTTTCATTTGACGAGGCACCTTAAAGAAATCCAAGGCATCGTTACAATCTCCAAAGAAATTATTCAGATCAGACATACTATGTGTGTATGTGTTTATATAAGATTATAGCTGGACAATATACCAAAACAAAAAACAAATAAAATTACGTATAACGTACATATGTACATATATATGAACAAACATACACACTTAGTATATTTGTCTATGGCTGCCTCATACGCTGATCTATAAAAAATTAGTCTCCATTAAAGCTTGCTATAAAATACCGCCGTCTTAATTTCGTTTCGAAACATGTAGACGACGAACGATCTAGCGACTGCCTCAGAAATGTATTCTTTCTAGCTCGTTACATACATGAACATATACATATGTGTGTATATATTTGTAAATTGGTATTAGGCATAGGAGTGCATGTGTTTGTGCTTATAATTGTTTTAAAAAATTTAATTTTTGATGCTGTGAACTGTACGAGCAGTGTTGGCCCAGTTTTGGCATCGTAAATTTTCCACACGTTCACAGTCGGCATTAAAGACTTGCTACACACGCCCGGCCGAGAGCGAAAAATGCCGAATGCGAACGGCAACTTTAACTTCCCAGCTTTCATGCACACACACACACACGTACATACAGAGAGGCATGCATGTGTTGGTGCAACATATGTATGCTGTTGCCGGTGCTGTGTGTTGCCTTTGCCGTTGCCGTTGGGGTGTGCGACACAAAATGGGCTGCTGCTGCTGCATAGATAGTGCCAAAGACTTCGGCTTATGAGTGTCTGCCATATTCAGAGCGGATGCGATCCGGAAACCGATTTGTCTACCTAAAACAATTTGAAGTTTATGTTGTAATTTCGAAAGATAGGGTGCGCATGATTTTTATAGTTGTACATATGTATGTATGTATGTTTGTATGTATTTATGTAAATATGGGTATGTAAAAGTGTGTGTACTCAACTATGGAAAAAGTTTATAATTGAAATAACAGCAAGTGAAGTATTTTTTGTTATCATGACTGATTAAAAATATGGAATGTACTTTGTCGTAAAACTATGGAATTTACATATACAAATGTATGTATGTATGTATATGTATGTTGTACATATGTATGTAAATGTCGTATATATGTATCTATGATGCTTTCTTTGTATGTGTGCACCTGCTTTGTGTTATGTTTGTTTATTAAATTCCATTGAATTATTTTTTCGACTGCGAATTTCAGGAGAATGACAATCTTTTTAAACTGAATTTTTTATTATATAAATTTCCGTATATTGCTTGACAAATTTATGACATTTCGAAGAATTTTTCATACAAAATATTGTTCTACAATATATTCTTACATTTATTTTCAAACATTTTGGTCAGCACATTTCTATAGTTTTCCAAATATCTCTATTAGTATGTGTAAAGGCCTCTTAAGTTAGGTTAGGTGGGGTAAGGTGATTCTAACAGGGATCTCACTTGGACAGCTTAGAACGCCGGTCCGTTGTGTTACCTACAACTCCTATATAATATATCATGAGCCCCTTACAAAACACTTTAACCTATCACAGATATCTTGAGACGGCTAATGTCAGTTTCGGCTATGTCTTATGGTTTGCCGTGGGTAAGACAGCCGAGATGTTTCATCCTCAGCTTTACAAAGGCTGGATAATGGAGAAATAAGTGCCTTGATGTTTCCAACTCAGCTTCGTTCACATAAAGTTGACGATTGACTAGATGTCTGACTGGATTTTTAGAATTCTTATTGAACGATGTCCAGTAAGAACCACTACTATTGCAGTAAGATGAAGTAGTTTAGTAAATCTTCTGCAATCTATTCTAAACCAAAAAGATCTGTAGTGGCATTGAAGCGTTTCGAAGTCCGGCACCTACTAAGCACATGCGAGGTCCATTGATCTAGTACTAGAACGTAAGTACCCAATGGAGATTGTTCTCCGTCCCATTAAAATGTCAGGGTGGTAAGGGTGCACTTTCTGATTAGCGGCTGCACTTCGTAGTAAATCCTCTACTACAACCTTAAAAGCAGCCACTTCTTCCTGAAAAACTCGGAACAGTGGTTCGGTAGCATCAAACTAAGATTGACGGAGAGCTCCTTACAGAAAACTTCTCTTTCAACCTTGCCTTCTAGCTTCGACCCATCCGTGAAACAGATCACCGCGCTTCCTCTCTACCAATTGCTCTCAAACCACATATGCCTCGTCGGTATCTGTAGAAGTTTCTATGATGCAGTGACCCAAATGCCCCAAATGCTAGTGAAGAACGTGAGAATTTCGACGTGTTCTTGTTTGGACACCTTTATTCGCTTAGTTTCTCTAAGAGCGCGCTTCACAGCAATACACCTATACAATACAATGTCTGTGGGTCCTAGATGTAAAATAGCATTAAGTGCTATTGTGTGCGGAGTCCGCAGTGCCCTAGAAATACCTATGAAAGCCGCTAATAAACTAGAGAACATTATTGAACTGAAGTGAAGTCAGCGAACAGTTCTTTTGAACTCTTCTTTCGTCATCCAAAACCGAACCCAACGAGGAATTGTAAATTGTCGGGCATTGGCATTCAGTGTTCGTATCATAACAATCGCCGAAAGGTTTGTCGAAAGACCCGAAAGTTTACTTCGCAATTCACAGAAGCTAAAAGTTCTAGCTTGTTAACCTTGAAAACGTCGAAGTCTTTGAAACATTTTCTTGTTTGGCGGATAGTGACACATGTTAAGATTCCTTCAATACTAAGCTATTTACACTTCTCGGTATTATGGTAATTTTTAACTGTTCTTGAAAGTGGCGATTAATTTACATATATTAATAAAACATTTTAAAATAGACAGCCACTTTCCTCGAGCTTTGCAATAAAGTACTCCTTTCAACCGAGTCTTGGAAAGAACTCTTTAGAAGATTAAACTTCCGTAATATTTTTACTGTTCAGTGGATACCATATTTCTTTTAGACTTAGTCTCTCTAGACTTTCTTTGTACTTTCTTCATTTTCTCTTCTATAAGTACTTATATTCTCAACAACAGCTCTCCTCACGTACATATAACATATTCTCAGAGTCAGCAAACGTCACATAACCTAAATTTTTCAATAAATTCTGCCTTAAAATACAATTTTCAGCGCAATTGCGCTTTGAAATTACCTAATACCGGCAATAATTAGAGTATAAGTGCGACTGTCTCGATCCAAATTTACATATTTACCTACATACATACATACACACATCGCACATCACGCTATGTAAATATGGTTATACAATATCAAAAGCATCAACAAAATTAGGCCTCTTCGATTCATGAACTGGCTCGAAATGAAAGCGAAAGCCTTTGTTTACGAACATGAGGCGAACAAGAACATTGAAACTCGCTGCTAATCATATGCTAATTGAATTGATGTCAAAGTCATTAATACATTTGTGTCTGTCGTTCTGGTGCTAAGCAGCAGCGCTGGGCAAGGCGTCTAGATTTGCGCTTAGTCAGCGTTAAGCGGAATGAATATATTTACACATATGTATGTAGATATGGATGTACAGTTGTAAATGTAATAAAAGTTTGTATTTGTTATTACGAAAAGGGCTTTTCAGTTCACGGTTTCCACTTTAACTCATTTTAATGTGATTATTATTGTAAATATACTTAGTTATGAGGAGTTTTACGATTCCCATTTGATATTATTTCCAAGCGAGAATTAGGCTGCTTTTAAGCTGCCTCATTTTTAAAGCAAAAGGTTTTTGGTATAAAATTTCTATGAAAGTGTCTAAAATCCTAGGGTGTTTCTTTGGACAAATGAAAGAGGAAAAAAACGCATATATTTTAATGTTGGTGCCAGCTGGCAGCCAGTTGCCCGTTAGATCATCTCATGACTTCCTAATAAAACCACATCGCGGCGTGAGAGTCTCCTAAGCACTGGCCTAGCATCATGACTTTTAAATCACATCACATCGATCATGATATTCACCTAAGAACTGGCCAGGGACAGTGGCTGTTTTTCTTTTATAGAGCCAGCTGGCAGCCAGCTTGCCCTGAGCTCATCTCATGACTTTTAAATCACATGACATCGCGGTGTGAGAATCCCCTAGGCACTAGCCAAGGTTTGGTGCCTGATTTTCTTTTATAAAGCCAGCTGGCAGCCAGTTTCCTGTTAGATCATCTCATGACTTCCTAATCAAATAACATCGTGGCGTGAGAGTCCTTTAACCACTGACCTAGAACGGTGCCTGCTTTTCTTTTAAGGAGCCAGCTGACAGCCCGTGCCCCCTGAGGTCATTCATGACTTCCAAATCAGGTCACATCGCGGCGCGAGAGTCTCCTAAGCACAGGCCAAGATTTGCAGTTTTCCGTGAGGTCATCTCAAGACTTTCATATCAAATCACATTGAGGCGCTGGACTAATCTAAACACTAGACTAATCTAGACACTTCTCGTAAGCCCACAAAACATAGGCCAGCGGTATTAAATTGCAAGAATCTTGGAGGCTATACCAAAGATCCGCTGGGCGAGGTAATGTGCACTCCAAAAGTTCAGTAAATTGTATGTTTCGTTCGCTGTATGGCAACGTCTTCTTTGAACAAAAGGAGTGAGTAAAAAAGGTCTATAGCGTTCCCCATTGACTGTGACATAATGACCGGCTTCATTTATAAAGAAATATGCATCAATAATTCTCTCTGCCCACAGAGCATACCACATAAAGACCTTTTGTGGATGAAACGGCGTTTCAACAATGGCTTGTGCATTATATCACTCCAATTTTCTTTATTAAGGTACTGAAACCAAGGCGATGGAGCTCGGTATCGCTGAACAAAACTTTCTTGTGAAATTGGGGATCGATGGATATCTCTTTTTAGACCAATTTACCGAGCGGGTGACACGCTTATTCGTTCAGCTTCAATTGTTGCACGAATTGGATTTTATAAGCCCGCAAACCAAGATTTTGCTGCAAAATATTTCCACAGCAGCAATAGCGCCCACGGTGCGCACTGTACAGCCTCTCTGAGGATGCGCATTATTCTCTAGAGTAAACATGGTCCGAAATCGATGCAGGGTTGCTCGAATTACCAACTCTGATGGACGATTATGTCGACGAATATTGCACGAACCGAACCATTATTTTACTAAAAAATTTGCAGGATATGCAAACATTGATCCGTAGTAAGTCTGTTCATTATGAAATGGTGTATCAAACTGAGTATAAATCAGTTAATCGCTATCGAAAAGACCGACTCCGAAAAAACATTTTGTCTGAATGGAAAACACACGTCTAAAAGAACGCTACATTTTAATGACTAAATACTCGTTTTATATTTGACCCATTTTTTGACTTGTTGGTGTTTTTAAAGTCCTTTACGGCATTTGGTTGCCGGACAACCGACTTACATAGCGGTTTTCTTTTGTGCTCGCTTATCTCGCTTATCAAGTACCCAATTAGAAGCCCTGTAGTAGCCCGAGCCCAGCCCCTAACGTTTATTAGAAATTACCGTTTCCATCACAGAGTTGCCATAGTAAAATAACTATAATATTTGGTAATCGAATAAAACAGCGCTGTTTACATTTGTTCTGACAATAGACAGACAATAGTTATGCAAATGATGTAAATGTTTAATGATAATCAGTTCTGACCCACTGCTAAGCGCCATTATGCCACTTTGCATTGTCGTTATGTAAATATGTTGGCATAAATCATATGTTCTGTAGTGTTGAATAACGAATTAATTACATTTACATACAAACAGTTGTAATGAAATCATTTCCGTTGTTGTATGGCCCTCCAGAGTGGTGGTGGAACCGTCGGTGTTTTATTGTCACATAAAAATTATGTGTCAGCTACTGGTCCGAATACCAAAATTGGTACGAACAGTTTCTTTTCCACTCTTTTTAATTGTATTTTAATGGCTTTAAAATCACTTTTGATTACCTTTTTATTTTCGGTAAATTAGCTCTTGTCATACTTATAAATATATGTATATATCTCTATGAAGATAATGGTTAATAAATTGCTGCATATTTTATAAGAAATCGCGAGTGGTAAATGTCACATACATTTTTGATTATCTTATTAACATTAATGAATATATTATTTGTAAAGAACTAACGATGTCAAATGAATGATATATGACAAGTCTATTATGCTTACAGTGTTGTGCAGAAAATATGCAAGTGTGTCATCTACTAATACAGTAGTAAAATATTTAATTATTCACCATTGCCTTCAAAGTGATCCCCACCAGATGTTATACATACACTTATGCCAAGAATTTTTCCAGTCCTCGAAACTTTCCATAAGCACTTTTGGATGGCCTTCAGCTCCAACAGCGAATTTTGTTTTATTTCTTCGATCGACAGAAAACAGGTTCAACGAAGCGGCAATTTCCGGTGCTTTTTAGTCAAAAATATGTTACAAAGTGATTTTTAGAGTCACTTTTTTGAACAAACTCTGGTTAGGTTAGGTTAGGTTAGGTGAAACGGTGACTCCTAATGGAGATCACACTTAGACAGCTTAGAACGCCGGTTTTATGTGGTATCTAAACCTCCTATAAAATTGATCTTAATGTCGTTTATGAATCAAGAAAGTGCTTTGAGACGATCGCAAATTTGTTGGGGTGTGCAATGTTAGTTTCGGGTGTGTCGAGATGTTTCAACCCCACTCGTGCAAAGATTGTTCAATGGAGGAGAAGGTGCCTGATTGTTTTCACTTCACGTTCGTCCATACAACTTTGACAATTGACTGGATGCCTGAATGAATTTTTAGCCTTAAAACATTAATGACTGTAAGACAATGTCCAACAAAAGTTGCCCTCAACGACCTAACCTCATGGTGCGTTTTTAAAGCACATGGATGCTTTTTGCGAGCATTTTTGGGTTCCAATTGGTCGGGTGGAAGCGACACCTATTCCACCTTAGTCAAGTTCGAGGCCAATATAAAACTTCTACCGGTCTATGGGTCCGACACTCGGCCGCAGTGCGACTCAACACTGAATTGAAATTTTCAATTCTACCTGCATTTCAGTTTAAACTACAGCCACCACGAATCTCCCAAAACGCAAAACCCAATGAACAGATTGGAGCGAACTTCAAGGGGTAACTGCTCCCCGTAATACCAGATTAAAGTCTGCGGTCAGACCTTGTAGCTTTTGCTACAACTAGTTGAGCACCCATCAAACTCAAAGACTGTAGACATTTGTCGCTTGAACTTCAAATACAAAAACGCAGACATATTGCATCTTGGATTTTAGTCGCCTCTTAACGCGTGCAAATTCTACCCCCTGCGCGCTGGGGTAAGGACAATGTCCAGTTTAGTAGATCTCCTACATTATATTCTAGACCAGGAAGATATCGTAGTCGCACAGAAGCTAGTCGTCGGCCGACGTCTACTAAGCGCACGCGAGTTGCTAAGGTCCAATGCTAGAAGGCAAGACAATAACGGAGATCCAACTCCTTCTCACTCCAATGTGTCCAGTCTCCCCTCTGGTTAGCTCATCGGCTTTGTGGTTGACAGCGATTCTGCTATGATCCGGCAACCAAACGAGTCTGTTGATGAAGTAGCTTGATTCTAATTTTAGTGAGCACAGACATTTCTTAATTGACTTTGAGCAGCGAGCTTAGCTCCAGTATTGCCGCCCTGCTATTAGAGTGTATGCTCACCTTCCTGAATGCGACTGCACTTCGTAGCAGGACTTCTACCACGACCTAAATAGCAGTATCTTCCTTCTTTCTATCTGAAAAAAACTACCTACAGTGATCCAGTAGCCAAAAAGTAAGAGATTGACGTAGAGCTCCTTACAGAAAACTCTCCTTTCAACTCTCTCTTCTAGCTTCGACGCATCCGTGAAAAAGCTCACTGCGTCTCTTCTCCAGCGACTCCTCCCCATCAATCTTGCTGATTCATGGACTTTTTCTACCGAAGCCTCACATATACAATAAAGTTATTTCCGTTTAATTTTCAATCATATCAAAAATTTGTGAGATGACTTAATATATATTTAGATGATGAATGAAAATAAGTTAATTTGGTACCAAAAATGTTTGCATTTGGTTAATACAAAAAAAAACTAATTTTCGAATAAATATTTTTACCGCCTCTACCCTTGTTTTGCACAATTCTCTATTAAGAGATGTATTGATTAATATTTTTTGGGGGCTATTTGTATTTAGTATATACATAAATACAAGTATATATCCGTATATACATACATATATCATTTTGCATAATTGAATAAGCCATTCCGCCTTTCCGCTGCCTCCTCAATAGGCACATTACCGCCAAATAATCTCGCTAAGTGACTTTGGCCATAGAAGTTAAACAAAACCAACCGAACGGCGGCTAAGTCGGTAAAATCACATCAAAAATGGATGAGCAAATAGCGAATCGAAGTGCTTAGCGACAGAACGCACAGAACAACTACATACATATGTGCAATAGGGTGGGTCGATTCCGGACTTTTTTCAATACGGGATTTCTAATGGTGCGGAAAAGTTGCCTTAGTACTTCCTGATTCCAATGCAACTTTTTGTTTTGAGATCGGATTGCATCTTCAACCCCAACTCCGGCCTTGAAATTTCGGAAATTCGCCTAAAAT
This sequence comes from Bactrocera dorsalis, assembly GCF_023373825.1. Classification (NCBI taxonomy): domain Eukaryota; kingdom Metazoa; phylum Arthropoda; class Insecta; order Diptera; family Tephritidae; genus Bactrocera; species Bactrocera dorsalis. The sequence continues at coordinate 67,939,818 of NC_064305.1, forward strand.
CGTGAAATTGTCTACCTAGCGCCTGAAATACGCATCTCATGGCAAAATGTATAAAACAAAAGTTATTTGTCACGTCATTTGCTACCGAAATGGTATATGTGATCATCGCCGTAGGACGAACCATTCCCGAGATACGAGCGAAAATGCGGTGCGCCACAGCGCAAGGTGAAAATTGTTGCAGCTCTCAGCTAACCTGTATTGGTCACCCAGAACCCACCGCGTGGAGGTGGTTGCTCTTCGGGTTCCTCCCAAGCCCAACCCAACCAACCAACCATATGTCAGGCTTGTTTTAGTCTGAATCTGTGTCAAATTTATTGATAAAATCAGATTTTGTACTAAACTTTGGCACTTGTTGCCTAGATTTCAGTGTAGAGCGTATAAAACGATCACGAGATTGGGGGCCAATAACTTTAGAAGATGCCTCTGTCACCAGTTTGACGGTTCTCTCGACTGCCACGGTGTGAGAGGGGAATTCACTAAATTTCCATACCTCTGCAGTGTCTCCCGACAGCCCTTTTATGAGTTCTTCGTTAGAAACTGAACAAAGAACTGGTGGAACAGTCAAGGTAATAGTCTTCCAGTTAATCATATCGTAATAATTATTAGCTTTGAAATTCAGCTTTGGCACTTTATTACATCTAACCCTTCCATTTACAGTGTTAGACTCTGCTTCTCTGGCTGCCAGAAGACGGTCAAGGGCCAACTTTCTGACTTCTATCCGTTCATCAGGAAGAGCAAAGAAAGCATTCTGTTGAATGGATGACTCGACAACCTTGCGCAGCATAGAGATGGCGCGAGCTATCTTTGATTGAATTGTTGAATCTTATTGAGAACCACAAAGGTGAGTAAACTGTAAGTATGTACTTGACCAAAATCTTTATTACCTTTGTTGGTTTGTCAGTAGAAATGTATAATCTCAGAATTTAATTTGCACAGGAAGTACTAAGGCAACTTTTCCGCACTATTAGAAATCCCGAATCGAAAAAAGTCCGGAATCGATCCACCCTAATGTGCAATAGAATATGCTAAACGCTTTTATTTGATGCGTATGTATGCATGTATGTATGTATGAAAGCAATAAGTGCGTAAGCTTATGTAAGCACAGCTGTGCAGATATTTGCCCAACTTTATTTTCGGTTAATATTTTTCTATGAAATTTCGGTTAGTAATTAAGCGCTCGACCTTCTAACTGCATACAGATATCTGTAAATCTATACTTAAATATGTGTTATGTCATTATGTATGTATGTATATGTTTGTACCTTCTGATTAATTTTTTTCCATTTTTTCCACCTTCTTTCCAGTGAAAATACACAAACGAACGCATGAGCACAGCTAAAGCAATCGCGAATTGTCTCAAAACGACTAACGACGCCAATTTCTAACGCTCAACAGAATTTGGAGATCTCTGTCTTTTAATTTATTCACAATTTAATTTTTTGGTTTTCATAATTTTACCCGAAAAAATATCGGCAAGCCTTTAAACGAACGCGCGCGCGCCAAAAATACTAATTTACAGTTTCAAGGAGTGTGGCAACACCTCCACTTTACAGCAAACAATATTAACAACAACAAAAACAGTGTAAATATGCGACGAATGCCAAAATTTGACTTAGCGTTATCAAGCAAAGCGTCGACGCTGCTGCTGGCGCTGCTGTGCGGGCTCGGCTGTCTGGGCTTTATACGCGCGGAGCGTGATTTCAACTTTAACGACTCGCAGGTATGTATGTACTCGCTAAGTGATTGTTCGGTGTAATTTGCCGACTGCTATTGCTATGCCGGCGATTTAGCCATTAGCTATGACGTTGAGTTTCATGCATTCATATATGCTACAGTGTGCGCTAAAAATATGTACATATACATCATAAGAAATGTTTTCGAATGAAGTTGTTTTTTAAGTTGGGGTTTTTAAGAGGGGGTCGATTCTAACAGGGATTTCACTTAAACAGCTTAGAACTCCGGTCCTTGTGGTATATAATACAATATAATGGATCATAAGACCCTTACAAATCGCTACAGCTCATTGAGCTTATCACAAAATCTGGTCCAAAGCGATGTTTCAGGCCGAGGAAAAGATTTATTTTCTTTTAACAACATGAGGGCAGGTTTGATCTTCGCGTGAATGGTAGCAATGGATTTCATTTGGACAGCTGTGAACGTTTATCCTATGTGATACCTAAAAACTCCTAAAAATAGATAACCAGATCCTCATAGTTCTTCGAAGCTTAACACAAATTTGTTAAAGTGGTCAATATCAATCTCAGGCAATACGCTAGGTTCGCAGAAGGTATCGAAGAATATTTCAATCTCAGTATGGCAAAAGCTGCGCAATAGAGTAGAAGAGTACATAGAGTAGAAACTATTTAGTGAATTTATTGGATAGTCTTTAGTCACAACGCCTACAATTGCTGCAAGATTGATTTTGCTAAGTGCAAGCACTTCAGAGGGTTTCTTATGGAAGGATGCCGAACACACGGGAGGTACATAACACTAACGCTAGAGTGCAAGAGTGCAAGAGTACAACCGGTTACCGACTCGCTTCTAATCGGATGAAATTAAGCTAAGGGTATCATCCTGAGCTCGTCCGCTTTGTAGTTTCCGGTAATGACGCTGTGACCGGGCTCCAAAATAAGTCCAAAACGAAAGCGGGTGGATTCCATTGCTAATGCATTGAGACACTCCCTGACTAGCTTTGAGTGTACAGTCAGCGAGCTGAAACCCAGTATAATCGGTCCGCTATCGGAGTGAATACACCCCTCTCTGAAGGAATCTGCACATGATAGGAGCCACCTTTTACCAGAAAGACACCACTGTTATAAAAAAATAACAATTTGTGTCAAAAGTTAATTATCATGTAACTAAGGTGGTGTTTGGAGCCTGCCTGCTCTCTTTCTCAAAGGAGATAATGTCATGCCTAATAAATTCAACGGCTTCTGAGTTACCAACTAGACTAAATGACTTTGCTTCCTCGACTTTGTAACAATCGAAATTTCTACGAAAGGGTAACGTGAGTTGTTCTCAACTTCTTCTCAAAGCGTACATTAGCCAACTCATACACAAAGTAGAAGTCAACTTGTTGGAATCACGGATTACATAAACTGGCTCTCCTGCTTATACTTTTAAGTGGGGAATATTTTTCTGGCTTCTCACGTTTTAACCTCCTCTTCATCGAATTTGAGTTCATTAGAGGGAGTTCTTCATACATCATAACTCTATATATCACCAGTCTTTCGATAGTTCCGGTGTAGAAATAATAATTTCTAGCCAAAAAGTGAAAACAGAGTTCTAATTTGTCTAAAGTTATTATAATTTGCAATAAATGCTCGAAAGCTAATCGAGAGGTCCGAAGTCAGATTGCAGAGATATCGATCTGAAAATTAGCACACCACTTTTTCTCCTCAGCTAGTTATTTGTCAAAACCTTTGATATCGGACCACAAATAGCAAATAGCTGCCATACCAACTGAACGATCGAAATCAAGTAACACTTCATGCCAGGGAGTTGGAGGTCAATTTCCTAGGCCTGACATTAGACTCAACCATACGGTGGAATAAGCACGTGGAATTAGCACTGTCCAAAGCCATGATATGCAGACGACTAGCCGGCAGATCCTGGGGCTGCAAGGCAGATGTCATCATGTGGCTGTATACCATGATCGTAAGGCCTATTGTCACTTAAGAAGCTGTTGCTTGGGCAACGCAGTCTTTGGTAGGCCTTCAATTATCGAAGCTGCAAAGGCTTGCCTGGGCCTGCGCTTCAGGAGCAATGCGCACTTACCCAACCGCAGCACTTAAAGTCATGTTAGAGCTCAAAGAGGGTAAATGTACACCTGATCTAGGTGCCGGGGTATAAACGGGTACCCGGCAATGAGCTTCCAGAATGATGGGACTATAACCATGCATTGCGGTGAGGCCCCACACCATAAAAAAGTTGCTCCAGTCGAAGTAGAGAGTAGAGAGTGAACTGCACTGGCAGCAGGTAACAAGGAGGCGCCAGGCTGGGTTACTACTGAAAGGTTACAACCTGCCAAGGTTTAGATATATGACCAACCTCCCCGAGACAAATTCCATCTCCTTGTCGCGTTCTGTAGTGTAGGCTTCTTGTCCAACTTGTCTCTGGTGCAAATTACCGATTTTGCGACACGGAACAGGAAACTCCAGAACACCTGATTCTAGATTGCCCAGCAATTTGTAGAAGCAGGCTTAAGGCCCAAGGATCCATCTACGAGGACAGGGATCACATCACTTCAGTCGCGCCAGCAATCTCCTGGAATTATTCAGAGTGCTAGACATTGGTGACCATATGGGATACATGAGAGCTATTGTGGCCTCTAGATCGCAGTAGGCAAAACCTCAATTAAATTCTTTCTATATATATTTCTCCTCAAGAAGCTGGTTATTTGTCGAAATCGCTGATATCGGACCACTTTAGCATTTAACTGTTAAGTTAAGTTATTGTATAGAAAAGTTTTTTATTTGACAAGGTAGCTTCACCAAATTTGGCACGGAGTATTGCTTAAGACATCAGTACAATCTCCGAAGAATTTGTTCAGATCGGGTAACTTTAACATATAGCTGCCATAGAAATTGAACGATCAAACTTAAGTTCTTCATTGGAATCTTTTGTATTTGTAAAGGGTTTTATAGCCTCGGTACAACCAAAGTTAACTGTTTTCTTGTTTTCATTTGTGGAGAATATTCTAGCTTCAGTGCAGCCGAAGTTGACGTTTTTCCTATATTATTTGCGTTTTCACACGTACGCGGCATAGAGCAAACATTTCTGTCGCAGACTGTATGTTTAATAACGATATACGTATGTATGTATGTATTTTTGGTTACAACTAAGACTAGGCATGGGTGTTTCCTCAGATTTACAACTCCATTGCATTTCAGAGCAATCGCTGGTGCAACCAAACATCAAACGGCCACGGAGAAGAGGGCTAATAGCTTTATAATTGTTTTTGTTTGTTTGTATGCGCTGTTTGTGTGTTTGTTTGTTGATTACCAAAAATCTAAATAAATAAAAGTGCATTATAGCGGTCTTCCAAGAATCAGCTTCCGTGTACGAGGCACATGAAAATATTTGGAGTTGGACTTGTTAACACAAAATTCACATACGTGCGTACATAAATTCTGGTAGATTTTGGTTATATACAAACATATATGTACATACATATGTACATATATCACACATACACGTCGTTTCTGCGTGCAGGAACTCCTTGTGCCCTAAAGCCTACCTGGAAGACCACTTTGTTCTTTCTGATAATTAATTTTTTATTTCAGTAATTTTTTTATTTTCATTAAATCACAGCGCAACCATTTAGATTTTTGTGTGTGCCTACTTTTTGACCTCCTCCAATGCTTATCGTCTCTATTACGTGTAATCTTATCAGGTCTTCCGTGGCTTTTATCATGATTTTTTAGTTTCTTGTGACGCATGTGTGGTCATATGTATGTTGTGTGTGCGTCTGTTGTTAATATTAGATCTAGGAGAGTTTGGTCTAGATTTAGACTACTCGTTTTGGGGTGCTTAAGTAACTAGCCCGCTGTGGGCTATTGCCATAACTTGTTCAATGCGCACCTGGAAGGTCTTAAAATGGACAAATGCTTGCTGTTCTATAAATAAGTATATTATCTCTTTTTTGCTTTTGTTTTTATACCAAAAATTTTTCGCTGTGTACTTTTACCGCCGACAGGTAAAATTATATACAAAAAAAACAAAAAGAGCAGTGGTAAACTGTGTGAATGCGTTTGCGATTCGTAGAAAAGTGCTGAGGCAGATGTTGTTCCATTAATCATGACACCATAATGCACACACACACCTTAGCGTACAAGCATATCTATCTTCGTACTTATGTGTGATCTTGTTGAAATGGCTTGGCTATCGTGCACTTGTAGGCCCAGGGCGTACACTTCAAAGTGTTCAGTCAAAGAAAAGAGAAGTAAATACGCGGGTAGATATCATTGTTGTTGTTGTTAGAAAATTTGTTGCTGTTATTACCATTGTTGTTCGCACAAACATTAAAGGACCAAATATAGCGGCTAAATCTATGCTGTCGTGGTCTGAACGCTTTCAAAGCGATCGCTGAGTTGTTGCTTGCCTTCGATTATATTCGCTTTATTTTCAAAATTTTAAGGTTTATTTAAGATGAACATGTACAATACTATTAATCAAAGTATTGCCCATCTGAAATTATAACCTTTTCCTATCTCTCTGAAAGTTTCTGGATTCCATTCCAAAAGCAGTGTGCCGGCTCTTTGACCAAACATGAGTCAAACCAATTTAGCCTGTTCTGATATGAACACTGGGGGCGGTTTGCAGCGATTGAAACAAATGGCAGTCGGTGGAGGCAAGGCCTGACCTATAAAGAGGGTGACGTAAAACTTCGTAGTCGCTGTTATCCAAATATTTTATCACTGAACTTGCAACATGAGGTCGAGCGTTGCCTTGATGAAAATTATAGCTTCGTGTCTAGTCGCGAATTCTGGACATTTTTCGGCAATCCTGCGCTTCAATTTGTTGAGATGTTGTCTGTAGCTTTCCCCATTAATGATTTCACCCAGTTTTAGAAGCTGGTAATACAACATGCCTTTCTGATCCTACCAAATACGGAGCCTCAGCTTAGCGGCATTGGCTAGGTTTGATTGTATTCACTTTCCATTACCTGTACCTTACAGTTCGATGCGACACCTTTACCTAGCGATTTCCTTACTTCTGAATAAAATCAGCTATTTTTAAACCTTTTTAAATGGTTGCTGAGTTACTCCCAAAATCCTGCGAGTTTTTCTTGTATGTGGCAACAATCTTCATCTTGTAACGCTTGGAGATTCCAAGTGGAGTCAGATCCTTCTCCACCTTGTCTTTCCAAAGGAGTAAGAGGTCTTATTCTTCCTGTGCTTCCCCTGGCGGGTACTGCCTCGAATACTTTCACAGCTGGAGTTTTTTCGTCCATCCGGACGACATAACTTAGCAGGGTAGCCGCTCGAATTAAAATATTCATTGATATATGTATGTCAATCTCTTCGCATATCTCGTACAGCTCGTCGTTCCAGCGACAGCAGTATTATCTGTTGCCAATCTGCAAAGACCATAAACCTCCCGCAGAACCTTTCTGACGAAAACTCGTAACGTCGACTCATCAGATATTGTCATTGTCCATTCTCTGCACTTTATAGCCGGACTGGAAGGATAAGGGGGTTTTAGAGTTTGGTCTTTGTTCGTCGAGAAAGGACTTTACTTTTCAATTGCTCAGTCCATGGTAGCATTTGTTGGTAAGAGTGAAACCAACAGGTGTTACTGCGTTGGATTTCGAGACGGAACGTGTTAATACTGGTTCCAAGATAGACGAAATTATCTACGACTTCGAAGTTATGACTGTCAACAGTGACATGAGAGCCAAGTCGCGAGTGCGATGACTGTTTGTTTGATAACAGGAGATATTTCGTTTAGCCATCGTTCACTACCAGACCCATTTGTTTCGCTTACTTATCCAATCTGGAGAAAGCAGAACTAACGGCGCGAATGTTAAAGCCAGTGGTGATATCAATATCAACACCTCAGTCGCCTTGGCTTGGAGAGGTCTTTCTGCTTTTGATATGGGTCAACGTCAGTTTACACAGCCGTATTACCGGGGATACCGAATTCAGACATATCATCATAAAGCAGCTCCTTTTCGTGCTGTCAAAAGCAACTTTGAAACCCTCGAAGAGGTGGACGTGTCGATCCCTTTTTCCAAGGGTATTTAATGTATGTACTAAATATATTACTATTCTTAAAATAGTTCATATAATTCCATATAAAGCAAGAATACTGGCAGGAAGAGAAATGCCTTCTATGCTGAAAACCGACTTGGTGGTTTGATCTAGATTACCGAAGAGAAACAGAAAATAGTTTGAGATGTGAAAGAAAGGTCAGAAAAATCTTAAATGTAGCTATCTTCGAGTTAATTTTAAGTTTAAAGTTAAATATTTTTCAGAGTATATGGTATACATATTTTATGCCTTTCATAATATAACTTGGCGAATTCGATCCCTGAAAATTTTATTCTTTGAGCCTTTTAGCGTAACCCTGACATGCCTTTTAAGGTTCGTAAAAATACTACCGTTACTTGGTGCTTTGTATTTTATGAATTATAAGCAATCATAAAGAGTAGTCTCTTAAATACGGTATTTAGTACAACAACCTCTTTCTAATCAAAATTTTTTAGAAATTCTCGAAATTTGTGTACGGAATTTTAATTTGCGACTTGAAGCTCGTTTTTGTTTTTGGTTATTCCGTAATGATTCAACATCTGATTTGTCACCAAGCTTCGTCAAATAACTTATGCCTGACGTTATGTTTTCTTCATATTGCGTACAACGCGCATAAGTTATAGAGATAACAATTTGAATTATATGTTTATTGTATGCTATGTTGAACAGTTTCGTTTGAAAATTGTTACGGGTTGACGAGTTCTCCAAATAAATTTCATGTTATAAGTGTGAGAAGTACCACTAGAACAGTTTTAGTCGATAAACTTGAGTTCGTCAAACACGCAATGCTTTATGAGGATGAAATTTTTTTTATCACACTTTGAAGTTTTTAAGACTCCCTTCGTTTCTCGCTCTTTCTATTAGGAATTTTTGTTGTCTTTAATTTTTGAAGACTCTCCTTTCTCTATTTGGAATTCTTATTTTTTTTTAGTTCGAAATAACGTTTTTATGTTGACATGTTCGTGTGAAAACCATGTTGTCTGTAGTTTTTGAAGACTCTCTCTCTCTCTCTCCCCTTTATTCCTCCATCTCTCTCCTCGGTCTATCTCCTTCTCCTTCCGTGTTTTCCATTAGAATTTGTTTTTATTTTTTAACCAAGTTTTGTATATGTTTTTAATTCTTCAAAGAATCCCTCCATCGATACCGTGGACTTGTTATATTGAATGCCTTACGAGTAAGATATTCTAAAAAGCCTATTTGAGCTTCCCGGGAACAGTTTAATACACATTAAGCCATGTTTTGTTTCTCTCTTTCTCTTTCTTCCTCACTCTCTCTCTTTCTCTATTTTTTTCTCCCTTTCTCTCCCTTTCTTTATCTTTTTCTCACTCTGAGACTTATATTTGAATTTTTTTCTTTTCTGAAAATACGTGGGTAAATCTCTTCTAGAAGACCAAGTGTTCTATACGTTTACATTTGCAGTCGTGACTTGGAGGCTTTTCCATTCTGTCTACTTAGTTATAATGATTCCTTTCCTTTCCTGTTTTCTCTTAAATATTATATTAAGGATATTTCAGCTTTTCGGAAACAGTTTACTACACACTAAACTGTGCTTTGTTTCTCTCTCTCTCGTTCTCTCTCTGAGACTGAATCTAAAATTATTTTCATTTCTGAAAATATGTTTTAAGGACAAATTTTTTCTTACAAAACCAAGTTTTCTATATGTTTAAAATTTGTTCGCAGTCGTCACTCGATGACTTTTCTATCGTTACTGTGGGCTTAGTAATACCGGTTCTATTACTTTCTTGCTTTCTCTCTTTCTCTCCCTCGTTTCTGTTGAATTTGAATTTTTACAGTATTCTTTTCTGTACTGGTGACGTAATTTTTACACAGAAATCACTTTTAGATTCATACATTTTCCGTAATTCAAATTTTTAGAAAGTAGCCTCGAAGCCTGCCCTCTTCAATTTGGGCTCGACCGACACAATTGTTCCAAAATTCAAATATAAAACTTTCTTTCTTTTTGCGTGTATGCAGTAACATCCGCTCTCATATTGCGCTCAGAGAGCATTAGCCCATAATACAATAACCCCACTTATCTTTTTTTCCATTTTCAAACAATCAGATATAAAACATTATTTCTTAATTTCAAGCAAAATTTCCTCACGCAGTTTTGAATGCGCGGTCTAATGACCCTACAGTCACTGGTATATGTATGTATGTATACTCTTGCATACACACGTGTGTTCGTGGCCGAGGCAAATGGAGTCAAGAAGCGAACTATGCGCTGCGAGGATGGGGAAACATTTCAATGTTTACATATTTGCACTGCTCGAGTTTTGTTTATGTTCTGATTCAGCGCTGTGTTTGTGTCTGTATACCTATACATATGAGTGTGTGTATCCGTGTGTGTGTGTGTGCATTGCAACATAATCAAATATGGTGGCCGAGAATTTGCCGAGAACACACAAGAGAAACTAAAACAAAAGTAGCATCACATGGTTCTGTTAATTGTGAAAGCTTCTTTCCCTCCAAATGTGAGACATTCTTTGTTCTTTTATCGTAGCGCACCTTGTTCTTTTTCTATTTTTTGTACGTTCTTCTGCTTCTTGTTCGGCTTCTGGCCGAGTAATTCAATATGTTCTGCCATGAATGCGATACATATGTTCGTTATATAAGCAAATGCCAAAGCGAATAATCATTCATTTATACTTATATACATACTTATGTACATGTATATGATATGTATTTATTTATATATGATCTATATGTCCACATCCAGTTCAATGTACGCCGCGTCCAGCGTGTTCTCTTTCAGTTTGTTATTTAGAAATCACTTTTTATCTTTATTGCCATATTAATTAATAAATTCAATTGATTTTTTGCCATTCGCTGAATATACTTGGACCTGCCATAAGTTCTGTTGCTAGTTCAGGCCGTTATAAAAATGAAACTATAACACATTTTTTATTAAAGTTTATTTTATTTAATAATAATTATATTAAGTGTGCGGTATACCAAATTTGATGCGAAATGCTCACCTTTTGCTTTAATACAAGCAACGCCCTTAAACGACACGGTCCTTGATCCATAGCAGTTTCAGCTCAGTTTCTTTTAGCATCGACGGCGCTGTTCGAATCAACGATTTTTTGAAACTCAAAATTTCTGTGGTGTATTTGGCAGTCCGTTAACTCTGTCCACAAACTGTGGTACAATGGATCTAAATCTGTACTTCCAGACGGTCAATCAGCTGCAGCCATGAAACCAGGAATATTGCTTTTTAGCCAATACCGAGTGGTTTTTGCCTTGTGCGCTAAAGAAGATTCTAGCTGGAAGATCCAATGCTTTCCAACAAAAAGAGTTTAGGAGCTTTAACCCGCCTTCTAAATCATAGTTTTAACCTCTTTTTAACAGAAGTGAAGAGGTGTAATGCCTTTTCTGGAAGCTCCCCTCAAACCATTCCAGCCGCTGAATAGTGACCACATTATTGTTTTTGGGTCTTCGGAAGTTTTTGCGTAGATTTTTTCGTTTTTTCCCATTAAAATATTCCTCAACAGTTAACATTTCTTCATCTGTAAGAAATATACTTTTATACCCGTTGGCCGGGTACAGCCTTCATGTGGAGATCATCTCGAGTATCGGTGAGTACTTCTCAACTGTCGCTAAATTTATTTTCATCTGGTAATCTCTTCAGTTCTGAGAACTAGAAAAATTTGCTGGATACCAGTCAATGAGCCCGAGCTGTGCGTACTTTGGAATATCTAATATTCAATCAATTTGGTTTTTGTTCGTTACACAACGTCCAGTGGACTCATACTCTTTTGTCTTCATGAAGTGTTGGATGAATCGGTGAGATGTGCTCACTATGTTCTCTAAACTTTGTTTTCAATAAATCGATTGTGACGCCGCCCTGTTGGAATCACATATCATCCAATTCGGGCCAAAAATACTCGGATCGGTAGCGATTCACATTCACAATAATGTGCCGATCTTGATCATCACGGAACAAGTACGGCCCAATGACGCCAGCGGCCCATAAACTGCACCAAACCGTAATTTTTTCGGCATGCAATGGTGACTCATGGAGTGTCATGGACAAATATCGCATATTTTGCTTATTGACGAAGCCTTTCGGCCAAAAATGAACCTCGTCGCTGAAGATGATTTTTCGATCCAAATCCGTATAATTTTCAATTAGTTGCTCAGCAAAAATTCAGGAACATTACGACGGTTCTCGAGGTCAAGCGGCTTTTGAGAACGATGTGTAAGAGACTGATTTGGTTCTCGACACTACGGGCACTTCTTTGACTCGCTGGCACGGGCACATTTTGTAATATGCCTGTGGATTAAACTTCTTCCACTAGACGTTTGATTGTTGATCTGACAGGACGATTAGGACGACCACAAATTGAATATAGCGCTCTTAAACTTGAGGCCACTGCTTCCGAATTTCGGTAGTAAATTTTAATAATTTTGACTCGTTATTGGATCGTTTTTCATGAAGAAATTTACCGTATCAGCTTTTGAATTCTATATTCCAATTTGAAGTTCGTAAATTTCGTGGAACACCAACTGAAGTATCCCATTTATAATTTAGTGAAATTCAACTAACTTTGGTTTTACAATCAATACCAATTGAAAACTCCTCTCATTTTTATTTGACGAGAAAGTCGATATGGAAATTCCATAGCATATAGCTGCCATATAAACGGAGTAATCAGAATGAAGTCCTTGTAAGGAAAACTGTTTTAGTTGACGGAATATCTCCACGAAATTTTGACATGGAGTATTATATAAGGCAATATTTTGATATCCGAAGAAATTTTGTAGATTGAACCACTATAGCATATAGCTGCCTTACAAACTGAGCAATCGAAATCAAGTACTGGTATGGAATTATTTTTTTACGCTATTTTAGCTAAAAATTTGGCATAACTAACTTATTACCCAAAGCAACGATATAATATCCGAAAAAAATTCTAAAAAAACTTACACCAAATATATAACTTGTGTAGATTTAGTCGCTGGTAATATAGTCACCCTAGAAGTGTTTGCTGCTTTTTAATGTTATTAATTTACTTCTATAATTTTTTCCATTGCTCTATATAAACAAACACTGACAGGTGTACACCCAAAAAAAAAAAAAAACTCAGCAGTTTGTAATCGCTTTGTTTATCTTTGCTGCGGATGGCCATCCGGTTGGCTTGAAAAGGTAAAGGTCAACTTCTTCTATGTTATGTGTGTGTGTGTGCTATACAGTTTGTAAACAGCTGTAATATTTGAAGAGCGTTTACCTGACATTTGCTGCATGGACACATATACACATACATACATATAGTACTTCCATACATAGAGTATATCTTCTGACATATGTATGTATATACATATCTAAGTACATAGTTTACATACCGCCATGAGCACCCTCTTGTGCTGCTGCCGACACCTGATCTTGACTGCAACCGCACACAGCGCTGATTCAACACTCTTGACAAGCCATAATCCAAAGAAGAACGACATGCATCCGTAAGACAAGCCACAGCGGCGTTTCTACATAACTGACTCAGCGCTAAAGAAATGAAACAAAATCCATGGCTTTGACTTTATTTCACTCAAAACCAAACATAGTGATTCACTATTTGGAGATTTTGCAGTCTTCGGTCCATACCGGTTTCCGGTGTTGTCACATAACAACACTCTTAATACGCGCACCGCCCGCTCGCTCCTTAATCCAGCGCATGGCTTATGAGTTCCTTGACTGCTAGCTCAATGGACGTGACTTGCTTTTGCTATTGCTGCACACACACACACACACATGTTCATACAGAAATCTGCGTTCTTTTCGCCATTCTACATATCGAGTACCCAGTCTTCTATTCATTCTTCCATTCATCCATGCGGGGGCAATCAAAGAAGTGTTTACTTTCATTATTTGCCGATGGATGACGGCACTTTGTGCGCTCAATCGCCGGCGTTTGGCGAATTATGAGCTCATTAACATACATATTAATTTGCATATGGACGCTTTTAGCACTTCAATGCTTTATTATATATATGTATATATAAATACAAGCAAATATTTGGCGATTTATTAGTATTGAAGTCTTTTTTTGTCTTAATTACTTTCGACGAAATGGTGATAATAGCATGTGACCGTTTTTGGCAAGACAGTCTTTATAGAAATATTATATAATAGTATTTACTTAGGTTTATTATGTAAGCTATAAGCTTTAAAATTTGTAATTTACAATCGCCAATCCCTTAAATTTTAAATGAAGTGTCCAGCTTTAAGCCTTGAATATTCCTATTTTTTTGATATGGACAATTTATGAGCTTTAAATGATTGGAAATTGTATAGCATACGTCTCCATCCTTTTTCGGCACCCTTACATATGTTAGCATTTCCGGTGATTATTTTTAACAAAAATATAAAAACTGTCGTCGTAAAGCCTAAAACTGTCTAAGCAAATATCTTCGAGTTCATAATAGGCGACAGTTCTTTTTATTTCTATCTTAAAGCTGACGCCAATGCGACTGAACCCTTGTCCAAATTTAGCAAAATTCCATATTGGATTTAACCCTTCTCCAAATTCAACATAATTCACCTCTCTGTCTTTGACACTCTCTTATGAATCATAGGCTTGTACTTTGAGATCCGTAGGAGGTTTGTTTGAATAACACTGGTCTACAGTGGTTTTGTGGCCCACGATATAAGTTCGATTTTGGTTATAATTGTGGTCACAAATCTTAAAACTCTCTATGGTTTTGTAAGATTTGCTCTCGTTTATTTTAAATCCTAATCTCCATTTTACCTTAAAAAAATCTGAAAACCTAAAAAAAGATATACAGTTTATTTTTTCGAAACATAACGGTAGGGTTAGGTTAGGTTAGGTTAGATGGCTGATCAAAGATCGCACGTGGACTACTATATGTAGTCCTTTGTGAGGCCATATAAATTAGCAAAACGCTTAGTAACTAATACAAATTTGCAAAGGCGTTTAATTTCTATTCCCTCCAGCTCGGTGGAATGTCTGAAGGTATGCGCTCCCAAGTGTTTAAGTCTTGACTTCCCAAATGTGGGACCTAAATCAGGAAAAAATTGTTGAGTTGTTTCCATCTGCGACTCCGCTGTGGACCACCCTTTCTAGTCTTATCACAAAGATACTCAATTTCTTTACGGCGTGCTTGACAATTATCCAATAATGAAAGCTGTCTCTCAAGATGGTTGATGGTGTTGTGAATAGTAGGCTCATTAGGCCGATTATGTTGCCTATAAGTTGAGCGAAGCGCGAGAAACACATTATTGATCCCATAGTAAACTGAGTTCGTGTTCTCAAGACAACGTTCTTGATGCTTCATCATCCCATTCACTGCCTTTGGTGGACTGTAATGATATCTTGGAATTTGACGACTTTATTGTTTTTGAAGACTTGCGCATCCAAGCAAAACATTTGTCAAAAATATACCATACATACAAAATTGTCGACCTTGTTGGCATAGGTTAAGTTAATCTGGTAGACCAATGAGCCACGCATAGATCAGTTTTGGTCCTTTGCGATATCAGATGGAGTTCAGTTATTAGGTCAATGAAGAGTAGTCATCCGATTATCAACAGATTCTGTGTCCTCACTATCAATATCTCTTCCCGTGTATCATATCATGTGGACCCAGATTTATACCGTATAGTCTTGCCTTGTCAGGGATAAGAGTACCGACATAACGCAACAAAACATACGATAATCGAATACACTCAGCCTGCGGAAAGTCAAAATTCGCGATACTTTTTGTACACACCTCATATGTTGGAATTTCTGTGAAGAAATCAAGCAGATAGTAAAACTTTATTAAACCATAAAAACGATAAAGATATTATTGTAACACGGAACGTCATAAATGAAAAGAACTGTAAAATTCTAATAGTAATTGTGCACAAAGCTTTCCTTTATTTCATCGTAGCTATTCAATGCTTTTGTTATAAACGCGCAGCAAAACAAGATAAAATGTTACATTCGATTGCACCGAAGCTGTAATACCCATTATATACTCTAGTAGTCCGATCTGAACAATATGTTCGAATAACAGTTTTGTCATGGACTGACTTCTGATTTCCGTCAAGATATGTTGACAAATAAAAAGGTTTTCCAAAAAGTACTTGTTTTTTATCGCTCAGTCTGTCAAGCTGATTGCTTTGAACGTATGGAAATCCGACTCGTTAAAATTATCTCTTTAAAGTACTGCAGATTCTAGGATCGATCAGTCTGTCGAGTTGATCACCTTGAACGTATGAAAAACCGGATCGCTTCTAGTCGTGGATCTCTTAAAATTTATCTTTTTAAAGTACTAGAGATTCTAGAATCAAAAATTCTTGCTCCGCCTTCCAGTTAATTTAGTAATGTTGTTATTTCTTTCTTTTTCAGGTTCCTTTACTTGAACCACGTGACGAACCAGCACACATCCACTACGGCCATGATCCATATTCGGTGGAGCTGTCGAGCTGTCGCTCGGAAAACAGCGAAATTGTGCTCTCTTTAGTGCTCAAAAGCCACGATTGGACGGATTTGAGTGAAAATAGGAAGAACAAAGTTCTAGACAAACTATCCAAGTTCTTCGCCATACCGAAGGTAATAAGAAATGCGATGCTAACATAAATTAGTCTGTTCGTAAGCAGGCACAAAACAGAAATAAATAAAAATTTAGCGAAAAAGAACGAAGTAAAATTAACAGTTGACTGATTTACCGTTTTCTGCCACTTAGGAATTCATCGTTATGGAATCTGCCACAAAACGTGAACTCAGCGAAATGCAGAAGGAGGCAATACGCAGAGGTTACAACAAGTGCCATAATAGCAATAAACACCCACTGGGACGAGTTAGCTTTGTGGTAAGCAACAAAATAAATTAAGAAATGCACAGCAATGGGAGTAGGGAATGCTAGTCGGTGGAGAAATTGATTGCAGTTAATGCGCACTGCATGTTTATACCGGCTCATAAATATATTAGTATTTATTAATAGCTTATTTATAATTATTTTTTCTATTTCATCAAAAATTTTAGCATTTCTTTATTTTTGAAAAAGAAAAATTTATAAAATTAATTTTTTTCCATAAATTTTTTTCTCGTCTAGCTCGGCTGCGGTTCCAAATCCTTCACAATGAGTGAATCTATAAAGAAGCAAATAGGTGCTCAGATGAAAGACGGTTGTATTGACAATATAACGGGCGAAAAATTCGGCTGGTGGGTGATTTGGCGCAAGCTCTACAAAGCGAGGTATTTATTAATAATTGTATATATATATATATATATATGATATATATTTAAATTAATTTAAATCTTCTTTTTGTTATCCTGCAGAGCGCAACGTAATCGCCGCCAAGCTGAGGGTTCCGGCGCTGATGAAGCCGATGATGCTGACTATGAATACGAGTACGATGACGATGATGAGGACGTTGTGTACGTATCCAACCCAATTAAAAAGTAATTTCTACTAAATATCAATACCTATCTGTCTATGCTTCGAAGATTTGCTGGCACTCAGTTTCATAGGAACTATTTATTATTTATTGAAAATTATATTTCGCGTTTTCACTAACCGTTTTCATTATTGTTCGATTACTTAGACCCGATATTCTTCGTGAAACTGCCGGCTTCGGAGGCCCGGAAGGGCCGGAAAGAGGTCGCTGATGAATGAGAAAATCCAAAAACGATGTTCATTGTCTTTTTTGACATCAAAGACATCGTTCACCTTGAATTTGTTCCTCCTCAACAAACCGTCAACGTCAAGTTTTACGTGGAGGAACTCAAGAGACTCAAACTACGTCCCAACAACTACCTAATCAAGGCCGGCATTCCAATGCTTCCGCAGCCGCCTTACAGCTCAGATGTGGCCCCCGGATTTTTTTCTTTCCTTGGCTGAAAAGGCGAATGAAAGGTAAGCATTTTGAGACGACAGAGGAGAGCTGTATGCAGCTAGGTTCTCAAGGCTATTGCGGAGTATGCCTTCCGGAGCGCCTTCAATGCTTGGAAATCGCGCTGGCAGCGCTGCTTCGACGGAAGGAACCTATTTTGAAAGTTCAATCATTTTTTTTAAATCGACTCAGTCCTATTACTTTCAGGACAAACCCTGTATACTACATATAATGATTTTCGTTTCCCTAACAAATCGTATGCCGAGTTTGTAGGTCAGCGTATGAGTTATATACCTGATTGACGTTTTACATCTTTAGGTAGTACTCTCGCTTTGATTCCTGCAAGTTCCAATAGTACAAAATGTTCGGTTGCATCCGAACTTAGCCCTTTCTAGCTTGTGATTTTTATTTTTAGCTAAATAATTTTTTCAACATTTCACTTTTTTTCAGTGAAAACATAACCGAACCGCCCGTAACCACCACACATGCGCATCGTCATCACCACGGTGTTGGACAGGTGAGTGTCAGGCGTTGTTTAGCAGCGTTTCACAAATTTTATTTGTTGGTTTTGCAATATGCATTTTGAAAATAACGAAAATAAAACAAATTAAAATGAAAATATCGATTGAAATGTTTCACGCGAAGTGGTGTACTTACTCACTCATATTTATTGGTCATTGCTCAGGGTTTCACTCATAAACTTAAATAATGCACTTTTGTAATTAATAATCCATTTGTTGATTTATGAAAATTTGCTAAACCGAAAAAAGAAACACTTACAAACATAACTCACACACATGTAAACCCGGTAAACAGTATTGAGACATAAACACATAAATACATATATACATTTCACATTTGTTACGGATTTGTTATTAATCTAATGATGTTTTTCCTGGTCTCTTTTTTCTGCTCTCTGTCTTTTTCTGTGCTAACCTCTAAACGTTTTCTGTGATTCGAAACGTAAATGAATTGAAAAACAAAAAAAAAAAATTAATGCTGACAATTACAATACGTTTGATTTTATATTAACTAACCGTAAACATATATATTTTATAAATATATATATACATATGATAAATATATATAAATACATATATGCATTCATTAAACTCACATCATCACAAACGCACGCACAAACACACATTTACGCACAATCCAACACATCCAAACACCACAACCACGACCACGAACAATGTTGTCTTCCTGCACACGCGTAACGGTACATAGTCGAATATCGAGGATAACAAGCTGGAATTGTCAGTGGCATCCTCTTCGCCGACGTCCAGTGGCGCGAACGAGGATGGCATACTCGCCGCTGTTGCCGCCGCCTCCTCCTCGTCTAGTGCCGCCAACCAGCCATCGTCCGAACCGAACATATTGCTGTCACATATACAGCCGAATATCGATGAGGAGATTGTTGAGAGTGTTTCCCAACTGGAATCGGTCATTACGAAGACTATTGAAAATACGAAGAACCTCAAAGAGATACCGGTTATCGAAGAAGACGACGAAGATGCACCGGTTGCCGTCGACATTGCCAAGGAATTGGATGTGCCAAATGCACTGGAGGAGCTCAATGGTGGTGAGCTCGGCGGCGGCGCTGACAATGATTACGACAAGACTGTGAATTTAAATGAACCAAATCAAGCGCTTACCTCAAATGCCGTTGGTCAACAAACGGTAAAGGGTGGCCAAAGCACAACAACCGCAGAAATAACGCATGACAATTTCGGTGCGCCAGAGTCCAACGCTTCCGGCGCAGACTTAGACTCAGTGCCGGTTGTTGAGTCCAGCGCCGCGCTAAGTCACAGCTCGCTGGATCGCGCGCAAACCGAAGCTTCGTTGCTGAATTCATACGATACAACAGCCGCCGCCGTTGAGTTAGAAGCGCGTACCATAACGCCGGTAGCTAACACACTAGAACCCGCCATAAGCGGCGTTGAGTTATCCAAGTCGGAGACGACTTCTTTGTTGCCACCAGCTTTGCACACGCCAGCAATGAATGCTTCAACAACACAAGCACCCTATCTATTGGCCAATGCTGTCACGACCTCATCATCATCATCATCATCCTCATCGTCCTCCTCATCACCACCATTATCGTCATCTGTTTCGTCCCCCTCTCTGCCTAACTCCTCATCAATGCCCTCCTTATCTTCGTCTACGCCGTCATCTGTATTAGCATCGGCTACGTTGCCGACTTTCATTTCGTCAACAATCACAACTTCATTTGCAACAACTTCTCCAACAACAACAACAACAATAAAACCATCATTCATCACTACACCATTGTTAACTAAGGTAAATACTGAACAAACAAATCTCTTGTGGCTTCTATGCACCTCAACGATTATCGTAACCGTTTGCTAAACTCTGTGCTAAACGTTCTAAATTATGTTAATACATACATAATGTACATGTATGTAAAGCAAAGTATCAAAGTATGAAAGTATTAGCTGAACGTCATGTATTTCCTATAAAGCTTTAACTATTATCCGTTGTAATGTAAGCTCGTTACTCACCTCGTTTAGTACTTACCTATATACATATTTAGTACATATATGCTAAATGCTCTAGGCTTGTCAGTGCTAAATAAAGCTTAAAGTGTATGTACATATATACATATTGTGATCCTTGTGATATAGATTCCTTGCGGTCGCATAGAATACAAACATTTTTAGGTTATGTTTTTGTATATTCCCTTTTTTTGTTGAAAATGGTACTTGTGGTATAAATGTATCACAAAATTATGTTAGACAAGTAGTCAGCTGATTAGTAAATATCATCTCGGAGCACAAATACGAGTATGCTAGAAAACATATAAATATATATTTTAAACTGAAGAAATATTAGTATTTTTAAAATCCTTGATTTTCATTTATTTTTTATTTAATTTGTTTTTATTGTTATTTATAATTTTTTTTTTTTATTTCATGAAACTATTTTTATTTCTTTTTCTTGTTATTTTTTTATTTAATTTTATTTTTTTTTTCTTTTTTAATTTTGTTTTTTTAGTTTTTTTTTCTTTTTTAATCTTTTTTTTTAATTTTTTTTTTAAGCTCTTTTATTTTTTATTTAATTCTTATTTCAAGAAAAGCCTCTGATTGCCCAAAGTATTTTGTTCTTCATTATGAATTCGTTAGATACATACTACCGTACGCTACCTCCTAAGGTGCGTTCGCATACCCTGAAAAATGCGTGTTGCCCTGGTCTACCGGTGATTTCTTACGGCATTCACTCACTTTCCATATTTCTTACTACATTCAGTCGGTCTCCGCATTATTTTGCGTAGTAGCCTAGCGGTAGACGAGTGATTGGATAATAATTCCCTATGCTTAGCTACCTTCTTGGCTTTGCGATTTTAACTTTTATACTTTGAGTACATCATTATATTCCTTCTAGTAGTGTTTTGCGTCGGTCATCTTGGCCAGTTTGAATAGTTCCTTAACACTAAGAACCCTTTGTTCGTTCCTCTAGTTCATTTCTCTTGCGTTGGTATACCTACATACGCCAAACGCCGTGTTTCCGAACCTTTCTTGCAATGTTTCCTCGACCGACTATTTCTATTTGGAGAATGTAGTTTTCGCGACAATTCTCCTGGCCGGAGTTTTTTCTATTTATTTATTCTTTTAAAATTCTTTTTAACAATTGTTTTTTATAATAATAATATTTTTTTTTCAGAATGAATGAAAACTTAACTAGTGACTCTTTAGTAAAATTTTTTTTAGTCATTTATTTTTATACTCTCGCAACAAAGTTGCTAAGGAGAGTATTATAGTTTTGTTCACATAACGGTTGTTTGTAAGTCCTAAAACTAAAAGAGTCAGATATAGGGTTATATATACCAAAGTGATCAGGGTGACGAGTAGAGTTGAAATCCGGATGTCCGTCCGTCCGTCCGTGCAAGCTGTAACTTGAGTAAAAATTGAGATATCATGATGAAACTTGGTACACGTATTTCTTGGCTCCATAAGAAGGTTAAGTTCGAAGATGGGCAAAATCGGCCCACTGCCACGCCCACAAAATGGCGGAAACCGAAAACTTATAAAGTGTCATAACTAAGCCATAAATAAAGATATTAAAGTGAAATTTGGCACAAAGGATCGCATTAGGGAGGGGTATATTTGGACGTATTTTTTTTGGAAAAGTGGGCGTGGCCCCGCCCCTACTAAGTTTTTTATACATATCTCGGAAACTACTAGCTATGTCAACCGAACTCTATAGAGTCGTTTTCTTCAGGCATTTCCATATACAGTTCAAAAATGGAAGAAATCGGATAAAATCCACGCCCACCCCCCATACAAAGGTTATGTTGAAAATCATTAAAAGTGCGTTAACTGACTAACAAAAAACGTCAGAAACACTAAATTTCACGGAAGAAATGGCAGAAGGAAGCTGCATCCAGGCTTTTTTTAAAAATTGAAAATGGGCGTGGCGTCGCCCACTTATGAACCAAAAACCAAATCTCAGGAACTAATCGACCGATTTCAATGAAATTCGGTATATAATATTTTCTTAACATCCTGATGACATGAATATGGGTGAAATCGGTTCACAACCACGCTTTCTTCCAATACAACGCTATTTTGAATTCCATCTGATGCCTTCTCTGTATAATATACATATGCATTCGGAACCAATGTTGATAGCGGAATAAAATTTTACACAAATACGGCATTTGAGCTGAGGTATCCCTTGTGGAAAAATTGTCGTGATCGGACTATAACTTTTCAAGGTCCCTGATATCGAACACGAAGAACTCAGTGCCTAACCTAACTTAACCTAATTTTTCACCGAAAATATCGGTAAATCTCTCAGAATTTAATTCTAATTAATTTTACAGCAAAATAAAAAAATATGTAAATGACGGATAATGAAATCTCGATTATCACTTTATCATGCAAGAGTATAAAATGTTCGGTGACCCCCGAACTTAGCCCTTCCTTACTTGTTTAGTTATTCTTTTAATTTTGTTATTTTTAGTTTTAATTAAAAAAAGATTAAAAATAAATAATATTTTAATTTCCATTTTTCGCTTATTTAATTTTTATTTTATAAAATAACTTAATTTTTGTGTTTTTTTATAATTGTTAATTAATTAATTTAAACCTTTTTTAATTTTCATAAATTTTTGTAATTAATTAAATTGTTTATTGTTGTTTTTTTTTAATTATTTATTTTTTTATTTAAATTTTTTCTATTCATTTATTTTTTTAATTTTGTTTTTTTTTAGTTGAAAACACTCTAATTTCTATTTTTTTATTTATTTTTTATTTTATTTTTCAGTTTTTGTTTGAAGTAATAACAATTGTTTAATATTATATTATTTGTTATTCATTAACTTTTTTATTTTCTTATTTACTATTTATTTAATTAATTTTTAAATAATGAAAATAAAATTTTAAAATTTAAATTTTTTTTAATTAACATTTTTAATTAATATTTTTAAATAATTTTTTATCATTTTAATATTGCTTATTTTAATTTCTTCTTACATACTATATAAATTATTAATTATTTTTTGTTTTTTTTGTGGTTTTATAATTATTAATTAATTAATTTAAACATTTTATTTTTTTAATTTTTATTAACTTTTGTAATTAATTAATTTTTTTTGTTATTGTTTTCAATTTGTGTGTAATGAAGCGATCTGTTTTCTCGATAACAACAACGATCTTCTGTTTCAAATATATTTTTTAAATAATAAAATCAAATTTTTTTCAAATTTTATTTTATAAAATTACTTGTTTTAAAATAATATTCTATTATTTTATTTAAATTTTTCGTTTTTAATTTTGCTTATTTTAATTCGTTTTCTTATGCATTTTAATTAATTAATTAAACAAATAATTTTAATAATTTAATTTTTTTTTTAATTTTCTGTTATATTTCTTTATTAATTAAATAATTTAATTATTTTATTTTACTAGTTTTTATTAATTTTTGTAATTAACCAATTTAATTTTTTTTAAATTAATGTTAATTATTTTTTTATAATATTATAATTCTTAATTAATTAATTTCAATATTTTATTTTTCTAGTTTTTATTATTTTTTAATTAATTAATTATTATTTTTAATTATTGTTTTCAATTTGTTGGTAATGAAGAGGAATTTCGTAAACTGCAATAGGTTTCTGTTATAAATTACGGCTATACTTCCACATTGTATAAATGTACCGTTATATGTACTTTCCCATTGTATAAATTTCAACTCTAAATGAATTGCTTCGTTTGATGTAAAATGCACGATCGTTTTCATTGACAATTTATCACTTTTCGGAAAACTATAAGTCTAGATTAGCTTTGAATTTTGAATACTTATATTAGCGAACTTGAAGCCAATTCCAGTGTCTACGAAAGTAAATATTGTACAACCTGATATGATGCCAAAGACATCTCCATAGTTCAACTATAACATATGTATGGATATATTCACATATAATTACTGGGTTTGTATAGTATTTATAGCAAGCTAGTTCCACTGATTGTTGGAGATTCTCCCGCCACAACATATTAATTTATATGTGTAGTACTATAAAGTGGCAAGAAAATTGAATAGGGTCCAAAGGCGTCCAGTCGAACGACAGCTTACTAAAGGCACGTACTAGTTTTCTGGCTTGTTTAGACAAAACTGTATGCCATACTCACGGCTAAAATATTTCTAACTACATTTAACCTCACTTTTTTCATTAATAATGATCTTACGCTATTAAACAAAATTTATCGAAAGTTTAATTTATTTTTCAATGAATTAACTAAATCAATTCTTCGAGAGTCCAATGGAACTAACAAGTCTCCACTGCAATAATATAATGCCTCATAACTCTTTCTCTCTCTTCGTACTCTCTACTCAGGCTTACAGAATAATGTTTAGTAAAAATAATCCACGTTTTTACGCGGTTTCTAGATCTAATATGTGAAATGTCACATTTTTGAAACTTTTGAGATTGTGTTTTCTCTCACTCTCTCTCTGTTGCTCTCTGTGGTCACCACCTATTAAATATGCCATTAGGATTTAAATATCGTAGTAGTATTAACTGTAACTTAAAAACTCAAAAAATATTACTTGTACAAACGAACTCGGTAAAATATTTCTTATTTTTTGTTGTTGTTCTCTATCCACTATATATGTATATATACTATTTGTTAACAAAAAAACAAAAACTATATAATCCACAAAATATGTGTTATTGATTGTCTATCAACACTAATATGGATGCCAAGTGCAGTTAGAACGTATGCAACAACAATCACAACTACAGCAAATACTTAAACAAACAACAAAAACATTTGATAACAACACTGACGCGACGCTGACGCCAAAGGGCGGCGCAAATGCGGAAGAAGTCATTAGAAATGGCGCAGAGGGCGCAACAACAACAACAAGCGTGCATCTGTCAATAGCAGAAACAACAACGAGCAGTGATATAACAACAACAACAATAACCTTAACGACAACAAACGCTGAAGGCGTCATGAGAAAGGTGAAGAGCCGTGTTGTAGCAACGCTTGAAGAAAGCAATGAATCTCGTTTTATTTCGAACTCTAAAGCTTGGAATGTGTAAACAATATAAAAACCAACAAATTAGTCACAAAAGAAACACAAAAAAAAAATAAATAGAAAATTGTGAAATTTCCCGCTTGAAAGTCGTGTGGCAGTGCGCAAATATTGTTGTATTGGCAATGCAAATTATTGAACGCATGTTTTTAAAACCGAAAAAAGCAAAAACAAAAACAAAAATATGCACTTTTTATTAGCACCTCAACTGCCCGGGTTACTACTATCCACTCTCCAGCGCTCAGTCCAAGCACCCAAACCAACAACACCAGGCGCCTGCATGCCGTTAGTTACTCCCACACACACATACATACATACATACATAGAAAGCAGCGCATGGTCGGTCCACTGTTTAGCAAATTGGCGTGCTTTGCCAACACATTTGCACTCAACAAAGCGCCAATCATGACCCAACACCGTTCCTCCGCCACCAACTTTCCTCCAATGATTGTGTCCAATTGTTTGCCCCACAACTTTTCTTACGGCTACGCGCGCGCACATATCACACGTTTACGTATTCAAACGCTAATCACGTATAACTGTTGCACTCTTGCACTCTCGCACATTCACACTTCATAATAATAGTTGTTAATTGCTTTGCTGCTATTTTGCCAATTATGCACATTTCTTATTGTTTTTGTATTGCTTTTAGCATATTGTACATTTATGTGTGTGTGTGTGACTATCCACTCTATGTTTCATTTGTCTATAAATATTGTATTCTATACTACTAACATTTCCCGATATTAATAGTTTATATACATAAATATACTATGTACAGCCACTGACAAGTAATTGGAAACACTGCGCACATTGCTATAAATGCGTGATAAATATTCGTAAAATATATTGTACATATAGTATAATACATTTTTCATTTATTTTTATATTTATTTTATTATTATTTATGTTTTAAGCTGTGGCGCCTCTACGGCTATATCAGCAATAGTTCGAATAATGACGCCGAGTTGAAAATGTTAGCTTAGCCGCAACTAGCAGTTGATTAAACGTTTTTCATACATTTTATAATCTAAAACAAAAAAAATTAAAAAGGTGGCAACTCTGTTTTGAATCATATGTGAATCGAAAGCTTCTCGTATTGTTTCCTCATATTTTAAACGTTTATTATACATTTTGTAATTTAAAAAAATTAAAAAAATGGCAACTCTGTTTTGAATCATATGTGAATCGAAAGCTTCTCGTATTGTTTCCTGCTATTTCAAATGTTCCTAATATTTTAAACATTTCTCAAACAATTTGTAAACTTAAAAAAATTTAAAAATGTGGCAACTCTGTTTTGAATCATATCTAAATCTTTTCATATTGTTTTCTAATATTTTAAATGTTCCTAATATTTTAAAAATTTCTCACACATTTTGTAATCTAATACAAAAAAAAAGTGGTGGCAACTCTGTTTTGCATCATACCTAGATCAAAAATCTCGTATTGTTTCCCGAACGCCGTCTTAAAGTCTTACTTATTACACTCTAATATTTTACACAGTTTAAATTTTTTCGTAAGGTGGCAACTCTTTTCCAACTTATTTCGAAAGCAAATAATTACCGTATGCTTTTCGTGGAGTATTATTAGTAAAGTTATGCGCCTAGCATACTATACATTTTGTATTATTTTTTTTGTTAGGTAGCAACTCTATTATAAAACTGAATCAAAAAGATGACACCTCATAAACTTGCTGAAAGTCCTTCCTCAGCTTTCTTTTTCTAGTCACTCATAATGTAATATTTTGCTCAGTTTGACTTTTTTTGCAAGATGGCAGCTCTATTCTAAAGCATAACATCTTATAAACTTGCTGAAAGCCTTTTCTCAACTCTATACTTTTCTAGCCACTTAGTGTAATTGCTTGCTCCATTTTTCTTTATTTTCGAGATCTGGCTTTCCCATTCCAAAATAATCTCCTGAATATTCTCTGTAGGGCTTTCTAACGCGCATTTGTGTTGTAATCTTTATCTGAACTCTTTTTTTTTTTTGAAAGTTTGCAGGAAAAGTTGGCTTACCTAATGTTTAATTCTTACTTAGCTTTCATCGAGGATTAGGTCCTTAGAAAACACAATTCATCGCAGATTAGAAATTAAGTCCTGAGAAAACATAACTATATCCATAACTTTCGAACTATTGGGGTAACCAAATGAGGTACAGCAATAAATCTTTCCTTAAAAGCTATCGTTTTGTTGGTAAAAAAAAGCTAAGTTTACACTCTAGACTTCAGAGCCGCCTTCGACAGCATGAAAAGGTGTTGCCTTTATGCCGCTATGTTTGAACTTGGTATCGCCGCATAGCTAATACGCCTGTGTAAGCTGCCGTCGAGCAACACGAAACCTGCCAGGATCGAGAAAGATCTCTCCGAGTCGTTCGATACCAACATAGGTTTCAGACAAGGTGACTCCCTATCCTGCGATTTCTTCAACCTACTCTTGGAGAAAACAATTCGGGCTGCAGCTCAGAATAGGGAAGGTACAATCTTCTATAAGAGTGTACAGCTGCTGGTATACGCCGATGATCTCGCGACTAGGCTCCCACGTTACTGTTGACAGTAAACTTCAAAGTCGTAGAAAATTTCCAAGATATAGTCGGAATTAACACCAACAACAATGTTAGCTTTGAAATCCAACACAGAATAATTATTGTGAACAGTAAAATCTTCTTTCGAGGAACAAATCCCAAGATCCACAAATCACTCATCATACCTTTCCGGCAAATACCGCAGTCGGTGGAACGATCAGCTGTTCAAGATATCCGACGACATTCACATAGTTCAGCGGCTACGCTAGCTAGGTCATGTCGTCCCAATGGACAGTTCTGAGAGTATTCGACGCAGTACAGCCCGGGGGAAGAAGAGGAAGACCTTCACTCCGTTGGAAAGACTAGGTAAAGAAGAACCTGGCTACATTTGGAATCTCCAATTGGCGCCAAACAGCGCATACGAAGAACGACTGAGTAAACGAAATACTAATGTGGTATATATTTTTTATATCCTGAGTTTTCCAGCAAGTAAAGCCTGTAAAGTACATAAACGGTCAGGGTAACAAGCTGAGTAGATTTAGTATTGTCTTTCTGTCTACTACTAGTCTAGTTTTTGAGATATCGGTCTGAAATTCGGGACATTTTCTTTTATCCCCAAGAAATTTTTCATTTGTCGGAATCGCATATAGGTGTTAAAGAAACGAAAGATCAGATTCAATTGCAAGTATGAAAATCATTTTTATTTGACGAGATATTCTCAAGAAATTCGGCAAGTATTATTGTCTAAGGCAATGATGCAATCGCCGAGGAAATTTTTCGGATCTATTCGCTATAGGATATATGTAGCTGCCATACAAACTGAACGATCGGAAGTTTTTGTTAAGAATCTTTTGTTTTTGTGAAGAGTATTATAGTCTCAGTGCAAGTCAAGCTAGCGTTTTTTCTTATTTTTGACTAGAATTTACAAATGAAATATTTTCAAAGCGTTTCTAATTAGTTGTCAATGGTTGTAAATATATATAATTGCTGTAGACGTGTCTCCTGGACGCATTAATAATAATTTATGGTATAATTAACACTATTAAAGTTGAAATGGAAATAATAGCAAATTAGAGAGTGAGACCTTAATGAACTAATTATTTGCTATAAAATTTTAAAAAGTAAAAAAAAAATTTAAATAAAATTTGAAAAGGAAAATGCAAAAATAAATTATCACAACTGTTTCGCTGACGACTCTCTCAAACTGCTATTATTTAACTAGCTACTGTAAATACATAGCTGTTGCACATACTTAGATACATACCTAGTCTAGTCTGCATGACTTCTAGCATTATTGTTGCACCTAAATGTTCCAACATGTCCATATATTTCTTCATACACACATATTTATATTGCATAAAATCGAAATATTGCTGGCATGAAGTATCGATATCGAAATTTTTATTCGTCTAAGTTATACGAAATAATTTCGTTCTTTTATTTTCCCATAAAAATAAACAAATCAACACACGACTGCCACAAAACAACCTTTTGTCAAACAACGAAACACCATTAGGATGACAATGAGACAAACACTTTGTTCTCCGAACCAGATGCGAGTCGCACGGTGAGTCTATAACATTTTCGAACTTGTAACACTGTTTTAATATAATTTTAACTGACGACCTTTAGCCACCGACTACACCACAAGGTGCCGACGCTGCGTCGCCTACTTCTTCGTTAACCTCACCAACAACTTCCACCTTTGGCACAACACCAACAACCTCCGTCAGCACTGATGCCACGGCGCCGACGCTGCCCTCTACCGACTATGTGGAGCCAAAGGCAGAGAATACACCGCCAATGATACGCACACGCCTGCAGAAATTCGCTGTGACCTCGGGCAAGGCCTTCTCGTACTCAGTGCCGCAGGATGCCTTCTACGATACGGAGGATCTCACAAATCTACGCTTAGATTTGACGGATAAAGATGATCGTGAATTGAAGGCATCATCGTGGTTACAATTCAACCCCGAAACACATGTACTATATGGATTGTAAGTGAAAATTATTGTTGAATTATTTATATTTATGGTTCGTAAGATAATTGGTTATAAGTTTCCTGAATACTTGTTGCTTGTAAGTGCAAAAAGAAGAATGAACTTATCAGTAAATATTCTAAAATGCTTCGAAAGCTCAGTTGAGTAGATCTAAGCTTGGATTTTTGAAGCTTATATTTGATATACGCAGCATAATGCATAAATTATCGTTCAAAAATTAGATTTTGGGTTATAACTCCCATATTTGAAGAGTTAAACAAACGAAATTTCGTACGTTATACGGATATCAGAATTAAAATGTATACCGTGAAAATTGTCTCGATCGGTTGACTGTAGCATATAGTTTCCATATAAAAAATTGTTCAAAAACGATATTTCACATTATAACTCCCACAATTAAGCGGTTGAAAACACGAAAATTCATTATACTTTCACTTATAATGTATTAAATGTGAACTGTGAAAATCATTAATTTTTGATGACTATAACGTAATGCGCCCATATAAAAGATCGTTCAAAAATCAGATTTTGGGTTATAACTCCCACAATTGAAGTGTTAAATAAACGAAATTTTGTACGTTATTCGGATATCGTAATTGAAATATATACAGTGAAAATGGTCTTGATCGGTTGACTATAGCATATAGCTGCCATATAAAAGATCGCTCAAAAATTTGATTTCGATGTTTTTTTAAATATAAAAAATTTCCTCACACGCATACTTCTAGACCCCTGGATGATTCGGTGTCAAAATGGCAATACCGTTTAACGGCAACCGACTCTGGCAATGATTCAGTAACGGAAACTCTAGAGATATCTGTGCAACAGCATCGCGGTGTGCGTACCGTTAATCACGAGATCAGCATTACCGTCAAGATCAACGAGAAGAACATACACAACATTGACTGGCAGCTGAAATTAATGCGCGGTAAGCAGCTTCTCATAAATTTTTATTTATACCAGCGTATAACAAATCATCCATAATTTCCAGATGTTGCCTCAACGCTGGGTGACGAAAACACCAACTCGTTGGTTGTACGCGAAATACGCCCAATGCCACAGGATCCAAATACCGCTACCTTTGTATACTTCAATGAGACCTTCCCCACCAATGAGTGTCCCGAGGCAGAGCTCAATAAGCTAGTCAAGCGTTTAGATGCCAGCCGCTTAAGCGATTTGGTGTATCCTACACTGAGTGTGAAATCCATAACGGGTCAGTTGATTGGCGCTTGTCAGAAATCGCACATTACCAAACCGAAACCAACGACACATATGGCGACAAACGTGCCACCGCTGCCACGCAATCAAGTGGATCGCGTTAATGCTACCGTTGGTCATTTGCTCGTCTACAAAGTACCCAGCGATACGTTCTACGATCCGAACGATAACGAACAACTGACATTAACGCTGAAGACGAAGGATCACAAAGAGCTGAACCCGCGTCATTGGTTACAGTTCGACTCGAAAAATCAGGAATTCTATGGCATACCAAAGAGTGGTGATGCCGGCTCAGAGGAATACTTGCTCGTAGCACAAGATGCTGGCGGCCTAAGCGCCACCGACGCTCTGGTTGTGGTGGTGAATCATGCGCCGAAGAAAGAATTTAGTGTCTACTTTAAAGCCTATCTGGCCATACGACACGAGCAATTCAATGCAGATCTGCAGCGTAAATTTGTGGAACGCATTTCTCAACTGTTCGGCGATCAAACCACACAATACGTGCAAATACGTTCAGTGACAACGCATCACGACTCGGATAGCACAATTGTGAATTTCTACAATACGAGCTTGTACAAGTCGCATAATCGTTGTCCCGAAGAGGAAATCGAGGCTGTACGCAGCGTATACCTAATTAAGGATCATATGGTGCGCGATCATGTGAAAAAGATTTTAGGACCTGAATTGAACCTGACCAATGTGCAAGCATTGCCGTTAGGCTTGTGCCATCGTAAGTTTGAGTTGCCGTTATATTTTTAATATATAAGTAAGTATATATATTAATTTTTATTTTTAGCACAAACTGATATCATCCACCGCGACTATGTGCCGACGAAACCCGATCAGCCAACTCTGAAATCGAGCTTCAGCGAGGAGTATATGTACACAATCATTTTGCCAGCGGTGATTATTGTCAGCATGATCTTAATTGCTTGTCTCATTGCGTGTTGTTTACATCGTCGCCGTCGTAAGAGCGGCAAAATGGAATTGGGTAAGTTATTCGACTCAACGGAAATTTAAAATAACAATATTTTTAAGATGCGTTGCACATAAGTAGATATGTAACTCTGAATGAGTTAGGCAAGCTCAGTTTACAAGAGTGATATTTAAAGTGTATTGTAAAATAGAACTCTATCTTCCTCTGTTTCCCCCATCGTGTACTGCGTCGAACACTTTCAGAGCTGGAGTGTTTTCATCCGTTTAGACAACATGACCTAGCCAGCGTAGCCACTGTCTCGTAATTCCTTGAACTATGCCAATGTCGTAGACTTCCGCAGAACCTTTCTCTTGAAATATCGTAACGCGTTCCTTTCATTGGCGGTGTTTTCTTTTAATTGGTGGGTGCCAAACCCAACGCACAACCCTGGGGAGGGATGATTCGTCTCTCAGCCAGAGTATACTTTCTCTTAGACCGGAAATGGTGTTCTGCTGGAGTCATATATAAAAGAATACATGGCTGCATCCTCCAGACTCTCTGCATACTCCTTCTTCCTTGTGGAGCAACTTTTTTATGGTATGAGGACCCACCGCGAAGGTTTCCGGTCCTACCATGTTGGTGGCTGCTGTGGAGCGGGCGAGATCATCAGCCAGTTAATTCCCGCCTAGACCTTTGTGAACTGGCACTCAGATGAGACGCATTTGGTTACGGTCTGATTGACTGCACAGCCGTTCTCTACACTCCTGCACCAGAAGCGATTTGATCACATAGACAGAGATCACTTCAAGTGTCGTTTGACTGTCGTTAAGTATGATTATACGTTCGTAGCGATAGTTGCGTTGGAAGTCTATTTCTACGCACCGACAGTTTGGTGCGTGGTCTTGCGACTGCTGCACCAATTTCCTCCGACGTTTTCGAGCCGTCGGTGTACCACTTGATTGTACCATACCTAAACCGTAGCTCGAGAGTGGAATCATTCCATTCTGCCTGGCTGCAAAGGGTAACCTTGAACGTCTTGGTGAAGGTTACCCGTTTGCTGTCTGTTGGGAGAAGAGCGAATGGTATTACACCATTTAATTCTTTCATCCGCTGGGATGAGATTACCTTACTCTGCCACAACCTTATGCTGTCATGCTTAGAGCAGTGTGTGTTTGGCTACCTGAATATACTCCTCTTCAAATTGTTCATAGAATAATCTAATATTTATGCATTTTATTTTATTTATTTTCGTATAGGCGATGAAGAAGAGCGTAGATCGTTCCGCAAGAAGAATATACCTGTCATTTTCCAAGATGAACTGGACGAAAAACCCGAAATCGGCAATAAGAGCCCAATCATATTGAAGGACGAGAAGCCGCCATTGTTGCCACCCTCCTACAATACGTCCAACATGAATGGTGAGTGCGCTTTTGCGAGTTTTTATTAATAAATTACGAAACTGATTTTAAATTTATGCTGTTGTTCCGCATTCCAGGTGACAACGATGTGGATGAATATGTGCCACCGCCCGCCGTTGTCGTGGGAGGACGCGAAGCGCGGGGGAAATCACCAGCAACGCCATCATATCGAAAACCGCCACCATATGTTTCGCCATAAAAATGTGGTTTGTGGAGAATGTGGAGTGTGAGAGTGTGGAGAACAAAAGTTTATGGCAAAAAACGGGAATCTCCCAACTACTGCTAAACTGCAACAAAATGGAAACTTTACTACTTAATTCACTACATAAACATTTATTTTCTTTTTAAGTTATATTATATACATATATATATATATTAAGTCTATACATAACATAGGTGATAGAGCAAAGCTACGAACGACAATTGAGTAGTGGAAACGGCGAGCAGCTATTATTGCGAATCATTACAAAATGGCGCCTCAAACTGTCGGAACATATGAACAAAGTTGTTGTAATTATTTAACAATCAAATATACAACAAACGTTAACTCAACACAACTACATGTAATTATATTATTTTCTTTCTAATTTATTACAAAAAAACTCGAAAAAGCTCGACAACTAACGGATTAAATACTTTGGCAAAAAAAAATAATAATAGAAATACAAATAAAAATATTAAGCATGATTTGAAAAAATTTATGTTAGTGTCTAAAATGCATATATTTAATATACTTTAGCTTAGTTTGTGGGAAACCGCATAAATTTACTTTAACTTTCTTTAGAAATAACGGCATAATGTGCACGCAGTAATTGTGCACAAATGCACGTTTGTAAACACCCTGTATGTGCTGACTTTACTCTAAAACTCTAAAAACAAAAAACAAACAAACTTTTGCGTTAAGTGCTAACGGTGCTTCCGCAAACTAAAATATATACAGTTAGAGTATTTTACAGTTACGATATTTTAACTAACGGCGTTGCGTAACATAGTTGTATTGTAATCAAAATGAAAACGTGTCACAATCATTATTAATATGCATGTGTGTTACTTAAGATTTTTCACTTGTATAACAAAGCGAAAGCGAAACAAAAAACAAACAAACAAAACAAAACAAATTAATTTAATAAAGAGCATAAGTAAGAAATGTCGGATAATCAAGCGCGTTTATACAAAAGCCATTTTCGTATTTTCATAAATATGTAATGATGAGTTGAAACGTTTTGTATTTGTATTTGTAAGAAGACAAGAAGAATTGTAGACGTGTGTCTACGCCACATAAAAAACGCTAAACAACAATAAAAAGCTAAATTCAACACACTTTTTTACCTACAAGCACACACTTAGCGTGGTGAATTGATTTTTATAACAGCATTGAGATGATTCGAAAAATAGTATTGAGAAGATTAAAAAAAAATATTAAGCAGATCACGAAACAAATTTTGAGAAGATTACGTAAAAAAAATATTGAGCGGATTACGAAAAAAAATATTGAAAATACTTGAAAAAAAAATATTGCATGGTTCCGGAAAAATATTAAAAAGATTTCGGAAAAAAATATTGAAAGGATTTCGAAAAATGATTTTGAATAGTTTCGAAAAGAGATTGCAAAGATTCCGAACAATAATGCAAAGATGTGAAAAAATTAAAAAAAAAGATGTGAAAAAAATTTTAAAAAAATTTGGAAAAAAGTAAAAGAGAAGATTTCAAAAAAAATATTGCAAAGATTCCGGAAAAATATTGAAAATATTATACAAAAATTTTTGAAAAGATTTGAAAAAAAAATGTTTGGATTATTTCGAAAAAAAAACATTGAAAAGAATTCGAAAAAAATAATGAGAAGATTATAAAAAAAAAATATTGAAAAAATATTGAAAAAAATTATTTCAAAAAATTATTTTGAATAGATTTTGAAAAAAAAGGATTACAAAGATTCCGGAAAAATATTGTAAAGATATCGAAAAAATTTTGTAACTTTCCGTACATAATTTTGAATAGATTTCGAATAAAATTATTGCAAAGGTTCCGGAAATATTGAAAAAGGTTCGAGAAAAAATATTGAAAGGATTGCGAAAAAATTGTTGAAAATGTTTGAAAACTTTGCAAAAAAATTTTGAAAACAAATGAACAAATTACGGAGAAAAATATTGAAAGGATTTCGAAAAAACACTGATAATATTTCGATAAAATTTTTTCACAACGTTGCAAAAAATTTTGAAAAGATTTCGAAATAATATTTGAACAGATTTCGAAAAAAGGATTGCAAAGTCCGGTAAACTATTGAAGATATTTTGAGAAAACGTTGCAAAAAACAACAATTTTTTTTTTTACAATAACTATTTTTCTGGCAGCTCTTTTTGAAATGTATGTATTATTATAATTTTTTTATTTTATAATTAATTTTTGTTTAATTAATTGAAAATTATTTCTAATTAATTTTTTTTATTGTTCAAAAATTAAAAATTAATTTTTTAAAACAATTTTTTTCAACTATGAATTAATAATTTATTAATTTTTATTTTATAAATAAATTGTTTTAATAAATAATTAAAATTAAAAATTTTTAATTAATTTCAAATTCAAACAAAAAAAAATTAATAAAATTAAAATTAATTATAAAATAAAAATAATAATTAGTATGTAATTAAAAAAAATAATTAATATTAAAAAAAATTAATTAATATTAAAAAAATTGTTATAAAATAAAAAGAATATTTAATAAAAACAAAAATTATTATAATTAATTTTTGTTTTTATTAAACATTATTTTTATTTTATAACTATTTTTTGAATATGAATTATTTTTTAATTACATGCTAATTATTATTATTTTAATAATTTTTTTTGTATTGCACTTTTTTCGTTTTTCCATAAAATAATTTATTTTATTGTTTAATGTTAAATTTGTTTAAATTAGTTATTGTAATTTGTTTAATTTTTTTAACTATTTTTTTAATGTTTGTTTTTTATTTAAATTTTTTAAATTAAATTTTAATTTTTGTTATTGTTTTGGTTGTTTTGCGAGCTTTTTACTGTATTTCTTAGCAACCATGTTTGTTTTCTGCCTGAATCGTACACGCCGTTATACATACACTTGTATTTAGAGATTATTTTCTTCATTTATGATTTACTACTGACAACTCGAAAATTGGTTAATTGTACAAATAATTTGAAATTTCGTAAAATCAACTGCCAATTTGATCTACACACACACATACATATCTACACACAGTTTTAAGTTTTAGCGTATGATGTTGAATTTTGAGCAATCACTACTTTATACTTTACATATATACATACATGTATGTATATGTACGTTTTTGTAATTTATATTAATGCTTAAATAATTTTTATATTTATACACTTAAATACATGCATACATACATACATGCTACTTTTATTATAATTATGAAAATCAAGCAAAATGTAACACAACAAAACAAAAACAATCAAATACTTTATGTTAAACACGACAAATGAACGATATTTTGTTTTTGGTATTTTTAGTTTTAAAAATAAATATCTCGAAAGTAATTCGTCGAAAATGAACACAATAAATGGTCGCATAAAAAGATAGCGTTAATATCGAAAGTTATAAATAATAAAATGCCAAAGATAAGTGTTGTTGTAATTTTATTTCGTTTTACGAGAGAAGACTGGTGGCTTGCGTTTATTATGAGTTGCACTCGAAATACAAATACATTATTTAAAACTAAAAGTGGTATGAAATCGAAGAAAATTCGGAATGGTGTGAAATGTAAAAAAAGGGTTGCACAATTCGTACAGGCAAGATTGACCTTCGACTTTTATGTGGCCGATTTGAAATTGCCGATTATTTGAAATAGATTATCTGAGATCGGGAAGTACTTATACTCCTTATAATAAGGGGATGTTCGAGTCTCAATCACTGCGGCAGTATAGCAAGGCACCATATTCGACGCAAAAATGTTGCAATTTAAGTATCAGCTGAGTATCTGCAGAAAGACAACACTGTCGCAATATTGC
This sequence comes from Bactrocera dorsalis, assembly GCF_023373825.1. Taxonomy (NCBI): domain Eukaryota; kingdom Metazoa; phylum Arthropoda; class Insecta; order Diptera; family Tephritidae; genus Bactrocera; species Bactrocera dorsalis. The sequence goes on from NC_064305.1 coordinate 67,977,050, forward strand.
CGCAGTTATTTGCTTGCTCGAACATCCCCGTATTACTACTGGCGATGAGTGTTGGATCTGTACCTACAAGACATTAAAAGTGTATCGGTACGCGCATTGAAGGCTATGCCGGAAATTGACTTTAACAACTGTTTCGAGGAATGGGAAAAACGTTGTCACAAGTGCATTGGACCAAGGGGGAACACTTTGAGGGGGATGACATAGATTTCGAAGAATAAATTAAGAATTTTAAAATTATGAACAAAGTCTTAGTATGATTCGTAAATTTATTTTGAGGTTATGAAATTAGGTTAGGTTCCGGTATCTGTGGTTAGAGCACACATTTAGACATAAAACGTTAAGCGTTATGTTATACGGCTACTACTTCTTGGCAAGAAGGACATTTTACTAGAAGAAAATTGGGGGAGAGCATAAAAGAAAGAAAAAAAAGAGGTTTTATGGCCACAGTGGCTATTGGAGTTTATTAAAAGCTTTTAAGGTTAAGAAATGATTTGACAACTTCTTCGACTTGACTTTATTTGACACTTCGTGAAAAATTAGCGAATTGTTTTCCACAATTTCGGCCATTTTCGACGTATTATTGACCGTCTGTCCCTCTGTAATAAATTCATGATTCACCAAACCATTAATATCGAAAAAACAAGAGCATCAAGACTTTATAGGTCTTTGAATTATCTACAATATTGCTATATAATTTTTTTTCTATAGAAGTTGTAGTTTTGCCGGAATTCGAAACCCTTCAAAATACAGCCGCGTCCTTTCTTTTACCGACCACATATCGCCCTTAAAGTACTTTTCCCTTAATGTTTGTTATTTTATCTTTATTTGCCGCTGCGTTTCAATATACTTTGAATACTTTGTTTTTATATTTTTAAAGACTAGACTGCACTAGTCTAATTACTTGGCGCAAACACTCAAAAATCTGCTCCATATGGTGTTTCTTATTTGATATTTGCTTGAGAATTATGATTCAATTTTAAAGCTGCTTTACATAAAAATGAATAAAAATAAAATAAAACACAAAAATATAATAAAAATAAATATAATATAATATAAATTAACAAAAAAAAATAAAATAAAAAAAATTAAATAAAAAAACAATAAAAAAAAATAATAAAAGAAAACTCATAAATATAATAAAAATAAATATAAAACAAAAAACGTTACAAAATAAATATATTTTTTGTTTCTTTCGCCAATTTCGTCAGCTAAATTTTTTGACCAATTATTTATATTTAAATATTTAATGGATTAATCATTAGCATTTCGCAGCTTTGCGCTTGTAGGCGCTCAAAAAGCTTCCATCCAAATAAAAACAACAAAAAACAAATAGTTATTGCATAAATATTTATAAAGCAGAAGTAATATAAGAAGATTGTCTGAGTTAATAAGCGATTTTAAGTGAATTAAAATAAAAAAAGAAAAAATATTGTAAAAAAGCAAAAAAATACTAGTAATAATAAAAATATTTCATGTGCTCAGACATACAAACATGCATACATACATGTATTCATATACATAAGTATGTGATGGCAAACAACGTCTGTCACAAGTCTGGCACTCGAATTGCAATTAAGTACGTTTTGTATTTGTAAAATATAGCCATGCAAGAAAAAAAAAGAAAACAAAAACAAATGAGCATCAGCTGATCACCACTTATGTGTGAGTAAATTGCAGGTTTTGTAAGAACATTTCAGTAAATCAATCATAACCCACCAGCGTTCCTTGAAAAACTAGTTAAAAAATAGATAAAAGAGAGAATTTTGAATATATAGAAAGAACAACAAATTGCAACAATAAAATTGAAAATTAAGCAACACATACATATACTATATGTATGTACATCTACATATTATATGTTTATAACCTCCATCTCAACCTCATCCACTTCCTTCTCCTTCTGCAAGTAATTGTATTATAACTTCGTCGCATTAACTCTAAACATTTCCCTCAAATTTTATATCAGACAAATCGGCGACGGAGTTATCAACCCAACCAACTAAATGCGTACATGCATACTAGGGTGGGTCAAAATGAAAGAAAACTTATTCGTTTTATTTTTTTTTTATCAAACAAACTTTTTTTTTCAATTTTTTATCAACCCAGCCCAGCTAAATACATACAAGCATATTAGGGTGGGTCAAAAAAAAGAAAACTTATTCTTTCTATTATTTTTTTTTTCAAAAAAAGGAAAACTTATACTTTTTATTATTTGTTTTGTCTACCCAATCAAGCTAAATGCATACATGCATACTAGGGTTGGCCAAAAAAAAACTTTTTAATTTTTTTTTTAACAAAAACAAAAGAAAGTCATTTGTTCTTTATTTTTTATCAATCCAACCAAACTATATGCATACATGCATACTAGGGTGGGTCAAAAAAACTCGAAAACTTTTTTTTTTATTATTCTTTTATCAAAAAATGGGAAAGTTATTTTTTGTACTATTTTTATCAACCCAGCCAAGCTAAATACATAAATATATACTAGGGTGGAATAAAAAAAATAGTAATCTTATTAATTTTTATCAATAAAGGAAAAAATTATTATTTTTGATCAACCCTAGCCGAGCTAAATGCATACCAAAGTTATTAGGGTGCGTCAAAAACAGAAAGGAAACTTTTTCATATTTTGCTAATAATTTTTTTTTATTTTTTCTAGTATTTTTTTTTATCATAATTTTTTTCGTTTTAACGATATTTTTTCTCACAAAGCGTAATTTAATCGAAAAGAGATTTCGTATTATTTTTTTTTTACCCACCCTAACATGTATACATAGATATTTAAATAAAACCCATCTATGAACTTTACCATTAAAAGTTCATATTTCAGAGTATCAGGCGAAAAAAATGAAAATATTTTATTTTACATGTTTTTGACCCACCCTAACATACAAACATACATACTTGAATAAAACTCGTCTATGAACTTTAAATAATGCACCAAGGAGCGAAGTTGTACACATACACACACAAAATAAAGTAAACAAATACAATAATTACATATGTAAGTAAATAAGTAAGCAGGTTACACTGGCAGAAACGATAGCGCAGAGTTGAAATTGATTTAGGTATTTGAAAAGAAAATTTTACATAAAGTATTATATAGTGCATGTGTATGTGTGTGCTAAGTAAACCAATAATAATAGGTAGTAAGCAATACAAGTAAAAAACAAAAGAAAATTGAAAATAAATTTTGAAAAATAAAAGTGTTGACTAAAATTGTCCAATTTTTCAAAACTCACATATACATATTAAAATAATATATTAAAGGCATACAAAATATTACAACAAATTATAATTATTAACAATAAAAACAACAATAATTGCAAAAACACTTGGGATTGTCATTACAAAAACAAAACAATGCAACAAAAATATTAAAAAATAAAATATAAATTCAAAGAAATCATACAAATTTAATTAAAAGTAAAAAAATAAAAATAATAAATAAAATAAACATATTAATACAAATAAAAAACAACAAAAAACCAAACCTCTTATGACCAGATTACAGAGATCAATAGTAAAGTTGAACGTAATTATAATATTGTAACTATTATACCAGTGAGTATGATAAGAATTGATGTATTATATACATACATACATACACGTAATAAGTTTTTTTTGTAAGAGTACTGTAATGTACTGAGCATAAATATGTATGGGAGCGTAGAATTGGTTACTCGGAAGAAGAAAACCTAAAACATTACAAAAGTTTCACGATTACATTGTAAGAATCGTAATTGCGTGGCATTGTGAGGCATGCCGAAACTAAATATTTATATATTTTGATAAAATTAAACAAATAAAAACGAAAATAACTAAAGTATCTCATGCAGTGGCAATTATTTGACGAAATGGGTCGCGCATGCGCTATTCAATGGTATACTGCGATCGTATGGGGTTTTCCAATAAGGATTATATAGTATGATTCTTTATAGTATGATTCTTTTAGGGAAATTCAAATGTTTTTTAGTGTTAGTGTGGTCTTGATGGTTAATCGACTGGACCAAAACGTGAAATTATCTGCTCACCGAAGTGTTTTCTCAAAACATCCATTCATTGATGCGATGTGTGAAAAGTGGGGCCGTCTTGCTGAGACCAAATGTCACCGAGATCATGGCCTTCAATTTCAGGCATCAAATTGACAGTTGCGCGCTAACCGGCATCATTTTTGAATACAAACCACACCAAACCGTTGCTTTTTCTGGATGAAATGGCTGCTGTTGAATCTCTTCAAGTTGCTCTTCGTCACAAATGCGGAAATTTTGTTTGTTTACATACCCATTGAGCTGGAAATGGGCCCCATTGCTGAACAAAATTTGGCTCGAAAACGGCGAATCTTTTTGGAACTTTTCAAGACACCAAAGAGCGAAGCGATGTCGCTTAGGAAGATTGAACGCGTTAAGTTCTAGCACAAGTGTATTTTGTATGCTTTAAATTTAAGTTATCGATATAAAATGCGCCAAGTCGTTCTATACGTCAGTTCGAGTTGATGTCAGCGGCGCCGGATCGACTCTCCACGGTCATCGAGTATACTTTCAGCTACGGCTGCCCTATTGTGGTCTATTCGGTCCAATATTATTCAATAATGAATGCTGGATTTTAAGATAGGCCGATTATGTTGCCAATAAGTTGAGCGAAGAGCGCGAAAAATATTCTTTACAGAACGTGAAATGGTACCAAACAGGGTTTTATGCACTGTTTAAGGTACTGTTAATGTCCAACGGAATCAAATCATAATTAAATGAATTTTCATTATTTTATTGATATGAAGTGCCATAGCAAGAGCCATTAGTGGGATAAAAATTTTGAAAAAAACGGACATGGTCCTGACCTCTAAGAGTTGTAATGTTCATATCTCATAAAACAACCAAATTCTCTCCAAACAAATACCATAAGAACCCGTACCTGCGCTGCTTTTGTTTTTGTTTTTTTAGGCCGTAAGGAGGGTTTAAAATGCCGTATGGGGCTCATCATCCTACGTGAATGTTGTACCCACTAAAACACTTCCCCTTCTGTCATAGATTTTATCCCTACCCAGGGATCGCTTTCGCATTACTTCAGGGCAAGGTTTCCAAGATGGACCCATTACAGGTAAATTTTTACTTTCCTTGCGTCCAGGGATACCTACGATTTTGTAGCCAGCATCAAGCTATTTGGCTCACCTTCTATTGGGAGTACGCATACATGTCTCTTTTTTTAGTGCGTAGAACTTGTTCCACGTACGAGGCAATTATTTCCCAGTTTTCGTTGCTAGCTATTATTTTTTCTAAAATATTTTCCGTACTTTGTTCTCCGAGCTTGTTTTCTACAGTTCTTCGTGCTTCTTTCCATTGGTGGCACTTGAAAAAGGTATGGTTTGCATCATCTAGTGGTTCGTCTCCATAAATACATGCTGGGTTTTCTGTTTTCCCATATTCCTAATCACGAATTCCGGGAGTTTTTCGGTAATCGTTTGCTTCGATTTGATGAGTTGTTCTCGGTAGGTTTTCCTATTAACGATTTCACCCGGATCTTATAACACAGTAAGTCTTTTTAAACCAACGAAATACAAAGCATTAAACGACATCCGGAATACCTGGCTTTACCGTTGATTTGCCTAGTTGAGCAGGTATCACATATGAGATTCTTGCATTTACAGTTGTCGTAATGGATCTATTTTACATCACCAGTCACAATCCAATGCAAGAAATTACATTTTCTGGCATTCCAGCAGTGTTTGTGACAAAAGAAATCGTATCCATACGTCTCATGGTTTAATTTCATATGACACCTAAAATTCTGGCTTTTGAATGCATCGGGCTGTTTTTAAAAAGTTTTGAAATGACTGCTTGAGTGACTCTCAAAGGCTCTGCGGGCTCTTCTGGTATTTAGCAACAATCTTCAACGAGTTTGCTCACAGTTTCCCATCTTCAACCGTTTTTTGGCTGCCCAGAACGTTCTTCGTCTTCCAAGCCAAAATAACCACTTTTAAATCGTGTAAATCACTTCAGGCACAATATACGACATATTTGAGCGAAAACCAATACTGAAAAGGACGCACAACGAATGTTCGGAATATTCACCACTTATAGTCATAATATTAACTCGCTCCCTTTATTCGTTAAAGGCCCTGTGCAGTTTTGATCATGTACAAGTGCTTTCCAAAGTAAACCGGACCTTAAAAAAACGGCACAAATGGTTTTTCGACAAAATCAATTTATTTTATTCAAAATAGTTTCCTTCTGATTCAGTACAGCTTTTTGCACAGAGCAAAAGCATGTCGAACGAGTGTTTTAGCTCACTGGCCGGCTTAAAACGCAATAACTTCTTCACATCTAATCAATAAAATGCCATGAAATTCTCACTGTACTATTGATAAAGATAGCAGATTCCAACGCGCCAGTCGATATATAGATGGCGCCACCAGGGGCGTTAGATTCAAAAAGTCCTGTTAACTTTGGAAAGCACCTTGTATATTAAGTATATAGCAATTAATTCATTTGAATTCATTAACATTATGAAGCTGACACTTTTAAGCCCTCCAACAAAACTACCATTGAAATACAAAGTAGCCGAAGGAAAATAATTATTGCACATTTACCATGAATTTATTATTAAATTGTACATTACAAAAATATAATTAAAAGCACATTTTGTGGCGAAGTCTACTAATGAAGCCATGTGTGTCCCTGTTCTCGTCCGTTATTAGAGGGAGAATTGTACGTGGGAATAATTCTTTGGGCTGCTCAGCAACATTGTTGCATTCAACTTCAATAGATTGAAGTGATTTGGCTTCATCATTGCGTATGTGCTTACATACAAATATTTACTATGAATATACATACATACTTATATATTACACATATGTATATACATATATCTATGCAAACATAGGTAGATACACATTGGTAGATATTTGTGTTCCGGCCTAGGATTAAACACTTTGAGAGTACTGGTAACCTTAGTTAGGTTAGAATTCCACTTGACCAGCAAAAAAAAAGCAAACCCTGTTCTCGTATTATGAGTAAACAGACTTTAGGACTTTTGTGTAGGCTTTGTTTTCTTAAACTCGAAACAAATCTCAAAAACGATGTAAGGTGGAATAACATAGATCACAACGATTGCGAAAATGGCGTGTGAAAGTGTTCCAGAAACAAAGTAATGAGTTGATGATCATTAATGATTGTCTTCGACATCGGAATACTGTAGAGGCATTTTTTTTTTTGCAATTCAACTCAACTTCGGGCATTTGAGAGTTTCGTTAACATCATTCATACTGTTTTAATTTTACTATGAATTAGGGTAGGAGTAAAGAAACATCGGAGATCCTTTAAAATATGTATACTAATAGTACAACGATTAGAGTGGTGAGTCGAGTTAATTAAGACACGTCGGTCCCCTTAAGGGTGATACACCTATTATAGAAAATCTCCAACTTGTCGGTAGCATTTTTGTAGTACGATTTGTCCTTTGCTTCAAAATAGACCTCAGTTTCGGCGATGGCTTCTTCGTTCGACGAAAGTTTCTTCGTACTCTTTGAGATCTGAAAAGAGGAAATATCGCTGAGGGACAGATCTGGAGAATACGATGGATGCGAGTCATAGATTTTTGACATCGTTTTCACTAACTTGCTTCAAATGCGACCGTTTCCGGCAAATTGGAGCTTCAAGCGATTCAATAACGCTATGTAGTTAATGGTCGGTATTGATGGGCATTCCTTTTTCAAGTAATAGTCGATAAACATTATTTCATGCGCATCTCCAATATACATATACCCCACAACCACAACCTCGTCAGTTGACTGTTGTATTTTTCCAGGCTTTGGAGCGGGTTCATCCTATGAAGCACACTTGGATGACTGTCGATTGGTCTACGGAGTGAAATGACGGAGCCATGATTCATCCATTGTTACATATCGACGTAAAAACTTGGATTTTTCTCCAAACCCATCATCAACTCATCGTTTTTTTGGTTAAAACTGAGCCCGCATAGCAACCACTTTGAACAGAGCTTTCTCATACCCAAGTATTCATGAACGATATGATGTCAGTTAATATCTTCCGAGTGCCTGCTATCTCGACTTCTCTACATTTATTGGCAACCAAAACTATTTTGTGGACCTTTTTGATGTTTTTGTCGGTAACAAACTTTTTGGGCGTCCATTGCATTCACGGTCTTCGATGCTACTTTCATCACGTCTGAACTTTGCATACCATTCCTTGATGGTTGATTTTCTTAGGGCAGTGTCCGCAAACTAGTCATCAAACCAAGTTTTTGCTTCGAGCGTATTTTTCCCCTTCAAAAAGCAATATTATATCAACACGCGTAATTTATTTTTATCCATTTTGTTCGCAAAAACAAAAGTTGCTTCACTCAAAATGATATAATTCATAAGCTAATGATCCGACAGCTGTCAAATTTATACACGCACCTCTTGAAGGTTTGGGCTAATTAAAGTTCATATGAATACAATTCTAGTAGCGCCATCTATATGCCAAGCCGGGGACTTTTTTTATTTTATATTTGAATTTACCAGGCCCTTTTCAATTATTTTTCATAAAAAAATGCCTAAAGGTTTGAATAGTTCTATAGAATTAAATAGGAGTGAGAAAAGTAGTTCAATATTTTTCTGTTTCATCTATTAGGAATATTATTATAAGTATATCTCGAGATTTTTCGGAATTAAATGTTGTTTTTTTCGAGGGAAATTCATATTTTGATTTGAGGTTTGGCTTAAAATTATTATTTTGTCCTTAAATGTACATATTCTCGGAAGCTTAATAACTCTTCTTAACTCGGCTTTGAATTGTTATACTCGCAAGCTATAAATATGTTAGATGCTATTCAGAATTTTCAGTTAGTTGCGTTAATGAATCGGTCGTTTTTCCATAGAATGTGTATTGGTCTTTAATTTGCCTATGAAGAGTCAATTAACTGTACTTAAAGTAGAAGCTGTCAAAGTCAAATAATTTGCTTTATCAAAAGTCTAATTCTACATAATGGCTGACGTATTTTTGGCCACCAATTCGGGCATATTTTATTTAGGCATATTTATGTATATACATATATATACAAATACATATAAAATATATATATAAATTTATTGACATTTATTTGCACAAAATCATCGCTCGCTTTGGTCATTGATTACTTGCCGAAAAAACATGATGCCTAGTGATTGCAATTGTTGCTGTCGTTACAGTCAACGGTATCGTTATTATTGTGGTTATTATTATTATTATTTTTGTTATTCTTTCGCGTTAACTACGTTTGCGTGGTTGATATTGCCCACCGGTTATTATTGGCACAGATTTGACGGCTGAAAGCAGCGGCAAATTGGAGCTGAGCATCTCGTAAAATAATGTTTACAAGCATTCGAGTATATTTGTATGTTTGTATGTGTGTGTTAGGGAATCCTTAGGAAAAAAATAACGATGTGGTTATTTGTTTTCCTAATGCCAGTAACTATGGAAATATGTAGCTCAATAAAATATTGCATTAGCAGGCGTCTGGGGGTTGTCTAACTTGACAAGCTTTAGTAGCGTGTCACCCTCTCCCTTCTGTCGTTGACATCAACAGTTGTTGGTCATTTTCGTGCGAGGGTAATCTAATGAGTCTCAGGCTATTTGATTGAATTGTACTTTTATTTCGAAAAAAAAAATATTTTATTATGAAACATTGCAACACAAAATATTGAGTCGAGAATAGTTTTATGTGGTTAATTAGAAAATATAGACTTGATGATGAAACCATGAAATCGATGCCAAAATATTCTCAGAGCTGGAGTGTTTTCATCGATTCGGACGATGTGACCTAACCAGTGTAGCCGTTGTCTCTTAATTCGTTGAACTATCCCAATGTGGTCGCATATCCGGCACAGCTCATCGCTCCATCGAATGCTATATTGGCCAACTCGCAAAGGACCATAAATCTTTCGCAGAACCTTACTCTCGAAATCTCGTAACGTCGACTCATCCGTTGTTGACATCGTCCATATTTCTGCACCATATAGCAGGGTAGGTGTAATGAGTGACTTGTAGAATTTGGTCTTTGTTCGTCGAGAGAGAACTTTACTTCTCAATTGCCTACTCAGTCCGAAGTAGCACCTGTTGGCAAGAGTTATTCTGCGTTGGATTTCGAGGCTGACGTTGTTGTTGGTATTAATGCTGGTTCCAAGATAGACGAAATTATCTACGACTTCGAAGTTATGACTGTCAACAGTGACGTGGACGACTGTTTGCTTGATGAAATATTTCGTCTTGCCCTCGTTCAATACCAGACTCATCTATCTCGCTTCTTTGTCCAACATGGAGAAAGCAGAACTAACGAAGCGGTTGCTGATGGTAATGGTATCAATAACATAGGCGTACGCTAGCAGATAAAAGACTATGCATTATCCAGCAGTAGATTGAAGAAGTCGTTTGGTATCGAACGGCTCGGAGGAATTCTTCGCGATCCTGACGGAGCTTTGGTATTGCTCAACATCAGTTTATACAGCCGTATTAGTTTTGCGGCGATACCAAATTCAGACATTGCGGCATCAAGCCAGTTCCTTTTCGTGTTGTCAAAAACTGATTTAAAATCGGAGACGAGGTGCTGTGTATCGGTCCTCTTTTCACGGGTCTTTTCCATGATTTGGCGTATGGTGAATATCTGTTGATTTGTTGATTTTCCAGGCCTGAAGCCACACTGATAAGGTCCAATTAGTTTGTTGACGGTGGGCTTTAATCTTTGGCACAATACGCTCGATAGAACCTTACATGCGATGTTGAGAAGGCTTCTCCCTCTGCAGTTGGCGTAAATTGTGGGGTCTCCCGTTTTGTAGATTGGGTAGAAAACACTTAAATTCCAATAGTCGGGCATGCTTTCGCCATATTCTACAAAGAATCGGATGCATGCTCCATATCGCAGCCGTATGTGAATAGTTCGGCCGGCAATCCATCGGTCTCGTCTATAAATTTTATGCGACAAATACCAAGTTTTCAGCTGGAAACGAATATCAGATGTATTTTTTGAGGAACTTGTTCTTATGAGATACATATGTATAAGTATCTAAATTGCCTGCCGAAGTTGATGCTGCTCAAAAATTGGATCGAGCTCAAGTTTTGTGTGATAGTGGCACACATTTCTAAGCACTACTTCGCACCGAACTTTACTTGAGGATTGCCCCCAAAAATAACTGAAAACTTGACACTTTTTCCTTCTGCGAAACACACAAAGAAACTTTAACTGAAATATAGAAGTCTAATCAACAAATATGGAGAAAATGTTCTTCTTGGGAAGATACTAAAAGTAAGATTTACTGGGACAGTCAGGCGATATCATTATACTTTTCACAGACTATGTTAATTTAGTTCGAAGGGTTGTCCAAAATCGATGTGTCTCACTTGGACAGAAATTCTTCCTTTGTGCTACCTATGAACTGCTAAAAGTGGATCAGCAGACCCTCGTAGAATGGTTTGAGATAATCACAAATTTATTAAACCTCGCCTTCCTCCCTACAGCAAAGAGCTAGTAGTCCAGTGGAACTTTACCGTATACTATGAGCCAGAAAATCTCTCAGTCCCACAGCTTTTGATTGCCGACCAGCGCTTGTTAAGCTCACTGAAGGTCCAACGCCAGAATGGAAAACAGACTGGCTTGCAATCGGATGAAATTGGAGAAAGAGTGCTCTCCCTAGCAAGCTCATCAGCTTTGCTGTTTCTGCGATTCCGCTGTGAACGGGCTCCCAAACAAATTTAATATGGTGTTGAAGCTTGAAGCTGCGGAGTCAGGTGAAAACTGTATTTGAAATTTCAACAACTTACACAAATCAGATGGATCTCTAAGTACATACTATATATAGAATATCCATAATATATAAACGAAGAGTCCTCATAGAACGAGATAGGGGAAAATTACTTCATTCATAGTTGTGATCTTGTAAACAACACTTAATTTTCTTTGCGAGAAAGAGAGCGTGAAATGATACCAGTTCTATCAGCTCTTAGAAGTAGTGTTGAATCGGACAACAGCAGGTTGTGATAATATATCGAAGTGCCGGTTCTTTTTCGATGCAAAAAAAAAAATAGCGGGATATCGGTGTATTAATTGAAGCAGTGCTAGGTTTCAAACTGGTTATTTTTGCGTCGGAGAATATGTCTCAAATAATTTTAACGAATGTTCTCGAGGTGAAAGTTCTAGGCCGTATAACAATCAGAGTTCTTTCCTGTTACATATACCCGAGTGATGATAGCTAATTACGGCTGGATCTCTCGTTTTTACGAGGATAGTAAAATCTTGTGGATCCAATTTGTATTTCAAATTATCAGAATGAAGAAACAGAACTGAACCAAAGAACTCAGTTCGCACTAAACGATTTATAAACAATTTTTCTAGATATATTGAACTTTAATTTACTCGCGCTGTATTATTTGCTGCGAGAATTCAACGTTTTCTACATTTTCAAGTATTTTCACTTTTTTTACCTTTTCTGGGTATTTGTAAACTGCGTGGAGAGCATCGCTAGCTTTCGGTATGCAATGCAAATATGAATATAATTTTTATAACAAACCAAGGGAATTTGTGTTGCAATGCAGCACTTTGTTAAGCTCATTCCATAAAAACGACGGTCCTCACAACAAAAAGCAAAAAAAAGGAATATGATAACAATAAGCCGGATTATCAGCAAACACTCACGAACCATGTTGCCAACGCGCTGCATTTTTCGAAAATTATCACTGGTGGCATGAGAGAGAGAGAATGTGAGCACACTTTTTATAAGTACGCTTGTATATTTATTTTTTTGTTTGACTCTTCAAGCCCTGTCGAAGTTTGCATTGCAAAGCAAAGTAGTGCTAGTCACTCACATACCGTTGATATCTGTAGGATATAGTTGCCATACAAACTGAGAGATAAAAATCAAATTCTTGTATAGAAAATAAAATTTGGCAAGATAACTTCACACAATTTGGCGTAGACTATTGTTCAAGGAGGCAACGCAACCTTCTTCGAACATAGTGATCAGATCGGATCACTACAGTATATAGCTACAATAAACCTACCTACCTGACCTTTCGAAACCACGCAATCCTTTGGCCGGTTAAAGTTTCAGATTTAGTTATTCATATACTTGTAGTTCCTATAAGAAGTGCACAAGGGTATTACGCTTCGGCGCTGCCGAAGTTATTCTTTAATGTTTCAAGCCTTGTCTTTCGGAATTTTGTTAAAAATAAATTGCTGCAACCTTTTTTAGAACTTATAAGCTATACCTTGTCGATCTTCGTCCATTAGCTATGGGCTGTGCCTTGATTTTATTCATTATTTTGAGAGAATGTACATTATAAAACCGCGACTCGCAAATGGAGTCGAACTCATAGACTCCATTTGCGAGTCGCGGCTTTATAATGTATATTTTTGAACAGATTACTGAATTTTAAATTAAAAAACAAGGAAGTAGTAGTCAGTCTTTCACCAGAAGCTGCTCATTTGTGGAAACCGACGATATTGGACGATGGATTGGATTGGATTGGAAGATGGGACGTTTTCGAGACAAATTTTGTTCAGCGATCAGGCCGATTTCTGGCTCAATGTGCATGTAAACAAGGAAAATTGTCACATTCCGGACAAAGAGCAACCTGAAGGAATACAAGAGCTATGATTTCCTCCAGAAAAAAACAACGGTTTGGTGTGGTTTGTGAGCCGGTGGAATTATCGGTTCATATTTCTTCAAAAATGATGCGGTGAGAATATTACAGTCAATGGCGACCATTATCACGCCATGATAGCCGTATATTTGATGCCTGAAATTGAAGTACGTAATCTCAGCGACATTTGGTTTCAACAAGACGGCGCCACTTCACATACAACGCATCAATCTCTGGATTTATTGAGAGAACACTCCGGTGAGCAGTTACTTTTCACGTTTTGGGCCGGTCGATTGACCAAAAAGATTATCACACGATCTTGTTGAGATATGTAAAGTCTATGCGAATAATCACACTTCGATTCAGGCCTTGGAGCAAGACATCACGCGTGTTATTCGCCAGTTACCCATCGATACGCTCGAACCAGCCATCGAAAATTAGCCTCAACGGATGGCCCATCTAAGACGTAGACGCGGCGAACATTTGAAAGAGATTATCTTCAAAAAATAAATGCCAAAAGAATGTTGTTTGGAATGATAATAAACATTAAATTTGAAGTTTCTGTGTTTTTCCTTTAAAATGTAAGGAATCTCAAAATGGATCACCCTTAAGCTGCCATAAAAAATATGTAAAGAATTTTTTGAATTTGTGATTTTTTTGTAATTATTTTATTATTTAAAAAAATTTAAAACAATACGAGTATATTGGCAATCCTATTTTCACGCCACTTCCAATACTTCAAGTGCGTATCCGCCAACACCGTGATTTCTGTTTATATACAAACATAAATACACTTAAGTCTATACACATACAAATGAACACCTTGTATATGGCCTTGCAAACATATTTGTATCATATATTTAACAACAAAAACAATAACAAGCGCCACCTTAAGTTCATTACTAAATTGGCACCGAGACACTCCAAGTGCTGCTCCTTAGCATACCTCGAGTACTCTTAAAGCCATTAATTTTCAGATTTCTTCAGCAGCTGCCGACTGACGACTCAACGCTGAGAACTGAGGGCTGATGACTGCTCCAATGCTTCATTAAGTTTGTTTTATTCGCTAATTGAAGTATTTTGCTTATCCTTTAATACTAAGTAGGTGCGTGCAATTATGATGAGTGCACTTCGGGAACGCATTGCGCGTAACTTCTTCATTGTACCTGAGCGCCTTTAAGTACCTACACGCTTACATACTTATGCGCCTATATACATACATACATATACCATATATTGAACATATTTATATATAACAAATGGGAAGGAGCATAAGCAGGCAGACGCTGAACTACTTAAGCTTTGCTTGAGCTGTAAAAAGTCAATAAAAGACGCACAGTTGTTTGAGTTGGTTGGCTTACAAAGCATTTTGTCTTCATCTCAAAGCTCTGTGGTATTTAATGCTTTTTAAATTTTAAATATTTTAAGGATTTTCTTGTAGTTTCTTATTATAGTTATCACGAAATTGTGATTTCAAAGCTTTCAATCTTGCTATGAAGATAGTATTAAAGGGCATCTGCACTCTACTAAGTGCTAGTGTAAGACCATCTTCTTCTCTTTAATTCATTAAAAAATTTTAACAAATCATACATATATACTAGAGCGGGTATATTTGTTTCTAAAAAATCACGTTTTCGGAAAATGTTAAAAAACTGTGGGTCTAAAATTGATTTCGAGCCAGAGATTTTTAAAGCGAAGTATATATTTTACGGATTATAAAAAGTTGTTCGACAGTTTTAGAGATATCCAAAAGATTTATCTATAACTCCCCCACCATAAGCTGGACGACCCTGACGATTCTCGTAGGGCGGGCTCCACTCTTAAGTGGTACCTGAGGTACCTTTGGGACGGAAAGTCACCAGAAGAGAAGCTGTCTCTAAGTAGAAGCAGGGGCACCAACCCCGTCGGAGAGCCGTAGTACCGAAAGAGGCAGATAATGCCTCAAGAACCTTCGAGTTTTAAGAGACTAAAGAGGAACCAGCCATAGGGGATAAGAGCACAGCGCTCCGTTCCAAATCGCCTTCCGGTGTTAGTGGGTCAGCATAAATATCGGAGGCCTTAAAAGGCATTCGGATGGCAGAGCTGCCCTGCAACTACTCGGAGCAGGTCTTGGGGTCAGAGGAGTTTACAGCGCTAGGAGATAGCATCATAGATGAGATATTCAGGGGATGCGGTTACATCGGCTCATTTCGAGTCAGTATAGTATCATAGTTAGTTAGGTTATACTGGCCTGCAGTCACGCTATAATCGTACATAGAGCTAGAGGCAGATGTTGATACAGTTAAATTTTAGCTGAAGTAATCGTCGTACAGGACATCAACGTTTTTTGCGAACTTTAAGAGGGGCTTGATATCAAATTTTGTTACTTTATAGTTTCTTCAACTGCGAGTTCTAGATAATGCAGGATAGAAACATGGGAGATGTTCCAGCGTCTCCCTCATGCCTACTTCTCTGCAGTTTCTGCATCGTAGGTTACTTATGCCCATCCGGCTCGCGTGTGATGACAGTAAGTTGTGACCTGTCATTAGACCAACAGGACGGGTTGTGTGAGTAAAAACATGTGTGGTTAGTTCCGCACGCTATACATAGAACTAGTGGCAGATGTTGGTACAGTTAAATGTTAACTGAAGTAGTCCTCATACAGGACATCAACGTTTTTTGCGAACTTTAAGAGCGGCTTGATATCAAATTTTGTTACTTTATAGTTTCTTGGACTGCGAGTTCTAGATAATGCAGGAGAGAAACATGGGAGGTGTTCCAGCGTCTCTCTCATGCCTACTTCTCTGCATATTCTGCATGTCACGTAGGTTACCCATCCGGCCCGCATGTGATGACAGTAAGTGGTGACCTGTCACTAGACCAACAGGACGGGTTGCGTGAGTAAAATCATGTGTGTTTAGTTCCGAAGCCCTTTCGGAAAGGGTACATCGTTTTTAGTGACTTATGTATTTCCGATAATGGTCCAAAAGCCCTTGCAAAATTGGCGAAAAGCTTATCTAGTGCAGTCGTTGGAGTGGTTCTTAGCGCTCCCTTTTTGCAGAGAACAGCGAGCTACTGAATCCGCTTCAGTGGTTTTCTGTATAAGATTTTGCTGACACGCCAAAGCACCGCAAAGCAAGAATGGTAAGACAATCACTGTGAACTTACTAAATTTTAGAGTAATAATTGCCGAGCTTTTATTATGTTAAAGAAGCGCCCAGTCTGGCCTGAGTTCGCTTATAATACATCCTGTCTAGCGCTTCTAGATACGCTGCATTTGTTGAGCTTTAATAATCTATATATAAGAAAGGTATATCTAGTTTTGCTCCCTTTAAAGTTTTTTATCTGATCCGATTTTCGATAATCCATTTTATGCTGATTAAGTTTCTATAATAATCATCTTTACACAGTCACACAGGAAACTCGGTTTAATAGTAGGATTATGGAAACATTTCTATATTAGTTAGTTTAATTTTTCCGTCTACTTCTCAACTTTCTGTAACTAAAAACAGTGCTTAACAGAGTGCTTCATTAGAGGAATTTCACGAGCTAAATCCCTAAGGTGTTCGACAGAATTCGGTCTTCTCACCAGTAGTGACTCTCTAAGTAATGCATTGCTCCAATCATAGTCGGTATATTACGCCCAATGCAATGTGTTGTTTGGAAGTAGAGGTTTGATTACAGTATTGTTACGCTTCATAGCAGATCTCTGAAGTCCGTTCCGTATGGTATTTAGAGATATATCCAATCCATTTTTGAATACCTTTTTAGCTTCTCTTAGACTGAGCAGTTGTTGCTTCTCATAAAGCAGAACAATAGCTTTGTACTCAGGCAATTGAGGAATAAAGTGCTTTCCTGACGAAGCTCTCTCGAACAAAGACCAAACTCTATAAGTCCCTGTTTATTTCTGTCCTGCTAAATGGTGCAGAGGTGCATCTGATGAGTCGGGTTTTCGATTTTTCGAGAGAAATGTTCTTCAGAAGATTTATAGTCCTTTGTGCATTGGCAACGGCGAATATCGCAGTCGATATTAAGAGACTGCGGCTAAGCTGGCTAGGTGATGTCGTCCGAACGGATGAAAACAAGTTAGCTCTGAAGGAAGCAGAGGAAGACCTCTACTTCTTTAGAAAGACCAGGTGGACAAGGACCTGGCTGGACTTGGAATCTCCAATTAGCGGCAAGCAGCTCAAAGGAAGAACGACTGGCGCGCTTAAACTCGGCTGTAAGCGGTGTCTACGCCAATAAAGAAGAAGGTGTAGGATTTATTTCGAATATGTCTAGTAAAGGTGAGTTTGAAGGGTTCACATCTTTGCCACTGCATGAGTTAGTTACTGTGAACATTTGTATTTTCCATTCCTTTTTTGTCAAAGCTAGAATGTGCACAATAATTATTTGGATACAAAGTATACATTCATATATATTGACGCACAACTGAAATTTAGCTCACCAACTGTATGTTCGTTTCGCCCACCTCTTACCTCACACAGCATAAATATTTCAATTAAACGCAGTTCGCACGTAACGCACACACAGAGCGTACGTCCGTCCGTCGTATGCAAAGTATTTACAAGGTACTCCGATGTACATATGTATGTATATGTGTATATTGGTCATGTAAACATGGAGCACACGGAAGATGTAGTGCAGTGTGGTGTACAAATTAAGCTTAGGATTTTCCTGGTCAAATATAAATAAATTAAATGCAAATAATTAAGATTAATTTGCGTTCTGTCGACGGTGAGTGTCAGCGCTAAAGCGAGTGCCAGCATGCTAGCTTTCGGCTCGGACATTGACATATTGATACCTATAAGCGAGAGAATGCTTGGAGTTCCACAGAAGTTTGTGCGCGGACAGTTGCGAAGGCAGTGATTCTTTGATTCTCC
Source organism: Bactrocera dorsalis (assembly GCF_023373825.1). Lineage (NCBI taxonomy): Eukaryota > Metazoa > Arthropoda > Insecta > Diptera > Tephritidae > Bactrocera > Bactrocera dorsalis. The sequence continues at coordinate 67,995,522 of NC_064305.1, forward strand.
ATTGCCCAGTAATCAACGTGTGGGAAGGTGCGAGGCTACGTGAGAATAAAAATTTAGATATCTTAATGTGTTAGTCTGCTCCTTCAGACTTAAAAGCGGAACCTGCTGAACCCAGCGGAACTACTGCCAAACAGTTGTAATCTTTTTTACGCGCAGTTTTATTGTTTTGGTTGAAATATACGTCAACTATACTGAAACAGTTTCTAAGGAATGATGAGGACAGTCTACTTCCTCGGTTAGGTTAGGTTTCGAGGTCGATCTCAATAGGGGTTCAGTTGGACACCTTAGAACGGCGGTCCGGCTCCTATATAATGGATCATAAGACCGTTACAAATTGACAAAGCACATTAAGCTTAGAACGCCGGTCCGTTGTGTTACTTTTCTATACTTGTATTATAGATCATAAGACCCTTAAAAATCAACAAAGCGCTTTGGACCTTTCACAAATTCGTTGACGTGGCTAATGTCAGTTTCAGCTCTGTCTACTCTTCTGCCGTAGAAAAGACTACCGAAACGTTTCAGTCTCAGTCTTACAAAGACTGGACTATGAAGGAGAAAGTGCTTGGATGGTTTCAGCTCACATCCGTACAACTTTGACAACTATCATCCGTCGATAAGATTTTAGCGCTATCGCAACGATTGGGGTAAGATGTCTTTGCTTTGAACAAGCAGTTCAGTAAATCTTCAGCGTTCTATTTATTGCCAAAAGAGTGTTGCAGTCGCATAGGAGCTGGTCGTCGACTTCCATAGGGAATGGTAGATATATCGTTATATCGGTTATACGCAATCGGAAAGGATTCAGATTTTTTCCGGCTATGACTGTTTCTGGTTCTTAAATCTAAAGAAGCTACTCATGGTATTGAGATCATATAAAGAGGACATGAAAAATAGGTCAAAAAGAAAACTTTGAACAGAACTTACTATCCGAAACGGATACGAAACTATAAACTATGCAGAGAATTATGGAAGAGGCTTGGTTACTTTAGAATTAGTATATTCACGAATCTCCCATAAAGTAATACTTAGTCCAGTGGTCTCGTGGGAGAGAAATGAGATGAGAGTAGGTTAGATTTAGCAGATTAAAATCCCGCATTCCGGCTTTCGATTATTCTTTCTACAAAAAAACAAAATCCCATGTTGAATACTTGTGCTTATCGGAAACGAAGAGGAAAGTAACGCGCTATACTTCTCTTAACATGATTACCATAATACCGTCTAAAATGTTACGAGGCAGTGGAGTATCGAGAAAAAGATTCTGGAAATAAAATGCGGTTTTTCAAAAAGGCGCTAAGCAATCAATACACCTTTATATAGATATACTCGTATAAATCGTATATAAAACTTATTGTTATAGTTTTCCAGTTGTTCTATAATCCAAGGAACCTATCGGGAGAGTTTTCGGATCCAAAGAAACTAACGCGAAATATATTTTACAGTTTCATCATAATACGAAAGACAAATTTTAAAATGTACCAGGTCATTCAATATAATCGCAATCTCAAACATTTAAAAAATATCATGTCAACACTGTTCAATTCCCTGCATTTCCTACAGGGCATGTATGAAACACCCACACTCGCTTTCAAATTGAAATCCATATGTGTTTATCAACAAAATTTGTTTCTGCGTATTTGCGTGTGTGTGTGTATGTGTGTGTATGAGTGTACAAAGGCGCTTGGACCCACATAGTGACCATGGTGACTGTTGTTTGCACAACGCTAGTGACAACGAGACAACGAAAAACAACAATATTGCCCAGCATGACCACTCCTGGAGTGTAAATGCGGCAAAGCTGCCAACAACAACAACCGACACGCTCTAGCGCCACGTCTTCCCCTTCCCACGACCCCGCACCCGCCTCCCCGCAGCCGGCATACCGTCACTTGTCCATCAGCTCAGCTCAGCTAGCCATTAGTCTCTTGGCCATGGACAGCTATGCTCGGCTCAGCCTCTCGTTTTCGGTGGTCCCCCGCCCCTCATTCCTTTGTATTTCATTAATTCTCATTGTTTTCATTCTTGGATTTGCTTCTTTTAATGTTGCTATTTTCGTAGCTTTTTCAATGCACACGTGCGCACAAACAATCGTATATGCATATGCTTATGTATGAGTTTTTATGCGTGTGTGTGTGTGTGTGTTTGTTTAAAATTGTGCTCTTTTGGCTTGGAAATGATAAATACAAGATTTTAATGTGAAATAACTGTTGTAGCGTTAAATCTTTTAATGAACATTTTTAATTCACCGCTTTATATTTACATATGTATGTATGTTTGTATGTATAAGTGTTTGTGTGCGTGGATAGGTTATTTTCTAAGAAAAATTTAATATGTAATGTTTTCTGTATTATAATGAACCTTTTACAATTTATCACATTAAAGTGGATCCGTTTCATTAAATCTTCAAAGCATGTCAATTTTAAAACTGTCGAACAATTGGTCGGTGAGCTCCCGAGTTGCACCATTTTTGGGACACAACTTTAAGTATTTTGCGGAAAATTAATCAAAATGAATTTCATGTTTTCAAAAAGTATGCCCCTGAAGCCATCAAATGCCTTTATCAGTTTTAGACTTTCTTCGAAAAACTCTCTGAAGTGGTTTGGCAACTTTGATATCCAGAGTACTAAAATCCAGAGTACTAAAACGAGACCGTAGCGGACGTGAGCATTAAACCGTAAAATGAAGGTGATCGATGCTGCAGAAGACCCATTGCCCCGAAGTGGGATTTACTAACTATATTTTATTGGTCACTCTTTCAGGTCGAAACTGTTGGCATAATGGAACGTACCAAGTAGGCTTCTATTCTAAACAGCAAGTCCATAAACCTTCTAGCGACCGCTTATTTGTTGACAATTAGCGCCAATGCCAATTTTATCTGCGTACCCAATTAAGAAACGAAACGAAAGGCAGAGTTGGCGTAGTTAACTGAGAGCACAATTCTCCTTAGGTGCCCTAGACCATTCAGCATCTTCAAAGGTTGCTTGAAGCAATGGACCTTAGAGGAATATCCCAGGTTTTGGAACGCAAGCAACACAGAACATATCACAAAGTTATTTTGTTATCTACTTCTAGATAAAAGGGAACTTAGTAATGTTGTAAGAGTCAACATATGGCACCTACGCTTAAGATCCCACCTTCACAAGATTGGAAAAGTGAATTTGGTTTAATCTTTGCCAGCATACAGCTGGATCAGATGGAATACTATATGCCGCCGATGCTTCAATTTAAGAGACATTGGTCCACAGAGGTGAAAAAATTAGGCATTTCATCAATTCTACTGAGTTGTTGAATAATGCTTAATTTGATTATCTCTAGGGGGGAATATCACAATGGGTCTTATGATAGCCCAAGTGTGGCTGCCTGTGGTCTCACGCTCTAACGCCACCCTTTTCAGCTGACCACCAATCAACCAAACATACATAATACCACTTTCATCTGCTAATAATAATAAGCTATGAAAGCTTTCAACATAACAAAGTTATCCAGACAGGTGGAACAGGAAAATTTATGGACATTAAATATATTCTGAACCAACTCAAAACAAATCTAAATAGATGAAACTATTATAAGTATACACAGATAGAGAGGCGGCAATGCTAACTTTGTCGTCGCCAAATATTAATTCCAGTGTCCAGAACTCTTACAACCATTGAAAGGCGGACCTTTCTGAGAGCGAATTGCATCTTGATCAACGTTTACTGAGTCGATTCGAGGCCCAACATTCCAGTACACAAGAATCAATAGATCTCCTACCCGCTCCCGTTTCGCAGTTATTGAGGCGGAAGTACCTGTTTTAGTAAGCTTATCAGCCTTTCAATGTCCTGCAATACCGTGACTAGGCCCCCAAATCAATCCAATCAAGAAAAAGGGGTGTAGTCAACCCTTCACAAGTCTTGAGCGTAAACTTTTAAGCTGAGGTATGTCATAGTTGTGCCTAAGGCAATAGACACGTACCTGACTGTTATTAACCCCAGCCAGCGAGCGGTCGAAATCACTGACCGTGTGTTCTCTATAAATAAATCGTAAGTTCAATTTCCTGTCCACTCTTTAAGAAAGAAATACTCGTACACAATTTGTGTTGCCATAACTTTTCCAGCGGACGGCTGCATAAAGTGAAGTTGGGCTCTTATATTTATGTTTTTTTTGCTGTTTGATTTCAAATTTAATAAACTTTATTGCATTATTACGGCACACAATGTTTGAAATATTAAAGCATTTGTGACACATATGTATGTGTGTGTATTTGTATTACCTATGGGCATACGTGAAATTCACACAGATATACACACACGCGTAAGTGTGCTCATAACTACTTGTATTTGAAATTAAGACATTGTCCAAAGGGAATTTTTCATATGACCTCATTTGACTCATTTTAAATCAAAACGCAGCCACCGGAAACTCTCAAAGGATTTTTCTATTCATTATTTTATTTTCAATAAGGCGAGCTTACTATTAGAATATTTGATTTCTGCCTTGTATGCCTGTCACAGGGGGGTAATTCGGCACATTGATGCTGGTGCCAAATGAGCCTCTGTAAAAGTGACCGTCTATACGTCTATAAGTACATATACATACATACACTGAATATATATATATGTATATACAATATATACGATATCTTATCGAGCAGTAGAGTAGTGAACATGAGACACGTACTTCTTCTTTGCTGGCATGTGTAGGAGTGTGAAGTGTATTAATTGTTATGAGGATATAGGGTGAGGGCTCAGAGCTTAAGATAGCAAAAGGGAATATATAGTATAAATAATATATACGAGGGCTGTCCGATAAATAACCGACCTAACCATGATGCACGCGACTTTTTCAAATTTTTTTTTTATTTTTCTACATAGTCTCCTTGTAACTCCACACACTTCTCCCAGCGATGCTCCCATCTCTGCAACCCTTCCAAATAGTACTTGGCGTCTTTGTCTGCAAAATACGAGTTCACGAAAGAGATTGCCTCCTCATTTGACGAAAATCTCTGGCCGCCGAGCGCAGTTTTAAGTTGAGGAAACAAAAAAAAGTCGCTTGGTGCTAGATCCGGTGAATAAGGTGGATGGTCAAGCAGTTCGAACCGCAATTCGTGGATTTTCGCCATGGCGACTGTTGAGGTGTGAGATGGTGCGTTGTCTTGGTGGAACAAGACTTTCTTTTTTTGCAAATGTGGCCGATTTTTCGAAATTTCTTCCTTTAGCTTGCCCAATAATGATGCGTAGTATGATCCTGTTATACTTTTTCCCCTTTTCAAGATAGTCGATAAAAATAATTCCATGGCTGTCCCAAAAAACACTCGCCATTAAAGCTTACACAGCTTTAGGTTTTTTTGGGGCTGGTTCCCCCTTTTCAGTCCACTGTTTAGAATGAATTTTTGTTTCGGGCGTATAATGATGAATCCAAGTTTCGTCTACAGTTATCAATCGGCGCCAAAACTCGGTTTTATTGCCTCTAAACTGAGCCAACAGAGCGCTGGAAATGTTCATGCGCGCACGTTTGTGCGGACAGCTTTCTCATGCCCAAATCTTGGTTAAATATGTGACAAACAGTTTCTTTTGACATCTTCATAATCTCAACTATTTCCCTAACTTTAATCCAGCGGTCGTCTAGTACCAATTGATGAACTTTAGCGATGTTATCGTTAGTGGTTACAGTTTTTGGACGCCCAGGACGTTCATCATCTTCCAAGCTCCTGCGACCACGTTTAAATTCAGCTGCCCAAAATTTTACGGTGGTAAACGATGGTGCAGAGTCACCATACACAGAGTCCAACTCATCTTTGATTTGTGAAGGCGTATTGCCTTTCAAAAATAAAAATTTAATTACAGCTCGATATTCAATTTTTTCCATTTTGGGGAAATCACCGAAATAGACTCACAAAAACGACTGTCAACAGATAATTGCGCAAGATAAATTTCTGAAATTTTGGCGAATAGCTACTATAATATGCACAATTTGAAGTAGAAACTTTTTTTTCAGATGTGCCGCTAGCTTCACGTTGAGGTCGGTTATTTATCGGACAGCCCTCATATATACAACATATAATTATTATATATCTACAGATCCATTTCGTCCCGTTCAGTTATAAAAATTGCCTCTACGTGTGTAGAAATATACTCAAGTGAGGAAAGTTCTATGAGCGCCATTCTTCTGATTCTTTAACATATGGCTCAAGCAGCTCACGTCTTCCGGTTTTAGCCCAAGTATCCTCTAGGTAGCCAAACATCCGTTTAAAGGCGAGCTTAAGTGAGAAGTCGAAACCTCCCTACCGAGGGTTGTGTGCTGGGTTTGGGAAACGTCGCGTAAAAAACCACCCCAATGAAGAGAACAAAACAGTCTCGTATGAGATGACGACGACTGCAAACGTATTACAGATTACGATTTAAGAGCATGCACCTTAATTGTTCGGTTGCTTAATTGGAAGGAACAAGCCCAGCTTGTTGATGTCCTCGTGAGAGTAAAATCTGACATCACCACCGTCAAAGAAGTGGGATAACGAGTAGGCTCTTGTAGCATTTACTACAGAGTCCATATACTTGTAAAAGAGCGAAAATTCTGTATGGGATTCGTGGTGGGAGAGAGACTCTGTCGCGGAGTACCCACCATTCACTCCGGTGAATGAACGTCTAGCCACAATCCGCATCAAAATGAAGTCCTTTAACATATCGTTGATTTGCGAGAATGCCCCGACGAAAGAGAAGAATGATGTGACCAAAGATGTCTTCTATGAGCGCTTAGAGTGCACCTGTGAGGGTTACCCTAACCACGATGTGCAAATAGTGCTTGGCAACTTTAACGACAGGGTGGGCAAAGAAGAGATCTTTGGCACAACGGTCAGTAAATTCAGCCTCCATGATGAAACATCCCCAAATGGGTTGAGGCTAATGAGTTCGCCGGGACCCAAAATATGGCTATCTGTAGTACTAGATTTCAGATACCTAGCTTTCTCCGGATTGAAGACACACGATGAAGACAGATGAGAAGTACCGTGTCGCAATGCAGCGAAAACAGACTGCCTACCTCGCAACGTTACAATCGACCACAACACGTGCGAGATAGGAAAAGAGACAAGCTGGTCGACAGGGGCAATCCTCGAAAATTCTACAAAAAAATGTGGCCACTATCAGAGCTAATCTAGTGACTGATGCGCAGAGCATGTTGAAATTATGGAGGGAACACTTCTGTTTTGCTGAATGATAGTGAAAGCAATTACTCGTTTACTCGTCTGAAGAACAACAAAGCGGCGGGGGCCGATGAATTGCCGGCTATAAGATCGTTTGCGAATTAGCAACGGCGAATACCGCAGTTGAAGGAAGGATGAGCTGTACGAGATATACGACGGCATTGACATAGTTCAGCGAATTAAAAACAATTATTACACAGTTAGGTCATGTCGTCCGAATGGATGAAAACACTCCAGCTCTGAAAGTAGTAGACCCAATATCCGCCGGAGGAAACAGAAAGAGAGAGGAAGTCCTCCACTCTAATGGAAAGACCTGGTAAAGAAGGACCTGGCTACACTTGGCATCTCCAATTGGCGCCAAACAGCGAAAAGGAAGAAAGACTGACGACCTGTTGTAAACTCGGCTATAAAAAAAGACTCGTTTTAAATTTCTGTTCTGTGATCATATTTCAAGCTGTTTTTGTTGTATTAATGTCTTCAACATTGATAGTCTTAAGTTTGAGCCAAGATTGTTCAACTCTAGCTAAATTTAAGTATCCCAAAAGAATTTAAAATAACCGAGAAAAATTTTTTTGGGACTCAGTATCTAAATAGTTGAACATACATTTGTAGATAGAGGATGAAAACGAACTCTAAATCTGATGCAACAGAATCAAAGAGAAAGAACGAAGGAACTCTGCTGAATGGACCAACCGGGCTTCTGCCCATTTCATTAAAGAATAAATAAGGCACATATGGTAGTATACAGAGGTGAAATGATGAGTTATGCGAGCTTTATGATGGAATTCAGTGCATCAAAGAACAGCGTCTCCCCTGGCTATGAATTTCGTCCTAACATATGTAGGTTCTTCACTTCCGAAAGTACTACTGCGGCCTAATTTAGTGTTATTAGATGGAATGAATTAAATAAAAGGTCAAAGATCTTTTCTAATTTTGAAATATTAAGAAGAGTCAGTTGAAAGGTCTTTTCTGATTTGGGAATATTGAGTAGAGACGAACTTGGGTCCGATCTACATAATTCGCTTAAGTAGTTATGCAACCAAACAAGGAGAGATATGTGATTGGAAATTTACAACTCCTTTGAGCACCGTATCTTTTATGACAAGTGCTCCATTAGAAAATGTAGTTACTTTTCAACTCACCCCTGTAAATTGAACAATCAATCTCTAAACGGAGAGTTTGTTTACATTTCCATAAACATCCATATGTGCTTATGGCTATCCATTGGTATATTAGTACATGCTCGGGACAAACGAGTTATATGGATGTCAGTATGTTTGTACGCGCGTATACCTAAGTGAGGCTGCAAACATTTTATCCACCTTCTTTCTATTTGTTGTGTTCATTTCTCATCGCACAGCTGGCTGGAAAGCTGTCTGGCGCCAAAGCATGGCTGACTTAACCGGATTTTAGTGAAAAGGCTTCGAAGTATGGATATTTAAACATATATATGTATGTGTATGTGTGTGCGTAAGAGCGTGCTGCGGTAATTTTCGGACTGTGAAAACAGCAGGAGTGTTACTGATGAAAACCGGCGCATTGGATCTTTTGAAAGCATAACTGTTGTGCCGTCTGCCGCCTGCCGCCTGTGGTCCGGTAAGAGCGCGCATGCAACAAGCAGCAGTATTGGCAAACTGCCACCCCGCCCACGCTCTCCTCGTAGTATACGTAGTTGTGTATGGAATTTGTTGAAAATAGGTGACATTTTGTGACACGGCTGACGCCATGGTGCTAAGGCGCCAAGTCAAGTCTTTTCAGGCTCAAAGCAAACGGCTTGTTTATTTATTTATGTATGTGTGTATGTTTGTATGTATAAGCGTTCTGCCATAATAGTTAAATATGCATGTGGTTGTGTGAGGATACTAGAATAATTAAGTCGCTGTAGCAGCTGTTACAATAGCAACAAAAACAAACAACATTAATAACAACAACAGCAGACAATAACAAGAACACACAACGGCGTAGCGTTGCTAAAGGGAAAGCGATGAAATTGTGAAAGAAATAAACAACAACAACAAATATACATATATGGCACTGGACTAAAAAGTAGTGTCTACAACAACAATAAAAACAACAGCATTTTGACACCACAACAAAACAATACAAGTCTGAAAAGAAACGAGTGCAACAACAACAATAAGAAAAAATTCCAACAACAACAATTAGTCAACACGCAACATAACAACAACAACAACTAGGATAATATAACGATTCCAAAAAAGTGTTTGAAATTACAACAACAACATTTCATCAATGGAACAAAAACAACAAGAACACTTTAGCAATACAATACTACATAATAACAACAACCAGAATAGCAATAGATTTCAATTAAGTGTAAGTATGTAGCAAGAAACACCATTTCAACAATGCAACAATGTAACAAAAACAACAACAAAAGAATAACATAAAACTCGAAAGAAGTGTATGTAACATTTCACCTACAACAACAATTGTAGAGTATAACACTCTGAAGGAATATTCGCCATAATAAAATGCAATAAGAAAAACTAAAACAACAACAACAATATATAAGTACAACAGAACAACAACAACAACAACAAAAGCATAGCATAAGACTCAAAAGGAATCAACAACAAGAAAAACTAAAACAACAACAACTACAACAAAACAACAACAACAACAAAAATATCAACCGTTTCCAAAGAAGTATATGAAACAACAACAACATTTCCACAACACTCCAAAAAACAACAACTATAAAGACAACAACAACGAAATAACAGCATACGACTGAAAAGAAATTTATGCAACAACAACAACAGTTTTTCACCATCGCAGTGACAACAGTGCCGTCAACTTAAGATCCATATTGGCATGAGTAACGCCGCTGTGCGCCCCAAAGGATAATGCTGAAGTGTAGAATTGAATACGGATATATTTATACATACATACATTCATACATATACACATGTATATGTGTAGGTGATGCATATAAACTACGGCGGGGGTTAGCAACACCCCGCCAGTATAATCGGACGGTAATTGTACACCAATTTGGTTTATGAATATAAATTAACTCGAGTGCTACCGACGGAGTTCAAAGATTATAAACATTATTATGTTATTATTATTGCTGGCGTGTACGCAGCCGAGGGCAAACACACACACACACGTACACACGCAAATACAAACATACATATTTACCCAGCATTTGCTTTGAGTTGATAATCGCACGGCATGCCCCCCACACACACACAGATGCCACCGCCGGCGAAGCGAGCAATCCTTTGCCGTGGCGCAGAGTGACGCAGGATGCGGAAGAGGCAATAAGCAATAAGCAAATGCCAAGCGTCAGACAAACGGCTGAGCAACAGTGGTGGCAGTTTGTCATGCGACCGTCACACGCTAACGCTTAGCCATGCACAAATACCTACAAAAGCATACGGACACACATACACACACACAGAGAGACGAACGCATGCCAGCGCACGAAGGAAGCTACAGTGTATCGAATGCGTAAAAAGGAAATGGATATGTAAATATAAATACTCGCTCAAGCTCGTAAGTGTGCTTGTAAGTATGTAAACACTTGTTTGCGTTGGCTCTTCGGCACAACTTGTAGGAGTCCCGTTCGTTTGAACATCAAACGAAAAGTAGCAAAGCAAGAAAGTTCGAGGATTCGAGGTAACAGGCAGCATATAAATGAATGTAGTTGTTGTTCTTTTTTTTTGCTTTGCTTCATGTGGAACGCCACTTTATTTATTTCATTATGGAAAAAAAACGAATTTAAATAAATATAATTAGATTTTAAATACCTGCAGACCAAACAACATAGTGTGGCAGCACGTCCCCTTTGTTACAGTTATTTTTTCTTCAACCTTTTTAGGTTAGTTTTTGAAGAACAAGGAAGATGATCTTGAGTGGTGGCGAACATTTGACATGAAAGAGTTCTGCATTAGCTCAGGTAGGTGGAAAAACTTTCAATGGCACAGCTGTAAGTGCAACTTCGCCAAACTTTGTTGAAACTTTTTCGTTTAATTTGTGAATCGCAGCTATTCAAATTGGAAGAACTACAGAGTTTGTCCGGAAAGTAATAGGACTGAGTCAATTTAAAAGAATTGATTGAACCAATCGTTAAAATTTTTTTAAAAAACTTTCCAAATAGGCTCCTTCTGCGTCGATGCAGCGCTGCCAGCGCGATTTCCAAGCATTGAAGGCGTCACCGAAGGCACTCTCCTTAGTAGCCTTCAGAGTCGAGTTGCATGCTGCTTGGATTCCCTCTGTCGTCTCAAAATGCTTGTCTTTCAACGGACTTTTCAAGAAAAGAAACGAAAAAGTACGCGGTCCACATCTGAGCTATGTATAGGGCGGCTGCAGAAGCGTTGAGATGCCGGCCTAGGTTTGGTAGCTGTTCACAAGAAAGGCTTTGTGAGTCGGGGCGTTGTTGTGGTGCAAATCAGCCTCCCAACTACCTACCTACCTACCACCTCTTAATTTGGCGAAAGTTTCTTCACACCAAGCATTCTTTTGAGATCTGGGAATGGGAAATAGTCACTGGGGCCTTCGTTTTCATTGACTTGTGGCACTTGCGCGATGAGGTGAGTATGTGCTTGTGTCAATTTCTACAGTGGTCGTATAAAAGAGCCCTAATTCGGTGTGGGAGGGAGACTCCGTCGCTGAGTACTGGCATTCACCCCGGTGGATGAACGTTTAGCTACAATCCGTATCAAAGCGAAGTTCTTCAAAACATTGCTGATTTGCGAATAAGCCCCGACAGAAGATAAGGACGATGTGACCAATGTTGAATTCAATGAGCGCTTGGAGCGCACATATGAGAGCTGCTCCCGCCATGACGTTAAAATTGTGCTTGTCGACTTTAACACCAGGTCGGGCAAAGAAGTCAGTAAATTCAACCTCCATGATGAACAATCCCCAAATGGGTTGAGGTTGATCGTCTTCACCGGGGCCCCAAATATGGGTATCTGTAGTACTCGATTCCAGCATAGAAAAATTTATCAAGCTACCTGGCTGTCTCCAGATCGAAAAGTCTGGTTGGTGATCGATCATATTGTGATAGACGGAAGACACGTCTCCAGTATTTTAGACGTACTTACACGCCGAAGCCTTAGCATTGACTGGGATCACTATCTTGTTGCAGCGCAAATACGCACGTCAACAAACATAAGGAAGGTTCGACGTCGAGAAGCTACAATCACAACAGTCAGCCGAACGATCTTCTGCTGGAAGATGTATTGTAGTGAAGGTTACTGCCAAATTCTGTTCAACTGGTCACATTAAGGGTCATAATAAGAGACATTTCGAAACCCTCTCTTACCTCAACTGTATCCTTGATAACGTGCTTACTCCGCCCACATATATATTTTGAAGGTTGTAGGGGGAGTCTTTTGTCAGGGATTCTCAATCAACTCTTGTTCCAGACTGATAGACTACTGTAGGGTCTTTCAATCAGATGTGGCGGCCATCAAGTTAGCAGAAGATGTACTTTTTGATAGCAGAGTTGCTATGCCGTGGGATCGCATCGTTGACAGTGAGTTCAAAGCTAGTCAAGAAGTACATGTTCACACTAGCAGTTGCATCAAGATACTTCCATATTATATCGTTGGAAATTGTGTGTGTTTTCGAAAGCGTTCTAGCCTAGAGTGGAACGTAAAAGGTCCACTGCACTGATAGCTCTTAGCATTTTCACTCACGCGGTGATGCTAAAGACTTTGGTGAAAGTGACAATATGGGAGTTGAGGTGGAAACATCTACACACTTTCTCCTTCATTGTCCAGCTTTCGACAGACTAATGTTGAAGTATCTCAGTTACCATACTTTTTATGGACCCGGCGAATCGATTAGAATTGATTTAAGCCGCCTCAATAAATTTGTGGCAATAAATCTAGGCACTTAATTGATCTGCGACGCTCTTTGAGATCCATACTTAGAAGTTCTGGGCATCATAACGGGCAAGCGTCTCTAGCTGTGCAAGTGAGATTTTTCGTGGCCTCACGAGTAATCGGCCTATTTAGCTAACACGCCTTGCTAATAAAAGGTGAAAAACCTTCGATTAATAAATAACTCATCTATGAAAGCAACCCTGCCCTCGGTTAAATAGAAACTTTTGAGAAATCACACATTTTTTTATGACGGGCACTCAAAGCAGAAATATTTAGAAAGCAGTAAAGCCACTACTTAGGATAGCAGCTCCTATTATTGATCTCAGCTTTTACTCTGAAAAGAAGACCGGATAGTACGATTATGCTAACACAGTATGGATATGAGTCCGGAACCACTGACCGTATACTCGAAACCATTCAATGACTGGAGCTTAACATGTTATCGGAAGCGCATGAATTGGTATAACTGATTTCTTTGTAAGGAAGTGCACCCTTAGACTATCATTAACCGCTTGCAAGTATATGAGAGATTCCTTTCCACTTTTGAGATAGTATGTATATTATTGGATAACAGAGCCGGTGTGAATCGTAGGGGATATAGAAATCTACTCGCATTTAGTAACAAATATATGTCTTACCTCTGGCGTCACAAATGAATTGCATGCGATTCTGTGGTCCTCCCAATCCAAGTTAAGGCAAGAGATGAGGTTAAGCAAACTGATATCTTGATAAGGTGAAAAAGGAATTTTCAATTGACGCTGACTGGCTGTTGCCTACTTCCGCAGAGAAGGCCATTACCAACAACATCTAACGCTCTACAAGAATAATTAGCCACACCTTCGTAATTTGACTGCAGCGTTAATGGTGTAGGCCGTACAATGCGCAAGATGGCCCATAACTAACGTTATGATCTCAGCTCAGACCCGAGAATGAAGGGGTAAAGTGTTTATTTAACATTAATGTTCTTCTTCCTTGTTTCTTTTACCATGGATGCAAAGCTAAGTTTCTCCCCTATATGAGCTGAAAAGATTTTTCCTTCGACAAATATGTTGGGAGGTTTGTAACCGATTGGCCATAGTAAGATCGAATCCAAACTATGAGAAGTCTAATCATCGCATTATTAAATTCCGTTAATTAAGTTATAGAAAGCTTTTATGCTTACGGCGGTACAGTTGTTGGCTGAAGGTCCTCAAGACTCAACTTTATTGACAGTGGCCTTTGATAAGGCGTAAAGGGCTTTAGTGTATTGCTTCTGATATTTCATATATTATATGCAATGCATTTGTATGAATAAAAGAGTTACCCAGAAAAAAAGAAAACTCTACAAAGCTGCCAAATTGCCTAAATTTTGTTAATTGAATTTTGGGAATTCATTTCCTTGCAAGCACTAAACAGTATTTCGTTACTAGGTCAAAAAGGAGCCAATTAAATTCACAGGAACTAACTGTACCTACATACACAGTTATATATGTATATTTGCATATGTAGAAATTTCTGCAGTGGAACTTAAGGCGAATTGACCATGTTTGCTAGTAACCACATTTTCCATCTCGAAGGGGAAATTGAAAGTGGAAATGAAGCGCTCCTGAAGTCAACCAGAGTCAAACAATCAACGATGTAAGAAGCCAGCCATGGGCTAGCGTAGTTCGACAAAGCATTTAAAGTCAATAAAACAACAATTAAAAATTTATTACTTCGACAACAATATGTAAAGCTCGCAAAATTACCCATCCATATGGCATATCACTTATTCTTTTTGGCTCAAAAACTGCTGAAAAGCTCGCTGGTCAACAAATAAATATTAGCAAAGGCTTGCTGAGCTCAAAATTGATAAGAAAACGATAATTTGATTGAATCTTTTAATAATTAAAGTTATTGCTTGAATGTCCTTGTTCCTCAAAACTTATTTAGGGGCTTATTGATATGTTACTCCATTTTATCAATATTACAAACTTGCTTAGGAAATCTACTCTCCTTGTGTGCCCTAACTTTTTTTTATTTCGGTCAAATATGTACATATGTCGACTTTTTTACCTACTTTATTATGTAGAAAGCCTCTCTTAAGCTAGGTAGACGAAGAGCGTCCTGAGCGGCCAAACAAGTTTCAGTGTGGATGAAGATTGTTGCCAAACAAAAGAAGAGTTCGCAGAATATTTCTTAGCCATTCACGCAATCGCTTAAAACCAGTCGAATACATTCAAAACCAAGAAATTGAGTGCCATATTATTAAAGAAACGTTAAAAGACGATTATGCATGTCAAAAATGCTTTTGGGTGCTGAAAAATGGATCTATTACGTCAAACCTTAACGAAAAAAAATATATCTTAAATCTGATCAAGTAGTTAAATCAACAACAAAACGAATATTCACGATGCCAAGATAATTATAATGTTCTGTATTTGATGGAATCAGGGTTATATGCTATGTTATTAGCTTCTAAACCGTTCCCACAACAGTCGAGTCTGCGTAACCGGAACGGACCCTGTTTTTTTATGAGATCAAGAACCGTCAACTCGGCAGAATTTTGCCGCTACAACAACAACCGCAGAAACGAGAGATTCTATGGGTAGATATGGATTTTCTATTCCTCTTATAATACTTGTACAACTTTGCTTGTAACGTCGGTAGACAGCGTGAAATGTAACTCGCCGAAATGTGGCTTGAGTTACTGAACTGAACGACAATTTCCAAAGTAAGACTTCACTCTATGTGGAGTGCCGCCTGCACTTGAGAAGACACCGAACTAAAGAATTTCTGTATGTATCCGTTATTACATGTTAGTAAATAGAGATAATAGAGTATAGGATAAATGTAATGTAATGAAATTGACGAAAGGATTCTGAGAAGCGCCGTGAACTAAGACCACTTCAAATATACATTGTGACAAAAAATTGTAAACAAAACGGAAAGCATTTAATTATTCATCAATATTTCTTTTGTCGTCCTTAAAGTAATTCCCACACTTATGCGAACGATTTTTCTAGTCCTCGAAACACTTTTCATAAGACTTTTTTGGGATGGCCTTCAGCGAATTTTGTTTTATCTCTTCGATCGACTGAAAACGGGTTGTCGAGCTTTCTTCTTCTTTCACTTTCCTAATATTTTCATCAATTGAAGAGGTCGAAGGTCGTCCAGAACGAGGCATATCTTCAAGAATCTCTCGACCGGCTTTGAAGGCTTTATACCAGGGCTGCGTTTGTGTATCTCCACTCGTTTACGCCTATTTTCAATGACCCGGTGCAGCATTTCGGCTGGAATTCGGTTGTGGTGCCCCGAATGTTGTGTTCGAGCTCCTCTGGACTGATATTTGCCCAAAAAAGGTTGTTACCGACTAAAACATCAAAAGAGTCCACAAAATAGTTTTTGGATGACCGCTGAGTGAAGTTGTGTGAGATAGCAGACACCAAAAAGACATCAAGTGAACTTGAACATTAAATTATTCTCGAATATTTGGGCACGACAAAGCTCTGTGCAAAGTGGGTGCCCCGTAGGCTCAGTTTTGACCAAACACATTGAAGATTTGATGATTCGGAACAGTCTTTGGTGATGTTTATGCATCCAAGTTTTTACGACGATTTGTGACAATGGATGAAACATGGCTCCATCCTTTCACTGCGAAGTCCAATCGACAGTCGTGCGAATGAATTGCACTCAATGAACTCGCTCTAAAGGCTGAAAAAACGGAACAGTCGACTGACAAGATTGTTGCGTCTACATTTTGGTGTGCGCATAGAATAATTTTTATTGACTACCTGGAAAATGGTAGGATCATCAATATCGACTACTAAACAGCGTTATTGACCATTTGAAGGATGAATTCGCTGAAAAATGACTTAATTTGGTGGAAATAGAAGTGCCATTTCACCAAGACAATGCACCGCGTAACAAGTTAATGAAAACATGGCAAAAATCCATAAATTAGTCCTCGATTGCTTCCACGTCCAGCATATTCTCCAGATCTGGTCACCAATGACTACTTCCTGTTCTCATATCTCAAAGGGAAGCTCGTTGGGAAGAAACTTTCGTTGAATGAAGAGGTTTCGAACTAAAGCGGGCAATCATAATCGTACTACAAAATTGTCAATATGTCGCAAGTCCTTTTTCCACCGAGAAGCTACTTATTTGTCAGAAGCGGCGAGCTGGCATACAAGCGGAACTACATAAATCAAGTTCTTGTATGGAAAACGATTTTATTTGACAAGATTTATCCACATTTGTCATACATTATAAAGGGTGATCCAAGTAGAGTTACTTTTTTCAATAATCGTTTTTGACAGATCACGCTGTCATTTTATTTTTATTCAGTATTGTTTGGCATTTCATCATGGGAAGACTTACGCCTGAAGAACGTTCTGCGAAGAATGTCTTTCACGCACTTCGCTCAACTTATGGTCAACATAATCGGCCTACGGAGCGTACTATTCGTAACACCGTCACTCATCTTGAGACCAATCATTCATTTTGTCGACTTGGCGTATGTTATGCAAGAACTAAAGCCGCTCGACCATCCCAAGCGACATCGCTTCATTTTCGAGCCCGAAAAGAAACATGAAGAGATTCGAGAGCTGCCATTTCATCAAAAAAAAAACAACGGTTTGGTGTTGTGTGTGAGCTGGTGGAATCATAGCTTCATATTTATGCACAAATGATGCTACTGAGAACATAGCCATCAATGGCGACCATTATCGCACCCTGAAAACCAATTGATTGACCGATTTGATGCCTGAAATTGAAGTTTGTGATCTTAGCGACATTTGGTTTCAACAAGTCGGGGACACTTTCCACACATCGTATCAATCAAAGGATTTAATGAGAGAAGAAATATGAAATTTCTTTGTTTTTCGTTTAAAAAGTAAGGAACCTCGAAATGGATCACCCATTAGTCTAAAGCAAGGCTACAATCTTCAAACAAATTGCTCAGATTGGAAGACAAGTATAGATGTTAATAAAAGATTTTTTAGTCTTATTATATAATTAAACTTAAATCGACTTTAAAAGGGTTTCTAACGGAAAACCTGACTAGAAAGAGCGATCAAAACGTGTTCGGTTGAAAGCACAAAATTGATTGGTTGCATTGTCAGATTCTGTTGTATATACAGGGTTTGTCCGAAAAATAATAGAACTGATTTTCTTCCGCCGCGACTGAACTTCGAAGCTTGTGCGCACCGACTGGATTCGTTAAAAGGCGTTCCTAGCTAACGAACGAGTCAGTTGTCCCCGAGCACCTGGAGAGTCAGGACAAACATTTTCGCGCGATGTTATTCTGTGAGTGGTGCAAGCCGAAAATGCAGCGTTCGTTAGAGCGATTAAATTCTGTGTGAAACTCGGTAAATTTGCCACGGAGGCGTTTGATATGATCAAGCAGGCTTACCCAGATGTTACTTTAGCAAGAAGTGGTGTGTTTCAGTGACATCAGGGCTTTTTAGAGGACCGGGAAGAGGTCGCTGATGAAGACAAACATCGAAAATGTGACTCGTGTGCGCAAAGCACATGAATTTGTACTTTCTGGACGAACCCTCAACGCCAAGTTTTACGTTAAAGTCCTCAAGAGCCTCAAATGAAGGAGCAGGGTCTTACAAGACATCGCAGTCGTTGGACCACTACAATGACAGGCTCACACCGCCTTTCTTGTGAACAGCTACCTAACCAAGGCCTGCATCACAACGGTTCTCCAGCCGCCCTATAGCTCAGATGTGGCCCCCGTACTTTCTTTGTTTCTTTCCTGGAAAGGGCCGATGAAAGGCAAACATTTTGAGACGACAGAGGGATTTCAAGTAGCATGCACAAAGCTATTCCGCAGAGTGCCTTCGGTGACGCCTTCAATGCTTGGAAATTGCGCTGGCAGCGCTGCATTGACGCAGAAGGAACCTACTTTGAAAGTTTTTAAAGAATTGTAACGATTGGTTCAATCAACTTTTTAAATCGAAGAATTGTGAATGTTATTATAGCTTCAGCGCAACCACAATTAACGGTTTTCTTATTTTGCATGAAATATTACACGGATTTTAGACTTGTTTTCTTTTCCATATGTATGGGATGGCTTCCGGTTGCAGTCAAATAAAATGCTTCGAAGGCAAATAAAATCAATTAGGCGCATTTGATATGCAACAAATCAGCATATTTACTATTAAAGTAATTTTATTAGAGAGTTGAATTTAAAGGAAAAACATGAAAATATGCCCACACATTTACACACATGCACATACACATGTAGAAGCTAGAATATGTGGCGCTCCCAGGCATAAGTTGCAATATGCTAGAATTGCATAAAACTTTTCACTTTATATCGTTACAACGCAATTGCAACAGACGCACAGAGATACGCTCACACACACACACATGCATATGCGCATATGTACGCGTACATATACGCCAACGGCAAGCGCTCACTTAACGGCAGTGGCACATTATAACTGCACATTTGTATGAATACTTGAAGTGGTTATGCCAACTTGTTGCTGCTCGCGACAGACACACGCTCATAAAAGTGGGCCAAACGGCTGTCTGTCTGCCTGCCTGCCTGCTTGCCTGCCTGTGTCTGCAGCCATTAAGGCCGTGCTACAACAATGCCAACTCCAACCCTTTGCCGCCGCCGCCCACTCCAGTTGCAACTAAGCCATTGTGTTGTGTGCACCCTTGCCACAAAATTGTTGAAAGCTAAGTCAAATTGTCCTACTGCCTTGCCACACAATTGTCTAGCGTTCTTATTAAATCAATGCAACAAGTAACATATGCGCCGCTCATGTGTGTACGTATGTGTGCCTGTGTGTGTGATTGTTGGTGTGCTTCTTGTTGCAAGCCAACTCATGCCACTGTGACACTGTAACGTGAAAAACAAATCCTACTCGCATTTATAAGCGTTGGCATAACCGCCCTTGTTCATGCCACATGGCTGCGGGGCAGCTGTAGCTGAAGTTCTAAAGTCATTCAAGCTTTCTCTGCGCCAAAGCCAAAGTCTTGCCAGCCAACCAACCCCAACATGCTGCCATGCTGCCTTGTTGTATGCCCTTTTAACTGCTTGCCACACCATCGCCACATATATTTGTATGCATGTATGCATGGATATGTGTTTGTGGGTGTATGTTTTTATATGCATGTCGCGCGCCTTCGTCGTGTGGCAGCAGTATTTTCTTGCCAACGCTCCGCCGCGCCTTCTGCGTGCGCCGCGCGTCGTGTGTTCGTTCAACATTTGACTTCTGAGCTTCTTTGTGACACCATTAGGCAGCTCTAACGGCAGCATCAACAACAAGCGTCCGCCCAGCGCGCGCCGCGTCAGCAAGCGCTCTCAACTTAATCTTCACTCTATGTGTGTGTGTGTGTGTGTATGTATGTAATTGTGTATCTGTGTGTGTGTGTTGCAAGTATGCCTAAGTATCTCCTCGTGATTTTGTTACATTTATGTGCTCTTACCCTATTTCCTTTGCTTTCGTTCGTTCGTGTTTTGCTCATTTCACGCTTCCAACAATTTTGTAAAGTGTAAAATTTATGCTCTACGCTCAACGCTCGACGCTCGCCTCGCTAGCGCCAAGTATTGCCTGTTGCCTGCTGCCTGTTGCTAGCGCAGCAGCCTGTTGCCACTACGCAAACTTTGGCTACACACACACACACACATACATATTAAACATGCTCGCATATATGTGGCTAATATGTGGTGCCTTAAACCACCCCTTCGCCCACTTCGCTCTGGCAAATACGAAGTCTGCTTCGGGCGAGTTAACGCCGCTTCTGAGCGCTTTCTCAACTACCTTTGAGTGGCTGCGGGTTTGTGTGTGTATGTGTGTAGAGTCGCTCAACGCCAAAATATGAGTTATGCTTTTATTAGTGAAATATCTCTCATTCATGTTGCAGACGCATGCGCGGAAAAGCTGCTCGTGAAATGAGTGAAAACTTAACTTACGCTCATTTATTTTTTATCGAAATTCGTGCGCATAGAATTTCTTTTGCCACAAACTATAAAAACAGCAAATATTTGTGATTTACCAGAAATCCAATTTCATCAATCGAAAAAAATACCAAAAATTACAACAAAGCTTAACAACAATCTGTTGCCTTTGCGGGCGCTTTCACTCCACTCAAATGAGCGCCGAGCGCCGTTCCTTTCGGCTTAATTAAAGAGGCTATTTGCAAAAATATTACAACAACAGTGCTTGCTTCGTCATCTTCAACTCTACAACCCCACACACTTACATAATATATGTAAATGTATATGTTAATTTGTACAAACTCACACATACACACGCACACTTAGACACTCATCAGGTTTTTATCAACTATTTTCATGGCTTATCGTCGCTTCGTAACCGAGTACGTGTGAATAGAACATATTGCAGGCGTCCTATAAGCAGCAGATACACAGGTACACAAACACGCATACATACATACACTCATACACCCGCATACAAGCCACGCAAAGCACACTTTCCCCACACATAGTGGCATAGATACACACTACAATGGAGAGATAGACAAAGAGGGAAGTTCATAGACAGCGCTTGGCAGACAGACAGAGTTGCCAAGAAAGAGAATTTCTTCTTTATTGGCGTAGACACTGCTTACGTGGTCATAGCCGAGCTTGCAAAATCGGGTTAGGTGTTCTTCCGTTTTGGTGGTTGACGCAAGCTGGGTTGATTCCAAGAATAGCCAGGTACTTCTCCTCCTGGTCTTTCCAACGGAGTGGAAGTCTTCCTCCTTCTGTGCTTCCCCCGGTGGGTACTGCGTCGAAGTCTCTCAGAGCTGGAGTGCTTTTATCCATTCGGACGACATGTTCTAGCCAACGTAACTGGTAATACCGACTCATAAGACGTTCTCATGGTTCATGACTCTACACTATATAGCTGGACGAGAATAGTGAGTGATCTATAGAATTTTGTCTTTGATTGTCGAGAGAAGACTTTATATATATATTCAGCACTGCAGCGCTCAATTAAATTCCAATCGTCGAGCATGCTTTCGTCCGACCATATTCTACAAAGATGCTTATGCATGGTCCATATCAGTTCTTCACCATTGTGCAATTCAGTAGGTTGCAGAAGTGTTCTCTCCATAATTTTAGCATGCTCTGGGCATTATTCACTAGATCACTTCTTGGAGTTCTACAAGAGTATACTCCGGTCTTGAAATCTTCTATTAGTCGACGCATTTCTTCATAGAATTTTGATCATTACTCCTGTGTCGGTATCTATTCCTTCCCGCAAGTGTTGTTGGTGACTCTAACGTTGAGAGGTAAGCAGTCTGTTTTCTCTCCACTGCAACACTGCACCAGCTGTTCTTTTACATTTTCCGAAGACCAATGGTCTCTTTTGCAGCTGTACGTAAAGAGTTTAATATGCCGTCCCACTGTACTCTTATACCGAGTTACTGGTGAGTGCTCTCAGAGAGCAGGAGTGCAATTCGAGTAGAAAATCGTTCGACTGTCTGTTGTGATTATAGCTTCCCGACGTCGGAACTCCTTGTTTTTTGAGGTGGGTTTTTTGCTGCACAGAGGCGGGTACGTATCTCTACTGCAACAAGATGGTGGTCCGAGTCAATGCTAGGACCTCAGAGCGTACGCACGTCTAAACCACTGGAGATGTGTCTTGCCTCTTTCACAACATGATCGATCTGGTTGATGCCTTTTCGATCTGAAGGCAGCTAGGTAGCTTGCTCAATTTTCTACGGGTGCTCTCCAAACGTTCATGGAAGACATATTTGGTCACATCGTCCTTCTCTTCCGACGGGGCGTAGGCGCAAATCAGTGTTATATTGAAGAACTTCGCTTTGAGGAGGAATGGTGCTAGACGTTCATTCACTGGGGTGTATGCCAGGACTCGACGACGGAGTCTCGAATCCCACACCCAATTTACGCTCATTTATACGGCCACTGTAGTAAATGCCACAAGGACCTACTCGCCTTAATCCTTGTCCCGTCCATCGCATTTCTTAGACGGCCTTTACTCTAACGAGGACATCAATCAGCTGGGCAGAGGCTCCTTCCCAATTAGGGGACCAGATATTCCAGGTGCATGCAATTAAATTGTAATCCTTAACGCGTTTGCAGGAATCGTCATCAAAAGGGGAGTCTCTCATCCGAGGCTGTTTTCTTCCTTTCATTGTTAGGGTTTTTGACGTGGTGAGTCCCAAACCCAGCGCACAACCCTGGGGAGGGAAGCTTTGCCTTCTGCTTTTAGCTCGCCTTTAAACGAATGTTTTTTGATAACTCAGAGAATACTTGGTCTAAGACCGGAAGTCGTGAGCTGCTTGAGCCATAAGTAAAATAATCGTTTTTGGCCACTCCCAAGTGAAAGGTGATAAGAGAACTCTACTCACTCTAGCTATTCATGGCATACGACTTGATTTGGTTGAAAAAGTACAGCAACAAAAAGAGAGGAGAGTACCAAAAGCATTACAATGTGGCAGCAAGGGTGGGAAACTTCATGCAAAGGACGTTAGATCAACAGACAGATTTCAGACATATGTACATTCGTGGATAGATAGTGAACATGGATTCAGTAGAAGCTTCCTATACAAATATCGTCATGACTTTAGTCTATATTGCTCGACGTGTACAGAGTGTATAAAAGACACTGAACACGTACTTTATCATTGCCCTCGGTTTTCAAGTATAAGGGAAACGGTGAAAATCACACTTGGAGGTAGTCCCTCGGTGGAAAATTTCACTGCACTTATGTGCGAGTCCTCTGTAAAATGCAAAGCTGTCAGCGAAGCGTGAGCTCTAATTATGGTAGGATTGAGATATTTATATTTACAACTGATTAGGCGTTACTCAGTCCATACAATTGAAGAGACTTAAATGTCTTCTTCTCTCCTATGAAGTAATACTTAGTCCAATGGTCCCTTAAGAGAGACATAAAATGGGAGTAGGCTCGGTTTAGCGGATTAAAGTTCCGCACTCCGGCTTTCGATGCTTCCTGCTACTTTAAAAAAGATTCATTTTTTGTCGTAGTTTTAACTACAAACTTGGCAAGCTACGCTATTTGAATACATACTTTTTCTAAGTAACTAGTATTTTTTATTCAGAAGCCTTAAAAGTTTCATTTGGCAACCTTGTTGTTCGCTCCAAATAGCGCGCTCACCCCTCAAACTGCTTGTCTATTGCTACACTATTGGCGTCCTTTGGCTAACGGAGCTATATATTATATATCTACATAGTACACTCATGCATACAACTGTTTACATACAATATTTTTCCGATGAGTACACGTCTGCAATACCGTTATACCGCGCCCAAGTTGCTAACGTTACAATATGGATACGGCATCCTGTAGCTGTAGCTGTGGCTGTGGCTGTGGCTGCCGCTGGAGGCACATAAGTTCAGAAGCTCTTGCTGACCGAAAGAGAGACAGATTGTTCGTATTTATTGAGACTCAAACGAGGTGAGACGAGTGCATAGAGTGCGAGTGAGGGGGTGAAATAAATTCAATAGAGACTATACACTAAGTGAAGCTCCCACTTTTGGTGGTGTACTATAATTACCAATTGGCAAGAACAGGCTTACATACTTACATATATGAGTGGGTATGACTTTAAGCAACTCTAACAGAGTACAACAAATTGTTTGTCTGTATGTATATAACTCGGTGGGTTATTTGCATGTGGGCAATAGACAACATAGTCAAAAGTCATATTATATTAGAAGCTTTCAGCGCACCAGTTGCCGCTTATTAACCGCTCAAAGTGAGTGCTACGAGCTATGCGTGCTATGTGCTTATATATTAGTACATATATATGTATATATATATCTATACATATATACATATATACTAGAATACATATATATTTACAACAAAGTATGAAGTTTCACTTCGAACTCCCGTTAGACGCCGCTAAGCGACGACCGCCGACCGACCGAGTGCGAGTGCGAGTGAAAAGGGGGCGTTTTGAGTTGAGCGCAAATCGGCAATGCGTCGTTGTTGTGATGACGATAGATAGCTCGTAGCACGATAGCCAGCAATCGAACGCACACTCGGAGCGTAACTAAAACAAAAACAAAAAGGTGTGTTATTTGTGTGTGCGTCGCACATAGTAGTTGACTCTTGCTCGGGGCCATGGGTATGGGTAGTGTTTGCTGTTGTTTTCCATAACTGCCGAGACATTCAATTCGATAAATTATCAAATTGTATGCCAGTCAGATAAAGTATCTCAACAGGATAGGACATTAAACAGCTACAAAGAAATATATATTTGCCGAAAAGCTAAAGAAAAAAGAAAACCAAAAGCTTTTGGCAGACAATAAGAGTTTTTGCTATCAAAAAAATACAGAAATTTAAACAACGAAAATATTGCGAAGTTCGTTAAATTTTGTGCCTGTAAAGCAGTTGGTGACAAGCGCTGGGCCAACAAGTCCAGCTGGCGAGCAACAATCTCAAAGAAGCATACTTTCGGGCGGCGGAACACGCACATACATACGTAACACGTACGTGTGAGTTGCGAAGTTTATAGCAGGCATCGCCCAAAAACTACCATATGGCAGGGTAAGTACGCTACAAAATGATCGCAATAGTACAGACTAACGGTGAAAAATATTGTCATTTAGCTGTGTGAGGGTGTGTGAGTGTGTGAAAAGTACAAATTTGTTATTGCAAATGTTATCAGCGCCTAGTTACTTGTTGTTTTTTATTATTATTTCTATAGCCGAGTATATATGGTACAGTAAAGCCGTGCGAAGTACGGTTCATGTACATAAACATACTTACATATGCATGTATAGGTGCAATGTATACATATATAGTATTTCAGGAAAGTGTGCTTTTATAACATTCGCACTTCTGCATACATATAAACATTATTTCAAGGCAAGAATAATAACGAATTTCTTTATTTACTGTTAAAAACACGATTACACATATACATATCTTCATGCAATTGTGTCTATATACATATATGTGTGTATGTTTCACTGTATGTGTGTTAAGCTACCATATGTTGGCTTAAATCACTTCAGCAATAAGTTCTTTGCACAATTTTCAAAAAATATTAAATTAATAAAATTTAAAAGTGACTTTTAGCAACAATTGCAAAAAAATTCTAAACAGGGTTTAAGTCTCTAAGCAAATATAGACCTCTTTAAGTAACCATATTGCAGAAAACGGTATGTAAATGTGTTAAGTAGTGTGCCAGCTATGCATTTTTGTGAAGAGATAACAAAAGAACACTGTGTAGGGCAACAGGTAGACCAACTCGGTTAAAATAGGGTTTGAATCAAGTCGTTAAAAATTGGTGCAATATGTGGCTTTGAAACTGCGGGATTTTGTTGAAAAATAGCTTAAAGATTTTTACACAATACCTAAGTCTCCAAGCAAATATAGACGTCTTTAAGTCGCCATGTTGCAGAAAATGGTATGTAAATGTGTGCCAGCTGTGCATTTTTGCGAAGAGATAACAAAAGAACACTGTGTAGGGGTAGCAGATAGACCAACTCGGTTAAAATAGGGTTTGAATCAACTCGCTAAAAAGTGATGCAATGTGTGGCTTTGAAACTGTGGATATTTTTAGAAGAAAAGCTCAATAACGCGCTAAGTCTCTAAGCAAATATAGGCCGCTTTAAGTTACCATATTTCAGAAAATTGCATGTAAATGTGTTAAGCATTGTGCCGGCTACGCATTTTTGTGAAGAAATTGCAAAAGAACACTGCGTAGGGCAGCAGATAGACCAACTCGGTTAAAATAGGGTTTGAATCAAGTCGTTAAAAATTGGTGCAATATGTGGCTTTGAAACTGTGGATATTTTTGGAAGAAAAGCTTAATAATTTCTAATGAATATTTCAGTTTTTAAATAATATTTAAATCTCCAAGCAAATGTAAGCCTCTTTAAGTTACCATATTGCAGAAAATGGTACGTAAATGTGTTAAACAGTGTGCCGGCTATGTTTTTTTGTGAAGAAATTGCAAAAGAACACTATGTAGGGCAGCAGATAGACCAACTCGGTTAAATACAGCCTTTGTACCAAGTCGCTAAAAAGTGGTACTGTGTGTGACTTTGAAACTGCGGGATGTTGTAGAGGAATAACTTAAAGCGATTAGGTAAGACCGAGAGCAAAAATTCACTATTTCAGGTCTTCGCGAGTTTCGTTTGATATAACGCTTATAAGCGTCTTTTAGCCTACAAAGTATTTTTGCAAAGAATCAGACTTTTATACATTACAGGAAATAGGTCATTACAGCCACTTGTAGATTGCAAGGTACCCAAATTATAGCATATTTTGTATGCTATCTCAATTTTACAAATTTACCGTTAACTGGTTAGAATGCGAGTAATTCTTAGTTGAGAAGCTAATTTTTGTCATCAAAAATATTAATTATTTGGTTTGAAATGAAGTTCAATCAGTTCAAAAGCTTAGCGACTATCAAAATCAGTGTAAGTTTCAACCTAATCTCAAAATATCGATCGTTTTGAAACTGCTGTAGCTAAAAGCCCTTTTCAGCACTAATTCCATTTTACTGTGAATAACTCTCTAATTTTCTTTCTTGGCGTCTCCTGTAAAAAAGTGCTCGAACAAATAGTTTTCTGATAAAAAAAATTCTCCTTTTCATTACAATATTTTACATTTCCATCAAGATTATGTCAAATTTGTTATTGTAAATATTAAGCGCTCAACACTTGCTTTCAGTCAGTTGCAACACAGCGCTGCGAAAGAGAACTAACGAAATCGAAGCGACAGCAGAAGAATGCAGTTCGTCTAATACCCATCGTTTTTTTTTCAATGGAAGAGCTTTGCATCTGCTGCAATTTCAAAAGCACGTACCGTTACACATATTCATTCTGACAGTGACTTTCGACATCCATCGAATTCGCACATACGCACATGTGTATGTGGCCGGTGCGAATTGTATATCCAAGTGGCATACATACGTAGGCGACAGTGGCGTAACTGTTTATAGGAGGAACGTACAGCAGAGGGGTTAAGTTACCGAACTTTCGGGGGCGTTTAAAGTCCATAATTTGCTTTAGACTACAGCTCATTTCTCACATGCATTACATTCTTCGGTTAAGTATTATTTATATAAAATATTAAGTTCTAATTTTTTGAGATCTACTAAATTTTTTGTGGAGTTTTGATGCAACTAAGAAGAATTACAGTTGAAGAATTAGAATTCAGTTTACTTTACCAAAGCACAGCTCCTGGACTGTGGCGAATCGTAGCCCTTTAGAATTAAACTTAAATTTGGTCCGCAATATTGCCTTCTTTCCAGAGAAGAGTGCGATACGTCCCTGTCACACATATGGTTAAATTTAATATTCATACGTATAAGTCCAAACTAGAAAATCGAGTGGTAGCTGGTGCCTTTTCAGTAAAATTAGACACAAGAATCGCCAAACCACCTAATTGCAGTGTCTTTAAAGCATAGATTACAGCAGTGTTCTGAAAAAGTTCCGACTTAAAAATTTTGCTCAGAACAGGGAATGTTGCTTTAAAATTAAAAAAAATCTTTTAGGGTTTCATAAAAGATAAAGAAAGAATGCCTTCATCTCATAATATTTTACAATAAACCAGCAATAAGTTCTAAAACATATTGATATTTCCGGTTACTGTGAAGCATATGAACTAGCCAGAGCAGACAATATCCTAGGAGTAGACCACGGAAAATAAGAAATTGTATATGTCTCTGGCTACTTGTAGATCTTTAATCGACAAGCATCTTCTAAATATAGCTGAGTCTCGCTGGCAACAATTCCTGACTTGTTTAACAACCAGACAAACGTCGCATGCATGAAATGTGGACTGTCTAATAAAATTCAAAGGGAGTGACATAAGAACTCTTGGTAGGAGTGATATTGGGTTTTTATCTAATTGGCAGACAGGACTACAGACTGACAATACCATTCAAAGTCTATTTTGTATAGAAGCTGTCAAGAGGTAGTATTGGAAGAAACTATAGAACATCTTTTAAGTGATTGGTTGAGGGTTTATTGACGATATATCAGAGGTTACGCAGATAAAACAATTTGAATGAATGAACTTAAGCAGGAGCATCGAGTGCTTCAGAGAGGGCATGTTATAGTGAGGGAACTTTGGTCCCAGTGGTTTTACAATGAACCTCTTAAAGGACTAGGTGCGTCATCAGACATCCGACTCACTTACCTACCATGGATAACATAATATGAAACTCCTCTCTTTGCTTGTTGAGAGAGCCCATGATCTTTCAGTGCTGCCAAAGTCAAGCGAGAGTTCATGGGCTGCTGACCAACATGATAAATACCCATGAAATACAATAAAAATCTCAAAACTTATATCTCCATTCAGTGGCACTACTGTCAAATGTTATAAAATATTTGTTTTTTGACAGCGGTCCCTCGAATCATAGAGTTGCGTATTATCTTGTCACGTAGCATGGATACCTACCTTACTATTTCGCAATCAACGCTTCTCACAAGCGCTTTCTTCTAACAGCTGATACAGAGTTGTATTTCCATTACTCAGAATGCCAGATGTACTGTCAGCAATTAAAATTTTATTGCTTGTCTTCGAGGGATGTCAAAATTTAAACACAAGACTTTACTCATTCGAACTGCTTTTGTTCTGCCTTTTCTGAGGCTTTGGAATGACAGATTTGACAGCGTTCAAGGCCTCCATTTGTCCACAGAAGCCAACAAATTAAGGCTGAGTAAAGTGTGGAAAATAAAATTGGTCAAAATAGATAGTTTACTTCCTTTACTCGAAGCTTGATGGTCGGTCTTTAAAATAGTAACGACTGCATTCAGTTTGAAGTCGACTTTTAATGGATGGAATATGGAACAAATTATAGAACAAACTCGGCTATAACTGCGTGGCACAGCTTACATAAATAATGAAGAAGAATATAGAACTTTCTGGTACTAGGAAACTTTGCTAGGATATTCTAGATTTTATATGTATTTTCTATAAGTAGCTCTTGAATTTAAATTTCCTCGTACACTAAGTCTGGTAATTGTACCAAACTCATTAGTCTTGGGCAGTACATTCCCAACACTTGTAATTTAGATTTTCAGAGACCGAAAATGTAAAAGAAACAAATTTAATAGGAATTTTCTATGGTCGTATAAAGAAGTCTTTTTGATTTCAGCAATTCTCAAGACACTTTTTAAATTCTAGAATATATTTTAACCAAACTAAAAACCGTTGAATACCGAAATCAAAACTTTAAATAATAGTTTATAGTTTTCAGCGGACAATCTGTGCTGGCACCAATAACTGCTACCCTGACTACGCCCCTGTTGTGTTACTAAATTGCATATGGACATATGTAGGTCTGTTCACCTGTCCATTGGAAACCAATTCGTTGTCTATTCATCACAGCGGATTTAGTGATTTGCCAGCATGTATCTTATTGGCTGCCTCTCTAACTGCACGCACACACGCATGCATTTATGTATACGGGTCTTCACAAATCATGAAAATCGAGATTTTACACACACACACACACGCATGTGTTATGCAAGAGTATGTATGTAGAGCGAGTGCAGCTGAATATGCGCTATATTGAAAAAAGGCTGCTGCGTACAAACATACATACATATATCATGCAGATACATAAAAAAAAATAGCAACATACATAGATATACAAATATACTAAATATCCTCCTACACACATATTATAAATAAATTCATACATAAATAGATACATGTTGGGTGGTCGAAAAAGTCTTTTCGCATTTCTAAACGAACTTGTTTTTATATTTGTAATAGTAAAATTTTTTCCAACGTCCCAGAACTATTTTTTTTTTTCATTAAATGAAGCTTTAAATCTTACCTTTGCAACACTATATGGTATGACACAATGTTATTGGTAGCACTGGAGATATACGATTGCAACGACATCTATTAACAAAATACGAAAAGACTTTTTCGACTAACCAATGTATTCAAAATTTTAAGCTTATCAAATCATGGTAGCTACTAGGCAATCCAAGCATAGCTAATTATAAAACAACAAAAAAATTATATTGAAAGAAACATATTTTCCCTTCTATCAAAGCATAGCGAAACTCCGAAGTGTTCAGCAGTCTTCATATTACAAGCGCTGCTTAATTTTGTTGTTAATTATGGCTAAATTTATGCATATTTTGTTTCATTTCGTTTTTTTTTACATAAGAGTATTTACTTAGCACATATCTACATGCATACATACATACACACATACATAAGTATCTGCATATGCACATTACTCATACGACCTGTTGCTCTCGGCAAGCATTTAAAGTGCTGCATCAAATTGAATGCCGATAACTTGCCTGGCATTAGATGAGCTGTAGCTTGGCATTTGTCTATGGTAGTGTAGACTTTTCTATATATCAAAAAATTAGTTTTTTTATACCAAATAGTTCCTTTTATGGGTGATACACTGACCATAGCAAGCCACCATTTTTTCCGTTCCTACTAGAGTCGGGTCTAACCGGAAAGGATATGGATTTCTAACCAGCCAAGGACTGTCGACTCGGCACAATTCCTCGAAATTAATTCAAGAAAGTTTTCTGCCGCTACAACAACAACAAGCCACCAATTTTTCGGCACCATTTTTTTGTACGATTGGTACTTTGCTTTAAAATATGCCACAATTTCGGCGATCACCTCTTCATTCAATGCAAATTTCCATCCAGCGTGCTTTCCTTTAAGAACTAAGAAGAGGAAGTAGTCGTTAGGGATCAGATCTGGAGAGTACGGCGGATGCGGAGGCAATTCGAAACATAATTCATGGATTTTTGCCATCCTTTTCACTAACTTATAACACGGTGCAGTGACTTGATGAAAACTTACTTTCTTTTTCTTCAGATGCGGTCGTTTTTCAGCGATTTCGTACTTCAAACGGTGCAAAAACGCTATGTAATAGTCGCTGTTGATGTTGCTTCCTTTTTCAAGATAGTCAATAGAAATTATTCAATGCTCATCACCATAAATTTGCTAGCCGATTATAGCGTTTTTCCAGGCTTTGGGGCGGGTTCAATGTGTGAAAACGGCAGTCATTTAATTGGACTTCGGAGTGAAATGGTGGAGTCATGTTTCATCCATTGTCACAAGTCGACGCAAAAACTCAGGTTTATTACGTTTGAATATCTCTAAACAGTGCTTCGAATCATCAACTCGTCGTTGTTTTTAGTCAAAGGTGAGCTCGCGTGGTACCCACTTTGCACAAAGCTTTCTCATATCCAAATATGCATGAAGGATATGATATCAGTTGATAACTTTAGAGTGCCTTTGAATTTTTAAACATAACCAATACTGTAACGATTCCCCAATCTCTATATGCTACAAACATGTCTCCGTGTGACTTTTTGCTGTTTCCAAAAATAAAGAGAACCTTTAAGGGAACATCTAGTATGACAACTTAGAACTTGGAGGAAGGAAAAAAAATGGAAATTGGATTTTTGGCAGACAATCCTTCGTGCTAGCCTTTAAGAATTATAACTCAAAGACCTGTGGAAAATTTTATGAAGATCGGTTAAGTAGTTCTCGAGAAATCTTGCTAACAGACTTGAAAAACACAGATGGGAGAAAAATGGGAAAAAGGGCAGCGCACAAGGTGCCTAGCTAGCCTCGTGTGCATAAGTTCTCCAGGTTGTATCTCCGAAACTATTACTCGGATCAACTTGAAAATGTAGAGCAATATTTTATAGTTGCTGTAGTATTTAATAAGACAATAAAAAAAATACATTTTTTGAAACCCGAAAACCCATGTAACCCCTTAATAAGAATTATGTCTATACGCTATTAGACTGAAAACGGCATAATTCGATAATACAAGTATTTCACTCTACATATGTATGTATATGACGCTGAATAAAGTTTTTCGAATAAAAGTCGTTGACTGATATTTACTGGATCCCAATTGTATTGGATCCACGTATATTTCCTAAATAATAGTTGCTTAGAAAAATCTACTTTGTCACGTGATCTTTGTGTGCCAGCTTTTACATACGAACTCAGCGAGAAAGTATTCTCATTGTACGCGTACGCAGATGTGCTTTGCAAAGGCCTCCGTCATTTCCTCAAGTTGAAGCAATGCTGTAAAACGAAGAAATGATAAATACACAATTTAGCCCTTTAAAAAATATTTGATATTTTTCATAAAAACATGCCTTTAAAAGTTATACATAGTTAAAAGTGTGCCTCAAATGTGCTGAGCATTCACACAAGTGCTGTAAGTATGAGTTCTGCGTTACTCATACGACGCGGTGCACTGCATACATGCTCCGTATATTTAATGGAAAGTATAATTGTAACTGCGTATATCTCTTAAAGGCTTAGTTTTATGGAAAAAATTAAAAAATCTTTTTTATAGAGCTCTAAATTTTGTATTGGACAAAATTTTTTTCAAAGTTGTAATTTTACTTGTTTAATGCAAAATATTAGAAAAAAATCCTGAATGGAAAAAGAATTATGATTTAGACACAGTTTATATTTATTAATAAAGAGAAAACAATAGTTTTTTAGGGCAACAAATAAAACTTAAGTGAAGGTGTGTGATAAAACAGGAAAAGGCGTTAACTTCCATAGCATCGAGGCTATAATATTCTACACAAATACATAAGAGACCTTATAAAAACTTAAATTTGATCGTACAGTTTGCATGGCAACCACAAGTTATAGTTGTTCGACTCAAACAATTTCTTCGGAACTTACATCATTTGCTTAGAAAATAGTCCATACAGAGTTTGGTGAAGATATCTTCTTAAATTAAAAAGCTTTTCCACACAAGGACTTGATTTTGAACTGTCAGTTTATATGGCAGCTATGAGCTAGAATAGTCCGATCTGAAAAATTTCTTCAGAGTTTGTACCATTGTTTTAAAGAATATTTCGTGCAAAATTTCGTGAAGATTTCTCGTCAATTAAAAATGTCTTCAATACAAGAATATGATTTTGATCGTTCAGTTTATATGGTAGCTATGAGTAGTATTTAAGGTATAATAGTCATAGCTGCCATATAAACTGAACGATCAAAATCATATTCTGAAAAATTTCTTTGGTTATTTTATCGATACTTCAGAAAATAATTCATGAAAAATTTCGTGAGGATAACTCTTCAAATGAGTAAGTTTTTCATATAAGCACTTGCTACTGATCGTTCAGTTTGTATGGTAGCCATATGTTATGGTAATCCGATCTGAACAATTTTTTCGGAGCTTACGTCTTGGTCTTAGAAAATAATGTATGCCACGTTTGGAGAATATATCTCGTCAAACTAAAAATTTCTCCATACAAGCACTTGTCTCCGCTCGTTCAGTTTGTATAGCAGCCCTATGCTATAGTAGTCCAATATCAAGGATTTCAACAAAAATGCAGCTTCTTGGAGAGAAAATGATCTGTTCAAAATTTCAAATTGATATCTCAAAAACTAAGAGAATATTTCGCGTATATCCAGGCAGAAGGATGGCCAAATCAAAGGCTCTCAGACGTTTGCTTTTAAAGTTTATGGCAAACTTAATAAACCATGCTCAAGGTATAAAAATCAACTCTACTATATACATTTGTATGCAATTATATGTTGGTTCATTTATGAAAACTTTCCAGCCTGTCAATTTGTCAGCAATGAAAAGGGGCCACCACGCAGACTTCCGGTTTATTGTAATTCTAATCCATTTACAGACAAACAAACACACACACACACATACATACATGGCTATGAGTATCGCAGTAGCTCATCATTTGATGGCTGCTGTGTATTCAATTTACATCGCACATGTGCCATATGTGTATGCATGTGTGGTTGTGTTGTGTCCTTTTGCTATCCTAATTAGTGATATTAATTAGATATGCTGGCGATAATAACATTTATTGTGTTGTGTTAATTATATTGTTTTATGACATGTCGAGCCAATTTCTCCGCAACCATAAACAAGCTACCTCACATATTATATTACACACGCATGCACTCATGCACACACTTACACACACATATGTGTTTTATTTATATGAGAGCAACGCTAGTGTCTGTTGTTGTTTTTGTAGTTGCTAGTCGCCTGTTTCGCATAACTCTGACAATAGAATGTCCATTGAAGTGCCAAAGTGATAGCGTTCACTCCATACAAACATACGCATATACAATTCATATGTAGATATGAGTGTGATTGTGTGTGCGTTTCTAAGATGCAATTGGATCAGGGTGAGCTTAAGTGTCTGGCTGGAAAATTCAGATAAAGACAACAGCGTTCAGGCCAACAATGGAAGCCACCATATGGATTGTAGGCAGTGTTATGCCACGATGGTCAGTATGTTTTGTTGTAGTTATTTGTTGTTGTTGTTTTAAGAACGGCGATTTCAAATATTCTGCCAAAAGTTTAGTGAAATATTGGCGTGAAAGCAGTCCTTGTCGAAATACTATTCCAGGTTTGGTTTGGTTCCTTAGATCCAACTGCGTCGACGTGGGCCTTTTTGCTTTCTTCTTCGTATTATTACTTTGTTGTCTTTTACACTTCTTATTCTCCCTCTTTTAGTATTCTTCTTCATCTACTTCCTTTAAATTCTTATTTTACTTTTTTCCTTTGCTTCTCTTTTTTGCTCTTATTCTGTTAGTCCTCCCCTTGTTAATATTTTTTTCTCCCAAGCAGAAGTAGAACTCTTAGAATGTTCTTAATCGGCTCTTGATCTAATACTAGGGTAATTTGGTAATCCATCGTGCGAATTATTCAATCGACTTCTGGAGAAAATAATTCCAGCTGTAGAGCTGAATGAGTAAGGTACAATCTTCTATAAGAATGTACAGCTGCCGGCGAACATCGATGATATCGATATCATTGGCCTCAACGGCGCGGTTTTGTTTTCTCCAGACTGGATAAGGAAGCGAAAGAAATGGGTATAGTACTTAATGAGGGCTAGACAAAATATCAAACAAATTAAAATGTCATTGAACAAACAGTCGCGACTTGGCTCTCATGTCACTGTTGACAGTCATAACTTCGAAGTCGAAGAAAATTTCGTTTACTAACAACAGGTGCTACTTCGGACTGCGTAGGCAATTGAGAAGCAAATTCCTCTCTCGACAACCAAATTCTACAAGTCACTCATTATCCCCGTCCTGCTTTATGGTGAAGAGGTATGGGCGATGACAACGTCTGATGAGTCGGCGTTACGAGTTTTCGAGAGGAAGATTCTTCGGAAGATTTCTGGTCTTTTGCGCATTGGAAACGTATATCGCAGTCGATGGAAAGTAGAGCCGTACGTGATATACGACGGCAGGGACATAGCTCAGCGAATTAGGCGACAACGGCTACGCTGACTGGGTCATGTGGTCCGCATAGTTGAAAACACTCCTGCTCTGAGAGTATTCGACGCAGTACGCGCCGAGAAAAGCAGAGGAGGAGGAAGACCTTCACTCCGTTGGGAAAACCAGGTGGAGAAGGACCTGGCTACACTTGGAATCTCCGATTGGCGACAAACAGCAAAAAGGAATAACAGAAGAAGAAGAATCTCTCTTTCGACCCATGTAGCTCAACACTAGTTCACTTTTTACTTTAAATAGAGCCGCAGAAGATGAAATCTGAACAATATTTAAAATAAAAGAGTCGCAAATTTTAGTTAAAAAAGTCTTCTAATTTACTGTCATACCCTAGTATTTCCACAAATTTCGCATTGTCCAAAGAGACTTAGCTACAAACGCATAAACATGTTATTGCTGACAATATATCAACGCTGTGTGGAAAGACAATCAATGTACAAAATTTTTGTATCGCGAAATATCTCCACCTCGGCTGTCAATATGCCGATATGCCTGCCGCCATTGTTATCATTTTCAATTCCATCTATTATTCGTGTCTAACGTTAATGAGAAGCTCGTGGCGTACGAATTTTTCCGCCAGCAATGTGAGGTGTTTACACTCCACTACTGCTGGTGCAGCGGCCAAATTTGACAACACCGTGTGTCCACAATCAAAACCGCATCTATTATCGAAACCGTACGCAGAACAGTATTGTATTCTTGAAAAACATAGAAAAATATGTATATCCAAGTATATAGCTGTATATGTGTAGGAGTATGTTTCTATTACACACGGTAGCATGCATGCAGTTGTATCTGCAGGCGTTTAAAGGTTTCTGGCGTTTTCAGCGTTTATTCAGCTCAGTAGCACGAGTGCTGTATAAAGTGCTGAATATTAAAGCGTCTGAAAATCGTGATACTCTAACAGCTGCAGGTCTTTAAAGGTTTCTGGCGATTTTAGCGTTTATTCAGCTCAGTAGAATGGTGGCTGAATAAAGCGTTGAATATTAAAGCGTCTGAAAATCGTGATACTCTAACAGCTGCAGGCCTTTAAGAGTTTCTGGCGTTTATTCAGCTCAGTAGAATGGTAGCTGAATAAAGCGCTGAATGCTAAAGCGTCGGAAAATCGTGATACTCTAACAGCTGCAGGCCTTTAAAGCTTTCTGGCGTTTTCAGCGTTTATTCAGCTCAGTAGAATAGTAGCTGAATAAAGCGCTGAATGCTAAAACGTCTTAAAATCGTGATACTCTAACAGCTGCAGGCCTTTAAGAGTTTCTGGCGTTTATTCAGCTCAGTAGAATGGTAGCTGAATAAAGCGCTGAATGCTAAAGCGTCGGAAAATCGTGATACTCTAACAGCTGCAGGCCTTTAAGGGTTTCTGGCGATTTTAGCGTTGAATGACCTTAGTAGAATGGTAGCTGAATAAAGCATCTGAAAATCGTGATATAGTTGTATATGCAGGCGTTTAAAGGTTTCTATCGTTTTCAGCGTTTATTCAGCTCAGTAGAATAGTAGCTGAATAAAGCGCTGAATGTCGGAAAATCATGATATTGTTACAGCTTAAGTATATATGTAGATACTACATGCCGTCAACTAAAATAACATAGCTTCTATTTAGCGCAAAAATAGTAGTTTTTTGAACGGTACATATAAACTATGTTCGAAATTCAGCTTAATATTTCTTTTCAAAAAAGGCCATCCGATTTATGTTAAAACTTTCCACGAATTACAAAGATATGTGTTCGAAACATTTTTCTGCTTAATAAAACTGTTATCTAAGTATGCTTTCCATTTAAAACTGCCGTTTCAGGAAATCCCAACAATTTATCAGGAAATATTGGTAACCACCTCAGAAATACACCCATCAAATAGTGTCTGCATTTGTCTTTTAGTTTCCAAGTAATTTAAGTTATAATAGTTTGTCATAGAAAAGTGTGCCACGGCTCTTCACAAACTTTGTACGAACTATCTACTTCGGGAAAGTACTTATACCTGATTTTTTAAAAGTTCAATGCCTTTGTATACACATGCACACTAAGTTTTTGATATATATGCGGCTTACATTAAATTCATAGTTGCCAGATTTCAACAAATTATTGATCCGCTGGAAAATTTTGAGAAAGTCAGCAGCTGGGTGATTGCATACGCGGAAAATTAAATTCTCTTGGTTGAGAAAAAAATTTCTGAATACCGTGTACGAGCTAACTCAGGGGTACCTTAGTATCGTAAGCAACCTTGCTGCTGAATACGGTCTTTCCATAAATCTTAGCAAGACCGAGCAGGTTTTATACCCCAAGAAGTACCAAATACCGGTAGGTCTACCATTAATGGGAGCAACCGGTCGGTTGACAGAGTTAAGTGCTTAAAACTCATCCGAGTAGGGAAGCGTGCATATCCAATATTGAGGAAAGAGCCAGGAAGACATCGGTTGCTATACATTTCTGTAAAAGTCATTGGCAACAGGGAGAAACTATCACCAAAGGCAGTTCTCTGGGTCTATGAAATCATAGTTATGTCTATAATGTTCAACGGAATTTTTGTTAGGTGGAAGGCGAGGGAAAGAACTATACTCGTGAAAAAATTAGCGAGTGTTCAACGGGCTACTCTTATTAGTATTTGTGTAATGCACTGCGAATCACACCAACTATGATGCTGGATGCCCTGTTGCTTAAAGCACCGGTGGACATAGCCGCGAAGCTGCCTTGGAAGTCAGAGTATCTGGGGATATGACTCTGAGCTTAGGCACTCAGGAACCCTCGCACACTTTGTTTTCATTCCAAAATACTTGGATTACCAGGTCGCTGGAGGAGAGCGGCGGTGAACATTTTTACAGATGAATCAAAGCTTGCGGGAGAGTTTTAGTCTTCTTGAGCACTGCAGCATTTTCCAAGAGAGTACACAACAGTAGTGCAGCGAATTGTATGGCTGGCGAGCTGCACCTCAGCCTCCATAACTATGCAATGGAAACAGATAGGAGCTACTTTGGTTTCTTGTGGCTCACAACTGGACTGTTGGACCTCAGACCAACTCAGCGAGCTTTGTTGAAAAACCAGCCGCAAGGTCCTGCTGGACCAGTGTAAATCGTAAAGGCTGTGACACCGCAAGGTCCTTCTGAACCAGGGTAAATCGTAAAGGGTACAGGTAGGTCTCCACTGTCAGCAAGATCCACCTTTCAGCGACTATACTCAGGAGTTCTGTTGGTTGGGGATTCATGTAGTTGGATTGAGAATCTTACCGGATGCCGGCTGCATCAGCTGTGTGAAAGAAGATGAAGTAGAATCATTTCAACATTTCCTCTTCGAATGCCCGCTTTCATACTTTTAGACAACTAGGTGAAATAGCGGAAATCGAAATAAAACACCTAAGGACATTTGTGATAGGTTCAGGGCATTTTTGGTGATAAGTGATATCCAACTACAGCTGCTTCTCCGTTTGGTATCACAAAGGACTCTACAGAGCAGTCTAAATGTGATTGCCCCACAATGCTGCGGGATCAGCTATCTAATCTAACCTAACAAATACTTAATAAATCGTAACAATATTTGGCCTCAGGAATTTTTGTTCTAAGCAGAGAGACATTTTTTTTAACATATTTTTTTTTATTTTATTTTAATTTTATTTTATTTTTTTAAGAATTTATAATAATGTTTAAAATTTTAATTAATTATTTTTTTTGAAAATCAATAACCAGTTGGTATACTTTTTTTCCAAAAATTTTATCAAAAAAAATTTTTTTTTTAATTTTTGAGTTATGGCAACCCAGCAGCTGCCATTTACCGTCCCTTGCGCAACAATGTGCAGCTGTAATTTCATTCGCATCGGCGGTCGAGCGGTTAACCGTAATATTGCGCCAATTATTTAACGCACACATGCATAATTAAAATGCAAGCGAACAAACATGGTGTTCAGCTGAAAATGCAGCCAAAGGAAAGCCGCAAATACAGTGACATAAACTATGAGCCCAACAACAACAGCAGCTATGCACAGACAGGCTTGCAAATGCAACATTGTAGCAATGTCAACAGTTATTTACATACATACATATATTGGAGGTTTTAGGTATGAGGCCCGCCGGCAAAAATTATCTATGGCAAAAAGTGACCCATTAGGAAAATATGGACGGCGATGTTGAAATACTTTAAGTGGATTAAAAGCACTTTATTGTTTATTTTAGTCACTGAAGTACATTTAAATGTATGGAATCATCAACAAAACTCAGCTATTGGTGTATTTTTGAAAAATAAAGACTCCTAACAATCCTACAGCGACTTTAAAGCAGTTTAAATCTAGCAGTTTTCTGCCTTGCCAGCATACAATTTTGAACTCACAACGCTATTTCCCACCTTAAACTCAGCCAAACATCAAGCATATCCAATATGACTCTTATTAAAATTTCCCACCAATTTCCTATAGGGCATCTACGCACTCTTCGTTGGGCAGTCCGGTCCAACCAATGTTCATTGCGCCTTAGGCAGCAACAATATTGAGTAGCCACAATATTACAGAGGTGTTGGAGGTGCAAAGGCTTCAATTAAAGTTGTACCCACATAACACCGAACTAATTTCAGACGTGTTTCGCCTGTTTATATGCCGAAAGCAATGCTCCTACGGGCAAACAAATCGCCAGATACGTGACACTATATATACCTATACAAATGCAGGTAGATACGTACATTTACAAGCTAATAATAGTGCGTCATGCACATGATATATTAAAGCCCAACAGCAACATAAATATGCTTAAATATAGAGCACACCGTCGGAGGGAGAGGCACTGCACACTGAAGTGCTCATTCGTTTAACATAATTAAGCATACAAGTGAACCAGCAAAATATTACATACACGGGTATACGAGTTCATATAATGCCAATATTTTTTTAAATTTTTGCCGGAGTAAATTATTGAAGTCAACATTTTTTGGTTGTGTGTAATATTAATCGACATATAGTGATATTTGAGTTTAGTTCGAATTGCCACTAGCACCTGGTAGTTGAGAGGCAAATATACCATCGAGAAAGATTACAACACTCTAAAAGACCATTTTTATACTCTAGCAACATGTTGATACAGAGTATAATAGTTTTGTTCCCCTAAAGGTGGACGACATTGCAGCAGTAATTACTGTAAGATATGCAGAAGAAGCACGAAGAATACTCAATCAGGTCATGATACGGACGCAAGCATGGCTCGACTCCCACAACCTCCAGTTTGCTATGTGAAAAAACAGAGCTACTACTGCCAAAAACAAGCACATACCCCTCGAGATAAGCATGCAGGCGGCTACGGATATACTGAGGACACAAACAGTAAACTACCTAGACGTGGACCGCAGACTAACATTCTGGGTATAAATCCAGCAGGCCCCAGCAAAGGCATCGAAGATCACATCCCAACTGAGCCGACTAATGGCCGACATAGGAGGCCCCAGCCATAGGGGTCATTTAGCATACGCTCTTATATCCATTGCTTGAATCCATATTGCTGCTGCATACAATATTACGAAACTCATTGCTTTTGCTATTAAAAGTCGTCGACTGGCATGCAGCCTATATTGGTCATCATTCTCATTATAAATATCCCATATACTTCAGCTGCGGCTGCGAAGTAATCTCACACTATCCTATGGTGAGCCCTCCTGGTTTTTATAAGTAAAACTTCTGTTTTGTGCTCCGCCAGCTACAGAGTCACGGAAGAAAGCAATTGGCGTAGCATTCATTTATTTTTAAGGTCGACTAACTGTTTAGCCACTACTGCCCCATCAAGAGTTCGTCCGCTTATGCTATTAGTTTTACGTCTTTTGGTTGCTGTCTTCTTAGCACCCCGTCATATATGATGCTTTATAATAGTAGGCATAATACAGAGATTTGGGGTACTTTACTCGAGATACAGTAGTATTCTGTTTTTAAAATAACTCGTTATAATGTAGTATTCAGGGGCGCATAGTATCCATTAATTATATGTGCCTCCATCTTTTCCAGTTACTGCACATTTCGCAGTATCGACGACTTCTCGTAGTGTGTCATTAGTGGATCTCCCCAGTGCCTATGGCTGACTTTTTACTGAAAATATCGGTCAATCAGTGAGATATATCATTAAAACTCGGCGAGAATATTTTCTTGATATTGATATGTGTGTATGTCAAAAATTGGTTAAGTCGCGTCAATGCCTCACTTAGCTACAAAATACCTAATAGCAAGATTTTCGAACTTCCCTCTAACTTTATAAAGCATATATCGGCCAATATTGAGTGAACAAATCCTTTTTGCTATAAGGAAATCATGCCAAGTGTATTGATGATGATTGCACTGAACCTTAATAATGTACTCATGTCTCAGCAACGTCTCGCTTTACGACTCCACGTACATCTAAACATTTTTCTTACATAATGTTACTCATACCAGGTGGCGAACTTTTTGTCATGCAATATTTTCATAGCTAAACTTATAACCAACGTATAAAGTGTAATTATTCGAAAGTAAATTCAAATTTTGTAGTGAAAAAAATACTATTAAAAATGTTATTATTATTGTTAATATTTTTTTTTTAATATTTTAAAGCAATAATGTTACTCATACGACGTGGCGTATTTTTTAGACATCAAACATTTTTTTAAATGTAATTTTTTTACAGCAAAATCGGATTTTAATTAGAAATAAAATTTGTTTAAAAAATTTTATTATTTTTGTTAACATTATTATAGTTATTTATAATAAATTTAAGGCCATAATTCTAAAGATTAAAAAATATAGGTTCAGCAACAAAGCAGGGTTAGTATAGAGGCTGAAAAAAAATATTTTACAATTCAGAGCTACTTCCATGCTTCAATGATAAATTTGATAACATTAGACAGAGAGTTCACACATATGCAATTGAGTTACAATAGGGCGGGTCAAAAACCGGAATATATTTTTCTGTTGATACTTTGAAAAATAGGTTTCTAGAGATATATAAAAAAAATAAATACTTAAATACTTAAAAAAAAATATTAAAACAAAAAATAAAAAAAAAATATTAAAAAAATATTTAAAAAAAATTAAAAATTCATTCACAAAATTATCAAAATTTTAAAAAATATAAAATATAGATTTTAATTTAAAGAACAAAAAGTGCAAAAAAAACAATTATTAAGAAAAGATTAAAGAAAAGTAGAATAATTAGATAACACTGAGAAACTTTTAATAAAAAAGTTTTAAAAATAAATAAAAATACTAAAAGATAGAAAAAAAAAATATTAAAAAAAAACTTTCAATTTTAACAAAAAAATTGATTAAAAAAATTAAAAATTAATTTAAAAAATAATCAAAAATTTTAAAATATAATTTTTATTTTAAAAAACTAAAAGTGAAAAAAATCATAAAAATTATGAAAAGTTTTAAAACAAAATTAAAAAAAAAATTAATTCAAAATTAAATTAAAAAAAAATGTAAAAAAAGTAATATTTGAAAAAGATTAAAAAGAAAATAAAATTATAATAGATAAAAATTTAAAATTAAAAAAAGATATTAAAATTAGAAAAAAGCGAACTACTCTAATTGGAAACAAAATGAATAAAAATATAACAAATAATTTTTTGTTAATAAAAAATCTAAACTATTATAACCACCAATTAAAAAAACAAAGGACAACAAAAGTAATGCCATTCTAACTTCACAAAAAAGCTTTCACCTATAGTTCGCCATAATGTCATAATCGCTTTGTGACTACTTAAAATAGTTGTGGTACTCTCTTTCATTGCCAACCTAACAAATTATCGCTCATTAACAAAATTCCTTAGTATTTACTTTTAATTTCAAAAGCGAATTTTCGCGCTCCATTTGCTCAACATAAGCGCTGATTGAAGCTGATTAAACGTTGTCAAGTCAATGCATTCATGCCGTAACGATGTCATTGTAACTTTATGCCACGTACGCAAGTAATTGCTACAACAATAGTAACTAAGTTTCTATGTTCATCTTATTTTGAGACATTTGAGCACCGAAGCCGCCTTTTGTATTGAACGTTGACAACACCTACTTAGTCTATTGTCTTCAATTACCAAAAAACAACAAAAGAAAAAGCATTCCCGGTTATATAATTTTAGTTTTATTTTAATAGTGCAATGTTATGACAACTAGCCTTTTAATTATAGTTGCATA
Source organism: Bactrocera dorsalis (assembly GCF_023373825.1). Classification (NCBI taxonomy): domain Eukaryota; kingdom Metazoa; phylum Arthropoda; class Insecta; order Diptera; family Tephritidae; genus Bactrocera; species Bactrocera dorsalis. The sequence goes on from NC_064305.1 coordinate 68,039,864, forward strand.
TATAATATAGCAACACACAACGTATGAGAGGCCTAATCATACACGAGCTAATGAAAAAATCACTCATACGCACTGTCGTCGCTGCTTGAAAGCCTAACGTTTCGTGTTTTATTGCATTTTTTTTGCTTTGCTCCATTATAAAAATTTGTAAGTATCGCAAAACTATTTAACTCAGTTAATTGGCTATGACTTTTAGTAAACATACGAGGAAAACATAAATGTTTCTTTATATAAATTAATTAATGAAATAAGCCTTATTGGGGACGTGTAAAAATCAACAAAAAATGTGTTGAAATTATACGTGATGTTTAAATAATTTAATTATTTTATACTATATCGTCACCTAATATGCAAAACAACGTATCATTAAATATACATCATTTTACATGTCTAGCATATAACCACTATATAACCATCTTATAACCACTATATAACCAATATATAACCATTTTATAACCAAAACTGAAATTTTCTTTGAACATGAGTGGATTCTATTATAACGTTTTTCCGCTTCTGTAAACTTATGGAAAGTGATGTTACGTAATTTTGCATTTTAGGTGACGATATTGTACACGGAATGGATATTTTATTTTTCTCATTTACGCTTTGGCTCAAATTAGAAATTTATAGCATATTTCTATTTTAATATTAGCAACTTTATAGCTTCCAGTCATTAGTTAGATGGAACTGTATTCCAGCTTATACGGCACATATTTTCCATTATTCCTAATCTGTAACAAATTATAAGATTGTGTATAAAATTGATGACTACCTAGAAACAAACAGGGTACCATTACATCTTTCTGACAACTATAACTAGTAGATTAAATTTCGACCTATGCAGTATAGACCATGCTATACTTAACATTTGTACAGCATACAAAGAGTCATCGCTTGATCTTAAACAACCCACGCTCCTAACGCCGCTTTCTTTATGGTACGACCCCGCCGAGGCAGACTATCTTCTGCCGCTACCATTAAGTGACTTCCATGACTGTCAATTTTTTTCCTTCTCTTAAACATGGACTAGACATTCGCTACAACAGCAACAACAAAACTCCATTTCGCATGTACTTCAAGTTAATACTTTGTTTAAGCTCTGATTTTTCAAAATCCTTCGAAAATTTGACTTTCATAGTCGGCAGTATTCTTTTTTTTTACTCTGAACAGGATATATTAAGTTTGCCACTAAGTTTATAACACACAGAGTAACATGTTGGAGAGCCTATAAAATATATATATAATCAGCATGACGAGCTGAGTCGATTTAGCCGATTTCGTCTGTTTTTATATACGCGATTAGTCCCTCAATTTTCGAGCTATAGATCTTAAATTTTGTGCACGTGCGTTTCTTCTCAAGAATCTGGTTATTGATCGATGCTGCTAAAATCGAACAACTATAGCATATGGCTGCCATACAAGCTGAACGATAGGAATCTAGTCCTTGTATGGACCATTTTTTCATTCTAGGAGATATCTTGATGAAATTAGGCATGAGTTATTGTGAAAAGAAGCGGTGCTATCTCCGAAGAAATTGTTCGGATCGTGTCACTATATCAGATAGCTAACATACAAACTGAACAATAGGCTTCAAATCCTTGTTTGGAAAACTTTTTTATTTGTAAATATATCTTTACCAAATTCGGCATGCATTAGTTTCCAAGACATTGGCACAATCTCTGAAGACATTGTTCGGATCAAGTCACTATTGCGTATCGCTGTCATACAAACTGAACGTTGGGAATCAAGTCCTTGTATGAAAAACTTTTTTATTTGATAAGATATCATCATAAAATTCCGCATTTTTCATGTTAATGCTACAATCTCTGAAGAAATTGTCCAAATCGGACCACTATAGCACATAGCTGTCATACAAACTGAACGCTCAAATCCAGTACTAGTATGGCATCTTTTGTATTTGTGTATTGTATAATGGGTATTAACGGTCGATTTTTTCAAGTCACGAGGAAGCCTTTGAACACTCTAATGCTGAAAAGCAATTCAACAACATTTTGGCTAGAAATAAAATAATTTTCAATCCACAAATTATGCAAAAGTCCAAAGATCTTATTGAAGAAAGCAAAAAAATAAAAAAATATTGCTTATGGCCTGCTTTCACCAGCGGTAAACCCCCAAGTTACGCAAATAGAAACAAATAAGTGCATATAAGGCTGTATTTATACACATACACACTTGTACATACAAATATACATACATGAGCGTCGTACGACACTGCTGGCAGCGAATGCGCGAACAAACGGTTTGTCACGAAGAATAAACACTTCGTGCTGTTGTTGAGAGGCTCGGAATTAGATGCGATTTCTGCAATTGTACACGGCCGGGGCATGCAATCGTGCGCAGGCAGCAACAAATAAAAACATGCTACTCGTATATATGCATATAAGTAACTGTATATATGTACATACATATGTATATAGAAATATTTTTTTATAGAAAAAAATTATTTAAGGCCAAAGGCTAATCGGACTCACGCTTAATATTAAGCCGTACGACAAATACGCCGAAAAGCGTTAATGATCATAAAGTATGCGCACATTTTTTTTAATATCTGCTTTGTATATATACTTGTATGTGTATTACGATTTCCGGCTACTTTTTGCTCACAATGTATATTTATTTAATTTAAAGTGATGTTTTAGTGATGCTACCCTAAAGCATCCAATGGCGTGTGCGACGACTACTTAAACGAGTGACGAATGCAGTTCAATGTTTGCCATTTTGAAGTACCGTTAATTATATGCATAGACACATAATTGATTAAATTATCAAATATTCGAAATACACGTCCTCTTAATTTCGCACCCTTTTCATTTACGCCAAACGAAGCAATAACAATAAAAACAATAATAACAAAAACAAAAACAACAACAACAATAACAATGAAAACGTTATGTTGACATGAATTAATTAAGTTCTGTGATAACAAAACCAGCAACAACGGCAATAAAAAATGCACATTCCTTTCTTATGACCGCAATGACGCCACAATGCTTAACACACACACATACACACACTTTCAAGTGTATATGTATGCACCTACACCAATACAGTCATGTGTTCACAAACACTGCCGCCACGCAATTAATTGCCATTTTGTACGTATGTATTGCTGTATGTACGCATTTTTATTGTTATTGTTTGGTTGTATGTATGCTCTTTTGTTGTTGGTTTCTCATTTCCACACCCTAATGCGTTGGCGCCCACTTGCGTTATTTTTCCGCGTATTTACTTTCAATTTTAATTTAATACCTACATACCGTTAAGTCTGTTTCGAGCGCACTTCTCTATTTTTACATACATACAGATAGATAGGTATACATATATGTATATGAATGTATACATATATATATATATATAACTATTATGTACAAGTGCATTGCATTGCAGTTGTTTAAATCGAGCAATATTAACAAACTTCCTTATTTTTCTTCGTTGCTTCGGCATTAATCAGTCTTAAACGAATGTAGATATAACATCAAATATAACGGTATCTTTGCAAACTACAAATTCCATTATATTTCAGTATGAAAAATATGAAAATAGTATATTCTACATGTATACATATGTAGATTATTTAAGTTAGGTTAGGTGGGTGATCCTGACGCGGAACTCACTCGAATAGCTTAGAACACTACTCGACTCTCATTAAATTGCGGCATACAGGGCGTATGAGTAACATAATTTACGGGAATATTAAGTTATATAGTATATGCCTTCTTGATATGGATATTTTTACAAAAAATAACATAAACAACATTTTAAATGATAGAAATTGCTTTTATTTGTTGTTATTGAAATTTTGATTTACCTTTAAATTTTATGAAAATATTTCACATCTCTTGTTCTCTTTCAGGTCAGCGCATTGAACTCAGAGAAACATACTATATTTCAAACTAAATAAATAAATTTTTTTTTCGAAAATGTGTGATGTAAATAGTGCAAAAACGGAAGACTATTGAAAGTGATTTGTATGTATTAACTGTGAAAAAAGAGCTTGAATTAATATTTTGAAAGAAAGATCTTCAAACATTCCCTCCGTACCGGTACATTTGGTTAAAAGCTATCTCCACACATGCAAACATATGTGCGAACAAGTGTATACATGAGCATCTGCGTCAAAGGTTATGAAACTTGAACGGCCACGCGTATTCTTGGGTTACTAACACGCTGTTTATGTTGTTATTGCTTGAGAATACACGTAGTTAACAAGTCTTCGTCCACACACCTTTTGACAGTGCGCAATAAAAAGTGAAAAGTGTTTATTTAATATACATATGTATGTATAATATACATATGTACATACATACATACATATATGTATATGGATATGTATATAAGAGATATTTATCAAATTTTAGAAAAATTTATAAATACAAAAAAAAATCAAATATGGTGTTGCCACATATTTACAATACGGAATTTTGTTAATTAGCAAATTAAAAATTAAGCAAAACACTAGTTGCGGAAAGCTACATTATAAGGGGGTTATAATAAAAAATTTAGACAGTGTTGCCACCTTAAAGAATTGTGTAAGTGATATTTATTAAATTTTAGAAAAAATTCTAATTATAAATAATATAATTATTATATTATATAATATTTCACGATTCTTAGTAATACGAAAAAAGCAAATATGGTGTTGCCACATATTTGCAATATATTAATTAACAAATGCAATTTTGAACGAAACACTACCTACAAAAGGCTACATTGTAAATGAGTTATAATAAAAAATTTAGACAGTGTTGCCACCTTAAATAATTGTGTAGGTTATATTTATTAAATTGTTATGGTTATAATTTTAGTATACATTTTATAATGTAATATGTTAAAAGATATATGTATAGGTATATAAAACATTTTTAAGACTGTAGTAAAAATAGAGTTGCCAGCTTTCTAAATTTGTAAATTGAGGTAAAAATAAAATTTTATAAAGTGGATTTAATACAAAACAAAAACATTGAAATATTTTAAACTTGATGTGTCACAGAGTTGCCATCTTCCAACAAATATTGGTTTCGCACTATAGAGATTTTTGACAATAAACTATATACATATGTACGAATAAGGTTACCACTCATCTATAAAATAAACGAATCAATTTTTTCAAATGCATTCATTAAGCGGGTAAAAATAAATTTTTACAAGGTTTCATACAAAACAAAAACTTGATATGTGAAAGAGTTACCATCTTCGAAAGAAATTTTAAGCGAATCTTATTTATTATATTATATGTATAATATTGGTATCACATCATAGAGATTTTTGAAAATATTTAGGTATGAGTAGGGTTACCACTAATCTAAAAAAAAATTAGTAAATAATTTTTTTACGAACAAGACGAAATTTGATTTTAAACTATATTGAATCTTTAACTTGTACGGAGTTGCCATCTTCCTAAAATGCTTAAATAATTTCGAAACATTTAGAATAACGAAGTAAATTTATTGAAGCTCACCAATTATACGGACGGATCCAAACTTGATAATCGAATTGAATAATCTTTTCAGCAAAATTTGATACCCGAATCTCCTTCCGACCACCAGACCACTGCAGTGGCTTCCCAGCAGAGATCATAGTAATTAAAGAAAGCTTTCTTATTCTGACAAAGATTGCGTACTACAAGAAATCTATAGGTATACAGAAAACTAAACTGCTTTGAAATCACTAAGCCTTTTAGAGTTTCATCGAAGATAGTGAAAGACTGAACAGATGTGGCATGAATGGAATATGGGTCGCGCATGTTGATTGTTGCCAAATCAGCCTATAAAGAAGTAGAATGAGAAGAGACTGTAGAACATCTTCTATGCAAAGGCTTTGTATAGAGATGGAGTCGCAACTATCGGTCGAGGGTTTCTTGGCGATGTCTCGTAAGTTGCAGATATGAAACCTTCTGAGTTGATAAACTTAATCAATAACTATGGATGGTTCAGAGAGGACGTAATAGAGTAAAAATATTTTAGTTTAGTTTCTCTAGGCGGTTTCTAAAAGCCAAATATTAGACACATGCTGTAAAAAGGTGTCAAACAGAGCCAAGAAGGAGGTTTCGACTCCCAAAAAAATTTAGAAAATCTAGTTCGTTCGGTAATAATAACATTGAAGAGATATTTATATCAGTAGGAGTGTTTATTTTACAAGATTATTCGAAGAAAATTTAAGTAGTCCGATCCACAAAAACTCCTCTGAGATTGTGGCGTTGGCCTAGACAATAATCCATGCCGAATTTCCTGAATATATGTTATCAAGTAAAAAAATCTTGATATAACTACTAAGCTTTGATTGTTAAGTTTGTCTCACAGCTATATGCTATGAGCACAGTTCAATAAGGAGGGGGGTTAGTGGATAGAATAGACGACATGTCCCAACCTTTAATTTCAAAAGAAGACTCCAAATCACAGCAAAAGAGGGGGCATACGATTCGCCAGTGAAACTTACAACATTTATAGAGACGAATAAAATTTGCTAAGGGATGGAGTGCCGGCAGTTGTTGCTGGAAGCAGGATCTCAGACAACTATTTTAGCTTCCGGAATACTGCAGAATCTTCCATATGGAAGTCGCCCCGATAGCCAGGTGGCAATTAAGGTAATAATCTCACAACACATTACGTCCTAGAATGTCCTAAGAAGTAACGAGGCTGAAAACTGCCGATTATATACTGTTTTTTAGACCACAAACAAAAAGAGAAAAAGGAAAACGAAATCGCTGATGATATTGTCAAAAGTGCAATTCGTTTGGCTACCGAACCATTGCATTAAAAACGGTAGTCACTAAAAACGGTACTCAATGAAATTTCTGAGAAGGCTGACAGATGGATCAGAGCGAGTTGGAATGCATTAATGACATGCAGGATTGCCAAGATATATACATATGTGCAGGAGCCCAGAAGGAAAACACGCATGATTTTTACTCATACGGTCTCGAAAGGACTGCAGGATGGTTGTTGGCCTAGTCACAGGTGACAACTTACTAGCATCGCACGCGAACCGGATGGGCATAACTAACAACGATACATGCAGAACGTACAGCGACGTAGGTATGAGAGAGACATCTTAACATCTCCTAAGTTTCTGTCCAGCATTATGAAGAACTCTTCTTAGATATCTAGGAGCTTCTCAGTTCAAGGGGCTAGATAAAGTATCAAAATTAGATATCAAGTCCATATTAAAGTTCGGAATTGCTAAATAAATAATTTTAGAGGATGTTATAAACTTTGCAGCTGTTCTTATGTTCAGGGTATAAAGATAAAAAGGTCATACTGGAAGCGTTTGAAATGATACCAAATCGGGTAGGCTAAAATTCGCAAAGTAGAATACAGTATATGAAAAGTAAATATAAAAAACACAAAAATAAGTTTTGTATATGAGCAAAAAAACTGTAAGGCTTTGTCCTTAATTTTAAAATTCTTCATTTATTCTTCAAAATCTATGTTGTCCCCCTCCAAGTAATCTCTCTTGGCACAAATACACTTGTGCCAACGTTTTTTAAATCATCGAAGTAGTTTTTAAAGTCAATTTACAGAATAGCCTTCAATGCGGGTGCAAAAACCAAGAGTTGTCGGCCATAATTTTAGCCTCCTTTTACGAAAGGCTTCGCGCAAACGACGCATAGTACTCAAATAGTACTCCTTGTTGACAGTTTGGCCGGTCGGAAGGAACTCGGAGTGCAGCATACCTCGATAATCGAAGAAAACTTTCAACAAATTCTTGACTTTTGACCTGCTTTGACGTGGCGGCTCACCTTTGTCACGATATTCGGACGATTGATCATCGGTTTCCGAGTCGTAAGCATAGATTCTAGACTAATCGCTAGTAATACTATGTTTCATGACATCCAGGTAGTCGGAAAGCATTGTTCACAAGCGTTAACGCGAATCTGTTTATAGAAAAAAATTGAGTGATCGGGTTTTCCTTTTTCTTATGCCCAAATGATCTTTTAATATGATTTTTTCTGATCCTTCCAAAATTCGAACGACTGGTAATCGTCAACCTTGGGGAGGGGATGTTTCACTTCTCACTTTAAATCGCCTTCATACGGAAGTTTTTTGGCTACCCAGAGGATGTTTGGTCTAAGGCCGGGAATCGCGAGCTGCTTGAGCCATATGGAAAGGAATTGTTTCTGACCACTCCCAAGTGAATGGCGCTCAGAGAACTTTCCACATTTGCGTGAACTTTTACATGTGACTCCATCCTTCCTGAATAATTTCGCTCATCGCACTTAAATTCAGCCACTCAATTCAAAGGGAATAAATTAATTAAATAATTAAAGCGCATTTTTCTTCCAAATATTGGATTGAGCTCATCTGAAACACCGTTAATAAACGAACAACACGAGTGGTTGATTCCCACACTCTACTCGCAAACACAAGTAAATCATACCCTTGGTACACTTTAGGGTAATTTCCTAATTCAACCTCTAAAGGCGCTGCGGGAAACGATGTGTTTATTTTATCTGTACGTGCTTTACTTATTTAGGACTAATAGCTGGGCGGGGGATGTCAGTGAGGGCATTTTGATGCTGAATTGAAATGAAGGAAATTTACTAAAGCACACTCTCACTTACAACTATGCAAATAACGGTTGGGCAGAAGCGTGCTTATGTGATACTACCAGTAAACATATGTATATAGTATATAGGATTGTATGTAATTGTGTATTGTGGTATACATATTTACTTGAAATTTTGGGAGCCTACGTCATTCAATTCCTAAATTGAGAGCGATTCAAGTTGGGCCATTTTGTTGTTTTTTCTCGAAAGTTCCAATTTATTCTTTCATGAGTAAACAAGCGAGTAATTTATGTAAAAAAAATAAAACCGAATTTTATATTATGGAAATGTTTAATGAACTATTGGACTGCGAACGCGGCATAAGTCAAAATTTATTGCGCCGGCTTAAAGCAATTTAACCAGGAACGTTTTCGCATGACGTTGTCGTAGGTGACCTACTTGTTATCACCAGTAATCATTCGCTTCAAAAGTGGATAGATCTTGTTGTGATTCAGCGCCGATGGAAACTCAGTCCATGAGATTTTTGCGCTAGACATGGTTCCAAATGAGTTTTTTTTTTTTGTACAATGTTTACTTCCTGTCCAATTGAAATAGTAAAGGGTATACCACGACGCATCGTGATGTCAAAATGAAATAAAACACCCAAACTACAAAATCGTTTATGTCTTCCTTGCATTACAGATAATTTTGTGCCATGATGTCGGCCAAATTAGTACCACGAAGTCATTAAGACAGAAATGGACCTTATCTGAACAGATGAATTTCGTAGGAATATTGTCGTTCCATCATATCCAGCGCCTAATCTACAAAGCTAGGGCGCAGAGCCAAATCCAACCGCAAAACTCGTCATATTGTCATCGGAGTGAGACGAGACTGCTGTTTGAAACTTGTAACCAAATTCGACAGAAATTACTCCGCCTTCAATGTATTGATAAGTAATTTGGGTCTCTTAACCAGTGGCGGATTCAGAAGGATTGGGGAAATTCCGCTGCATGTAACGTTTCGAAATCGAAGACAAAAACCAAACGAAAATTTTCGATCCATTTATTCAGACACGAAAAAAATGGCGGCAGAACTGAAAATTGACGAAGAAAAACCCAGAACCTGCGTCCGACAAAACAAAAAGCGCAAATTTCTGTGTGAGAACTTGCGAAGAATACTACTAGGTCTTAGTGTATTTTCTTCTGTTGGATACAATCGACGAAGATTTGAAGACACGCTTTTCTGCAAAAGTATTGAATGGATTTCAACTGAGCTTGCTGCTTCTAGAAAACGTATCTACTTTGAAAACAAAAGAGCCTTTTGGATAGTGACAACACCGTGCGACGTTTGAAGCTCAAAGGCAAACTTGATCACTGGCAGTGCTTATGGGGCAAAAGCAAAAGTCAAAAGAAAACAAGTTACCGAATACTCTGAATGCTCTTTTTCGTCACTTCGCCGCATGAAAACGTGGCTGAGGACGAATATGCTTCAAAATAGATTGACCGGCCTGGCGTTCTTGCACACGCAACATGACAATGAAGTCATTGCAGAAGAAGTTCTCGAAAGATTCTCAAAACTTCAACACATGAACTGAATACACTAATACCGAATTACATTTCTCTCCAGCGAGTATTCTGTTAAGATCTGAGAACAGCAAATACTGGCTGGAGGTTACGGTGGATACGGATTTGCCATCGTTTTCCCTGCCTTGTGACACGATGCATTGTCTAAATGAAACAGCACTTTCTTTTTCTTTAAAAATTCTTAACTTAGCATACCATTTCTTGATGTTTGATTTTCCTGGGACAGTGTCCGGAAACACGGTAGCCGTGTAGTTTATACACGCTCCTTTCGAAAACTAAAGGTACTATAAATCTTACTGACTTAATTCTATCTACTTGTTTGTGTCAAGACGAGGACTTTTCAATTGACCTGTTAGATACGGCTGGATACAAAAAGAAGATTGATATATGTGATACACGAGTTAACGCAAAAAAATTTTACATCTGCGAATCGCTGCGGAATCGTAACAAAATCGGTGTAGTTTTTAAGCGGATGGGTACTGAAGATGAACACTGGGCCGCTGTAGTAAGTGTAAGTAAGTAACGTCCAGTAAAAACGGTGATGGTGAGCCGTGGCAAACATTGGTCAACCCATGATATGATAGACAGGAAGGAGCTGCGATGTGTTTGACGGAATTTACAGGTTATCTTCTATATAGTATCGGCTGCTCTCCTTAATTCAGACCTGTACTGTCAACAGTCAGCTTAGGTGAATAGGAGGGAAATTATTCTCCGCCAAGAAAACGGCAGTCCACATACACAGGGGCTTGCCAGCGGCTCCGTGAGCTTGGTTGAGATATTCCATCTTATAGTCCGGATTGACACCAAATTGCTCCTGTCTATAGCAGGTGATTTCGCCTAAAAATGCGCCGTACGTATGGCTTAAAGATAGAGAGAATGACGAGACGAGAAATGTTTCAATCGGCAAATAGTGATTCGGTTCCAGTCGAACTTTGACGTTCTTACCTGTTTTATTATACAATTTGGAGTTTACAAAAGCAAACTAACATATAAATATACACAAATATTCAAAAAGTATCTTTTATGCATTTGCATATATAATATGTATGTCAATACGATATATCATCTCATAGATGTATGTGTGTTGTTCGTATGCTAAATGGCTTAATGAGATGCAAATTGTTATTTTTAAGTTGTCAGTTGTCTTTCGCCTGTTGTCAGAAGAAAGTGAAGCCACGCAGAATTAATTGCAACTGAGGCGCGCATTGGGGTGTTGAGTGGCAACGCTGCGATGCCCGTTCTAAGCATCCTGTTTGGGGTGGTTCTCGTGTGTGTGCATTGTTTTCTAGCTCATTTATGCAATTATTAAATCATCAAATCAAATTCGTTCAAGTCATTACTTTACAACGATTAGAATAACATGATTTTTTTAAATGTGCCCACTATTGAAACTGCTGCTCTTTTGTGGGGCGATGACTTTTTTCATATAATAATTAAATAAGGGGTAGGTAGTACTTACCCTTCACCGATTGACTCAATCCACAGAAAGAGAAACTCCACAGTCTGCGCCTACCGTGCGATCAGCCTCCTCGACATCGCATGTAAGGTTCTATTGAGCGTAACGTGTGAAAATAAAGCCCACTGTCAACAAACTGATTAGTTTTTATTAGTGTGACTTTCGGCCTGGAAAATCAACAACTGACCAGGTATTCACCATGCGCCAAATATAGGAAAAAACCCGTGAAAGGAAGATCCACACACCTTCTGTTTGCCGGTTTCAAAGCTGGTTTTGACAGTGCGAAAAGAAGCTGCTTTTATGCTGCTATGTCTGAATGTGGTAATCCCGCAAAACTAATACGGCTATGTAAACTGACGTTGAGCAATAACAAAAGCTCAATCAGGATCTGGATGGACCTCTCCGGGCCAACGAGGTTTTAGACAAAGCCACTATCTATCGTGCGAATTATTCAATTTACTCCTGGAGAAAATAATACGAGCTGGAGAGCTGAATGAGTAAGGCACAATCTTCTATAAGAATGTACAGCAGCTGGCAAACATCGATGATATCGATATCATTGGCCTCAACGGCGCGGTTTTGTTTTCTCCAGACTGGATAAGGAAGCGAAGGAAATGGTTCTAGTTGTGAATGAGGGCTTGACAAAATATCAAAAAACATTAAAATTTCATTGAACAAACAGATGTCGCAATCGCGACTTGGCTATCACATCACTGTTGACAGTCATAACTTCGAAGTCGTAGAAAATTGCGTCTATCTTGGAATCAGCGTCAACAGCAACAACAATGTCAGCCTTGAAATCCTACACAGAATAACTCTTGCCAACAGGTGCCACTTCCGACTGAGTATACATTTAAAAGTCCTTCCTCGACGAACAAAAAACAAACTCCATAAGTCACTCATTTTGCCCGTCATGCTACATGGTGCAGAGGCAGAGACGATGACAAATCTGATGAGTCAACGTTACGAGTTTTGCAGAGAAAAGTGGTGCTTTTCTCCAACTCTGACCACACACGATAGTCCAATGGATTCAAATATGTACTTCAGACGGCCAAACATCTACAGCTATGAAACCTAGAATTTTGTTTTTAAGCGACAGTTATGTAACTTTTGCTATGGAAGATTCAATGCGCTTCATAAAAGTGAGCATATTTTCGCCCCAGTTTTTCCTTATTTTTCACTTCATACCAAACCATCACAGCCGCTGGAAGGTGGGAACGTTGAACGCTTGGAATAGCACTTTTGACGTCTTTGAAGATGTTTACGTAGATTTCGTCGCTTTATACTTTCATGGCCTTTGAGCCCGCGCCAGTGGCAAAGAAGCCACAATGCATCTGCTGAGCTGAGCTTTGCTACAAACGCGACCAATTCTATTCTGTCGAAACGTCCAGCACGCACGGAAAATAACATAGTAGCCGTAGCTGAGAATTTACACGAAGACCGTGGAGAGTCGATTCGGGGCTGTTCGCTGCAATTCAAACTGACGTATGGAACAACTTGGCGCATTTTAGATCGAGATCTTAAATTGAAGGCATACAAAATGCAGTTCGTGCAAGAACTGAAGTCGGTCGACCTTCCCAAGCGACAACACTTTACTCTATGGACTCTTGCATAGTACCAAGAAGATCCGACGTTTTCGAGCCAAATTTTGTTCAGCGATGAAGCCCATTTCTGGCTCAATAGGTCTGTAAACAAGTAAAATTGCCGCATTCGGGACGAAAAGCAATATGAAGAGATCCAAGTGCTGTCATTTCATCCAAAAAAAAAAACAATAGTTTGGTGTGGTTTGTGGGCCGGTGGAATCATCGGTCTATACATCTTCTAAACTGAAGCCAGTGAGAACGTAACTGACAATGACGGCCGTTATGGCGCCATGATAACCGACTATTTGATGCCTGAAATTGAAGCTCGTTACCTCGGTCACATTTAATTTCAACAAGACGTCGCCACTTCCCACACATCGCATCATTCAAGGGATTTATTGAGAGAAAACTTCGCTGAGTAGATAATTTCACGTTTTGGGCTGGTCGATTGCCCATCAAGATTGCATGATATCACACCGTTAGACTTTTACCTGTAAGGATATGTAAAGTCTAAAGTCTATGCGGATAGTCCCGCTTCGATTCAGATCTTGGAGCAAAACACTACGCGTGTAATTTGCCAGTTACCAGTTGAAATGCTTGAACGAGTCATCGAAAATTGAACTAAAACGTATGGATCATCTGAGACGTAGCCGCAACCAACTTTTGGGAAAAAAAAATCTCCAAAAATAAATGCCAAAGAATGTTCTTTCGATTGATAATAAACATTCCCCTTTAAATTTAAAGTTTCTGTGGTTTTTTTCTTTATAAAAGTAGGGAACCTCGAAATGGATCACACTTTAATAAGTTTTTTATAACAAAACTATACATATGGACGGACAGATGGATCTGGCTAAATCGACTCTGCTCGTCACACTGATTATTTATATGGTATATAGGTACTTTACAGGGTCTTCCCAAGTTTTATTTTAGGCATACAGAGGTAATGCTGGGTATTATAATAAAAAAAAAAACAAAATAGTAGTACCTAGAGCCGCTTATTACCGTAAATAAAAGACATTGCTGCTAATGTTGTGTGCTGAATTGGAAAAATATTATTTTAAGCAAATTTTTCTTCTCTTAATTAAAAAAAAATGAAATAAAATAAAACAAAAAATAGTTATTTATACAAATTATAGGCTAATAAAAATGTCTAATACAAGTATTTGCGTATTTCATATCCACTTACATATACATACATACATAAATGAACTAAAATTTGTTAGGTCTTCTTGCGTTGCGTAACTGTTGTTTGGCTAAACACTTTTTCGCAGTCATTATGACAAACATAAGCTATAAGTAATGCGCGCTTAATTTAAGGACACCTCAGACACCTCACTCGGAGCGGAGACAGCGCACCGCGTCGAAGCTGCATCCTGTGGCTTAGAGACGCAGTCAGCAGCACTTGACCACTGTTCCGCCGGCGACTTTGTCAGGGTGGTCGCCTTTTCGGTTGCAGCTGGTGGAGCGAAGGCTTTCACAAGCACGTGTTCGGATCCGGCGTCTGCAGTGCCGATAGCAGCCACGCTTTCGTTTGCTGCGCTTGACGCTGCTGTTGTAGTTGTTGATGTAATATTTATGGTTGGATCCGGGTCAGCTGCTGTCAGCTGTGTGTGCTGAAGTACGGCAAGCGTGTTTGGTGCTGATGCTGAAGGTGTTGTTGCTGCTGTTGTTGTCGTGGATATGGGCGCTGTCGCTTCGGACAATGCTTTTGTTGGTAGCAGCACAGGCAGCGGCACAGATGTGTCTAATATGGCCACCACCTCTGGGTCACGCTCAAGTGTTGTTGAGGACTCTACAAAAGTTGGTTTAGCACCAGCTAATTTGACTGATGTACCGCTACTTTCCTCTTTTGCAGTTATTGTTACACTCGCTGCATATGAGTCTTCTTCTGGGAGTTCTGCTCTTTGGTTGTGTAGACCATCAGCATTGTCACAAGTACCATTTGCCGGTGCATCCTCTGCATTTACAGTTTCTTCTTTAAGTAGCTCTTGCTGGTTGATATCTAAGCTTGGTTGAATATTAATTTGGGTTTGAGGTGAGTTCTTCCCGTTCACTTCGTCATTTTCCGCGCTTGCCACAATGGTGTTGACTTCAATTTGCTCTGCGGGCTGTTCTTTTGACTCGGCCCCTAGGAATATAGGTTTAAAGAAAAATTTGGTTAGAAAGACATTAAAACACTGACTTTTTCAAGTTTTGAATCACACTCTATCATTGTTTTCTATTCTTTAGAGAAACATTTTCCAAAGCCTTTTCAGAGAAACCTATTCTTCTATGCAAAAGTTAAAAGATACGACTACTTTTCTACCTTTCCCACTTCTTCGGTGGAATAGTGCTAATCATCTCCAGTACTAAAGATCTCTTTAATAGTTAAACAAAGGAGAGAAAACTTGCTTTAGACAGACCGTTAAGGAATGCACTGCGACCGACCTATGCTCTATTGTCTTCCCTCCTGTTATCACAACACTTCGTTTAACAGAATCAAATCAAAGTGACTGTGTAAAGCTAAGCGTTAATTACCGATTTTTTTGCCTATAGCCTGACTCCTTTTTCTTGCGATTGTTGGGTAAACAAAGAGCATGTACTCGGTTGTATTTGCTCTTTTGTTAGAGAAGTGCACAGATCCCTGCGGCTATAATCTAATCTATCCAACCTTGCTCTTGGACTACAGTGACCTGTATAAACACCCATAAGTTGCCTTAATTTGTTTCTGGAGAGAACGCTTATTTTCTTGAACTCTTGACTCGCCCAGGCTCCTGTTGCCAGTGACGTTTTGTACTGGCATTTTCCTCTTTTCATAGTTCCTCTGGTAAAGTGTGGGGTTCCGATCCAATCAAACTAGTTACCGCAGCTTCCTTCACCAGGAGGGTCGCAGTCCCGAAACTTCATATAATCGTTAATCAAATTTTTTTTCTGAGAATTGATGACAATAGACTGTTTTCACGAGAACATCAATTGACCCGCTTAGAGAATTTTCTTCTTAATTTATATGGTGCCTTATTTTCTCTAATTCTGTAGTATCCAGGCATACATCGTAGTTCTACAATCGTACCCGTTTTTCTCGGCTTCCAGTGAGAGTTCGGAGCTGGAAGCTGTTATTGAAAAGAATCTGGGATCCTTATAGGTTAAGTTAGTCTGGTCGGTTAATGAGCCACGTATAGAACAGTTTTGATCCTTAGCGACGCTAAATGGAGAGCCATCACGTAGTTCATGAAAAATAATCATCAGTGCTTTACGCGAACTTCGATAGGTTCTAAGGCTGCACTAACGGCACCTCTTCCTGTGTCTCATACCGTGAGGCCAGCAAATCGTTTAAGTGTTGCTAATGTGGAACAAGTGCACAAGAATTTGTTTAGCTGGTGCCTTGCCCTTTGAGTTTCTTGCAGTTTTCTCGATCTATCAGTCTTATTCTGCAAGCGTGCGGCGCCATTAGACTGTGATCATTTTCTTATGGTCTCTTTTTTTTTATCAATAATGAGTAGAAACTTGTTGTATTTCTGATCCACATCTTTGCATATGCAGTTCTGCATCCTGGTAGATCAGTCTTTCACACATTGAACTTCTTCGCCATACTTCTGTCCAGATCGCCTTACGTCAATTGCATGGATTTACTAAAGTCGGTCAACTTTTCAGTTCACAGCCGCCACCACTCTTGACAATCACGTCTACTATCTCATTGTCTTCGATACCTTTGTAACCTGGCACCCCGCAGAAGTGAAGTCTTTTTTTCCTGACGACACTCTCCACTGCTAGTTAAGAAAAAGCACTCAACTGACTGCAAAAATTATATGCAATCACTTTCGAAAACACTGACTGATGGGTCTTGTTGCAGTGCTCGAAAAAAAACTAACCTTAAAATTCACTGCATTTCTGAATCTATGCAGGGAATGGGTATTTCATGAAATTCGCGACCTAAACAAGCATTAAAATGCCAGAAATTCCTCATCATTTAATATTAAACGAACAACAGCTCTGTTCCTAGCGCCATCATACCAACGACAGTGGATCCTAACCTTCAAAACCTGGCGGTATGCTCGAGTATTTGTGCATTCATTGTTGCAAGCGATGCGCGGATGGAAGAAATAAAGCCAAAGGAATGTACAAATTAACTTGTAAATATATTTACCTGTTGATGTTGTTGACGATGGTTGTGATTCCGCGTCAGCATTCACCGTAATTCCTGCTGTCAACTCGTCCGCCGACGCGGCAGCTAATACAGTTTGCCCATCACCGCCCACCACCGTGGCGATTCTTCCTTCGCCGCTCGACTCAGGCGATGCGGTATTGAAAGAGATTGTAATGCCTATGGTGGAGCCATGGTTGTTACCCGTGTTGTTGTTGCTGCTACCACTTGCACCATTTGTAGGCGCATCTGCATTTGCCACCTGTCTGATGGTAATAGTGCCCTCGGCCCCACCTGCACCACCACCGACATTCACTGTTGAAGATGCGGCTGCTGCTGCCTCGCCGCCTGCTGCTTCGTTGGCTCGGGCGATCGCATCCAGATTCGCCGGATTTATCTGAATGGAACTCAAATTAATACGCTGCAAATTGGCGATTTGCACGCGAACACGTGGCTGTAGCAGCGTGCGTCGTAGCGTGTCCACTGCGCCACCGCGCCGCTGCAGGTAGTCACGCACATAGTCACCAACATAGGGTGTTAGCGCCTGATTTCGTAATGCTTCGAGGGTTGGTTGGTATTGCTGTTGTCGCTGTTGCTGTTGCTGCTGCTGCTGCTGTTGTTGCTGCTGATGCTGTGCGTCAGCTGGGCGCCGAAATAGACGTCCCATTAGTAAGGCAGCCGGCTGTCCCTGACCCGGCTGCTGTTGTTGTTGTTGTGGACCATTCCCCGCCACATTCTGATTGTTTGTTATGATAAGTATTTCCGCTTGTTGAATAATGACGGGCAGCTCGTAACGATGGAAAAAATAGAACATTGAGTGCTAAACGGCGAGGGAGGGGGAAGAGTGGAGAGAGAGTGGAAATAATTGTCAGAATGTAGTATATTAGGCTATTAGACTATGTAAGGCATGAGACGCGTTGAGCAAATTGAGTGGCCACGTGTGAGCCGAAGCCGTGTAAAGTTAGCTGGTGGTAGAACCAGTGGATCCCTTGGCGAATTGATTCGCTATTGTTTTATATAATAGTTATGTTGATACATGTAAATATTTATAGTTATAGTGTCTTTCTGACACCTCTACACAAATCTGCCTAAAAGTTTTCAACGGCAAGACTCTAATAAATACAGTATGTGCCTCAGGAAACGTGGATCTTGTTGGATCGCAAAAAGTTCTAATATCAGAAAAATTAACTATCTAAGTTTGATCTATGATAAAGTCAATCCAAAACGGTTAAAAGTAGATCAACATCAAAGCAGCACAAAGTTGAAATAAGTGGGTTTAGGTACACCGCGATTTTCATCGTGTCGACCAGTGGTCCGTTATGGTTATCATTGTACCTTTTGCATCTGCGAAGTTAGCCGCTAAAGATCGTTAGTCTCTGCTCATTCGCAACACAGTTTCTAGGAAATTTATGAAAGCTAAGCGATCTCTAACAAACTGTCTACCTCGGAACCTTACAAACGAGCACAAGACGTGCGGGATGGAATAGATACCGAGAGTTGAAGAAGGAAGACAAAACAGAAGAGAGGCCGAAATGCGTGAGTACGAATGGACAAATTGGACACCCGTGCGTCCGTGGTCCATCCGTCGTTGTCCGAAAAATCCATGATAGAATGCGGCGACTACAATCATATTTCAGGACCGAAGTACACTCTTGAAGAACTCCCAGAAATGATCTAGTTACCGATGGCCACAGCTTACTAAAATTATGGAGGGAGCACTTTTCCAGCCTGCTGAATGGCAGTGAACGCATAACACCGGGAGATGATAAACTCGATTCCTCAATCGATGACGATGGAGCATACGTTCCATTGCCCGACTATAAAGAAGTTCGAAAGCATTACACATTTCGAAGAACTGATAAGAAACATGCATCAGCTTCTTTGTAGAATATGGTCAGACGAGCCTCTGCGCAATCCACAAAAAAGAAAGACCTAACAATATGCGCCAAATACCGTAGGTTAAGCCTCCTCAACATAGCATATAAGGTTCTATTGAGCGTATTATGTGAAAGATTAAAGTCCACCGCCAACAAACTAATTGGACCTTATCAATGTAACTTTAGGCCTGGAAAATCAACAACTGACCAGATATTCATCATGCGCCAAATCTTGGAAAAGACCCGAGAAAAGGGAATCTAAACGCGAAGCTTCCAATGCTTCAATCATTTCGAGCTTAGCTTGTAGGCCACGCCACAGGCGCACAACGCAAAATATTGAGCTCATCAAAACATTCCTTCAATAAATGGATTGTTTCATTGGCTGTATGGCATGTAATGCCGTCTTTTTGGAAACAAAAACCGTCTACATAAACATTCTCTAATTCAAACACGAAAAAGTAAAACCGCAAAAACTTGGTTATTTGAAATTTTCACATAAATTTTGAGGTTATGTGAAAGTACATAGACTATATGTATACAAAAGTTATAGATCTTTTAATTACCTACAACATTGCCATTGAATTTTTTTCTATAGGACTTGTAGTTTTGCTGGAAAATGAGATAACCCGTTTTTAACCTTTTAAACTTGAACTGGTTCCAAGCCTGCCACCTATAGACCTCTTCGCTGAAAAATGCGCAGTAAAATCGCCAGGATGACTACTAGCTTCAGGAGAATTTACATATAAAACCCTCAGGCAAAGATCGGTAGGTAAGCGCGCCTAACAAACACCGACTACATGATCCCACTTTTCAACTGGGAAAAAAGGTTCAAAGTAAACATAGAAAAAGATGACTGGCGTAAATATATGTTAAACATCTATACGGATGGCTCGAAAATGGACGATGGAGTTGGTGCTTGAATATACTGTCCAGAGTTAGGCATAAGGCAACCTTTTAAATTGCCAGACCACTGCAGTATACTTCAAGCTGAGGTCTTTGCTATTTCTAAAGCCGTGGAGCAAGTCTCTAATGCACCTGCAGGTCTTCCAGGCTCAGCATTTACGTAGGCAGCCAATCAAGGCAGTAAGCTCGTATCCCCTATCGGTCAGAAGTGTCTTGGAAGGCAGAGCAGCAGTGAAAAGTGTTGCCAGAAGCAAGTAACTTCACTTGTACTGGATGTCAGGCAGCAAAAGCATAGAGTGCAATGAAATAGTGGACGAGATTGCCAAGAATGGTGTACGGCTAACATCCGAAAACGTGATACATTTTCTGAACGATGATCTCGACAGAAGCATGGTAAAGCAAATCAAAACCCGATGGAACGAGCTACGTGGAGAGAAAACTGCAAAAGTTATGTGCAAAACGGTACATCGAAAGTACACAAAATTTTTATTGGCACTCGATAGAAGAGACTCTAGGAACATAATTGGAAAACTAACTGGACACTGTCTGATTTCGGCGTACGCCCACAGGACCACTACTACGCTGTAAACATGTGGGGTCCCCACGGTATGAAACACTAGAGGAGGTATCGACAGTGAGACCGCAAAATTTGTTAAAATTAGCGTCAAGCGTAGGCTTCCTAAACGATGACTACTTCTCTGGGACTTAGCAACTGAGCTCCAACTGGTATTGCAAAGGAGCCAATCGTCTATACATGGCTTATTGGCCTACCAGATTAACCTAACCTAACCTAACCTAAGATGACAAGAAGCCTGTATCACAGAAGATGAGACGATGAGTTTCAGAACCTTTCGCAGAGTTTTGTAGCAAATTAAAACTTTTTTGAGTTGCGAAAATCATCTTCAACAGACCAATTGCAATCTCGTTCACTAGATATCTTCAAATTTAAGGTTAAGCTCCAACAAAAGCCTTTATATATATACATATATATTTTTAAGGCGCTAATTTTTTTCAATGCCCTTCGCAGTCATTTCAGCCCAACTCAGAGTGGCGCCATGACAATAGTTGCACAAGCACAGTGGGTCTCCAAACACGTGAAGACTCCGTATAAAATCGATAAGCGGCACGTGAATCAGCGCATCTGCAGCAGCATTCTCAATTACATCAATTCTACCAACTAAATCAGAGTGCGCGGTTATATTATATGCATTCATATATGAGTGTATACGGTATATATATATATATGTATAGATAGATATGTACATGTAGAAGGCACGTGACCTAGACATAACTGTATTGGCAGTGGTGGCCACAAGCTGCGGATGTCAAATTCATTTTACCATAAAGTTGACAATTATAACTGTGAACATGGCGAACTACCAAATCACATTTCACTCGCCCCGCAGCGAAACACCGATACATAATGATACTCGTATATGTTTCAGTAATCGCAGGCACAAGGCTTTAAGTAACCGCTACATAGCGAAGCGCGTTATAGCATAAATTATTGGTAATTTAAATGAATTTAGTGCTTTCGTAAATGAGTTACAAGATTTCAAAAAATTTTATTTTTAGAAATGTAAGAGAGAGAGAGAAATACTAAACTCGAATCTCAGAATATCACTCATCGGTTTTGTTGAGCCTTTTAAATTCACTAAAACGGATGTGTTTTTAGACGTATGGTTTTCACTGAGGCACTTTTTTTCAGAGTTGGTCTTTTTTACAGCTGTTAATTCAAATCTGAGCATAAATTTAGTTTGCCATTGCATAACGAATACAGTACTATGGCTGCTTTTAATAATCACCTAAGTCCTCAGAGAAGCCGTACAGAAAACGCTATCACTATTGTGGATCAGATTATCAAAGAGGACACAAATAAGTCCATCCGCGATTGCGCGCAACTTTTTATGAAAGATTTTACGGGGCATCTTGGTTCGCGGGCTTACAAAATCCAGCTCATACAAGAGATGAAGCCGATAGACAATAATGTTACAGTCAATGGGGAATGCTATAGAGCTATGAATAATATCCTAATTTTGAAGACGTTGATGCAGACGACCTTTGTAGAGGTACTTTTTTCAAAAGCTTTTTTTTTTTTTGACAGATTACGCGTGGCACGCACTGAAGAAAATGTAGGAGACATGGCTGAGAGTGTGCGAAAAGACTGTGGAGTGTGGATTAGGAGTCGTTCGCAGCAACTCGGACTGACGTTTGGAACGAGCTTGGTACGTCGAGATCTTAAATTGAAAGCGCACATAATACTGCTTATGTAAGAACGTACAAGCGATATCGCTCCGAAAGTTCCAAGAAGATCCAAAGTTTTCAAGCCAAGTTTTGTTCAGCGATGAGGCTCATTTCTGGCTCAATGGTTATGTAAACAAGTAAAAATGCCGCATTTAGGACGAAGAGTAACCTGTAGAGATTCAAGAACTGCCATTTCATCCAGAAAAAATAACGGTTTGGTGTGGTTTGTGGGCCGTTGAAATCATCGGTTCATATTTTTTCAAAAATAATGCCGATGAGAACTTAACCGTCAATGGCGACCATAATCGTGTCTTGATAACCGACTAGTTGATGCCTGAAATTGAAGCTCGTGATTTTGGTGACATTTGATTTCAACAAGACAATAGCAGCAAAAAGCCATAAAGTCGACAGCTTGCGAATACGATTTTGTGAAGAATTTGTGAAGTCCCGATAGATAATTTTATAACGTCTATCAATTTTCGTATAATGTGTTGGAGTTCAAATGATATCTCTGTTGTAGTAGTTTTCATTGGTATTTTTTTTTTTTGTTTTGATAAGAGAGCAGAGCTCAGACAAAGCGCTATAAAAAGTGACGAATCGAAGAGGACTACAGTGAATAGTAAAAAGAGATGAGATCGATCTTCTGAAATTCGAAAAAAGTATAGTATACCAAACCTGCCGCGAAGGAAGGTATTAGACTTCTAATTGAGGCTGCCAAGTACAGACCAACATTGGGTTCACTATTTTATTTCGATTTGCAACGAACTTGCGAGTTATCGCATAGGATCGATTGGCACTGCTTAAAAAATATATTCACTTACTCACCTGTATAAAAAGCCAAGAGGATACCAATGCCAAGCTACGGTTTTGTCCACTAAAGCGATAATGATAAGCGTAGAATGCAAAATGGTACAAAAAGAAGAATCTGCAAATAGGAAAATATATTATATATAAAAACTTAAATAAGTAATATGGTGGTATATATATACATACATATATGCTAAATATATCATTGAATAGACAGTGGAACGGTTCAAAAATGTTCACTGATCTTATAAAGGTTGTTTACGACAACAAATGTACGGCACAATATTTGTAGAATTCTGTCTTTGAAGGGTGATTTTTTAGACATATGGTTTTCGAGAAGAAATAAAGCGCATATAATTTAATATTATGGTCAAGAAAGTCCGTGGCTGACTCGAATAAATTCCAGTCAAGAGACTCAATTTTTGATCATTTTTTGTAGCAATTGGGGAGGTAAGTCAGCAATATTCTCTTCCAAGATGTCAATCGTCTCGGGCTTATCTTAAAGCTCTCGGCACTGCCCCACGATTTATTGTTTCGTTGGATGCATCTAACGCCGTCTGATTGGAACCAAGATCGTCCCCATCAACAATTTTTTATTTCGGGCGGGAAAAAGTTCCCCATTGGCTGTAACATAGAGCACACCAAACAGTGGCTTTTTGAGGATGTGAAAACCATGAACGGTGGTCATCTTCTTTTGAGCCCATTCACCGATTCACGCTTGATTGTCGTTTGCCTTCAATGCATTGCTTGCACGAATTAGATTTTGTAAGCCCACAAACCAATAACTTTCCGAAAAGTGCCTAATAAATTGGCTGTACGTCCAAAAAACAAAACACCCATTATATGGATATGCTTAATTGATACAAAGCGATTTGTGCTTTAAAAGAAAAAAAATAGAAAAATACCTCAGCTGAAAGAGGTTTGAATTCAAAGAAAGGAAGGAGTAGGGAAGAAAGTAAGAAAAAAGTGGACGATTTATTTGTGGTGTCCAATTCGATATTTCAAAGAAAAATGAGACTTTGAATTTCCAGCAGACTATTGATGGATTTCTAGAACACTAAAAAGAACACGGACTACTGTTATCCCGTAATACGTTTTTCAGTTGCAACAAGTTTTTTCAGACTGGCAGGCTTGTTATTAAACCACAAACCATCTTGAGACCGAGCATTCAGTAGTGGATAATATTCGACCGAATAGACCACATCAGGGCCGCAGTGAATAAAATATAACAGCCGTAGCTGAGAGTGTACTCCGAGACCGTGGAGAGGCGATACGACGCCATTCGCAGCAACTTGGACAGACATATGGAACGACTTAGCGCTTTTTGCGTCGAGATCTTAAATTAACAGCGTACAAAATACAGCTTGTTCAAGAACTGAAGCCGCTCGACCTTCCCAAATGACATCGCTTCGCTCTTGAAAGGTACAAGAATATCCGATGTTTTCGAGCCAAATTTTGTTCAGCGATGAGGTCCATTTCTGGCTCATTAGGTATGTAAACAACCAAAATTTAAGCTTTTGGGACAAAGAGCAAACTGAAGAGATTCAAGAGCAGTCATTTCATCCAGATAAAACAACGGTTTGGTGTGGTTAGTGGGCCGATGGAATCATCGGTGCACATTTCTTTAAAAATGATGCCGGTGAGCCGGTGCCGTAACCAACAATGGCGACCGCTACCGCATCATGATAAGACGCCGCCACTTCCCACACATCACATGAATTAATGAATTTATTGAAACAACTTCGTTCAGCAGATAATTTCACTTTTCGGGCCGGTCGATTGGCCACCAACATTGTGTGATATCACACCGTTCAACTTTTTCTTAAGGATATGTAAAGTCTAAAGTTTTTGTGAACAATTCCGCTTCGAAAAAAACACCACGCGTGTCAATCGCCAATTGACAGTCGAAATGCTCGAACGAGTTATCGAAAATTGGATGCAACGGGTGGACCATCTGAGACGTAGCCACGGCTAGCATTTGAAAGATTAATCCATTAAAAATAAATGACTATTTTCTTTCAAATGATAGTAAATGTTCTACATTAATTTTGAAGTTTCTGTGTTTTTTTCTTTAAAAAAGTGGGGAACCTCAAAATGGATCACCCTTTATTTGACAAAATATCTTTACGAAATTTGGCTTGGCGTATTAGTCAAGGCAACGCTACAATTTCTAACAATAACGGTGCAGATCGGACCACTCTAGCATATAGCTGAATTATCGGAATGAAGTTCTTGCATGGAAAACTCTTTTATTTGTCGATGAAATTTGGCATAGCTTATTATCCTTAGTAACTCTTCAATCTCCGAACATAATGTTTCGATCGGACCACCATAGCATATAGCTTCCATACAAACTGACCGAAAAAATTCTTCTACAAATCTGGCACAGGCACAAAAAGTGCTCTTTATTATTAATTTTTGTTAATTTTTTTAAAAGAGAAAATTATTCAAACTAATTATTGACACCTTAAAACCAAACTTTTAATTTTTGTCTATAATTAATTGTTAATATTTTTGCATTTTTTAAATAAAAGCATGAAAAAAGCCTTTTTTACTCTAACCCATTTTTTAGTTAAACAAGAGCGCTTGTAAGTGTGTTGCCAAGAACGCCAAAGGTTAGACATCCGACACCGGCTATTGAGCAACGCCCCGCACCAGACATAACCACTCAAATTTTAACGAATTATGGCAGAACAGCGTTGACGCACTCGTAACAATCAACATGTGACACGCTGTTTGTCTAACATTTCCTAATAAATGCCTAACAACACACACACAAACATATACACAGAAATGTGGGAATGTTGTATGCAAAAGGAGGTTACGCGCGTGGCAGCTGACCATAACGATATGTATGTGTGAGCTGATGTGTGTGTTTGTACACAATACACTTTGCTGAAATGGTTTCATAATAGCTGCTACTCCCCCTGCCACGCCACCAATACGCAAAACCAGCACTCCGGTCCGCCAAAACAGCACGTCCCTGTGTCCAAGCGGCCTTAGGCGCTGTGCCACCATTTCTTTTTTGTCCAAATAAAATGGGTCATTCAACAAGTCATAGATGGAAGCCGCAAAATGAGTTGTTTCAAACAACATTAAATGAAAAACAAATATATACAAACGCACCCAAATGGTTTCTGCCTCCATCGACATACATACATATGTGTGAGTGTATATGTATGTGGAGAGGCTTGTGTACAGCAAAAAAAATGTAATAAAATCGAGATGTGAGCCACAAGTATCTGCCTGGCCCACAAATATCGCAAAAAGTGATTCATTATATGAGTACATTATTGATTTACACACACATACACAGATACACATATACATAGAGCGCGAAAAAAATAGAAGTGCTCCACCTTAGCAATGCAAACAATTGGACAACTCTTCAGGTTTAATAATATAAATAATTGCCATAGAAAACATTGCAGAGAAAATGGCGAATTCCACTTTAATCTCAATGCGGGGGGCGGCAAAGGAGCAGGCTTCTAGTATGTATATAAGTATGCGTACGTATTTGTGTGCATTGCAGTTTAGCGAGTCGTGTATAACGGTACATACAAAGCCAGCGATAGCCGATCAGCGTCGACTCTCGACTCTCGTCTCGTGGCGTACGAAAGAGCGGGTGGGAGAGAGGCAGGAATGGCAAGTGGGGAGCGATATGGTCAACAGCGCGCGCGGTCGAGGCGGTCGGTTGGTGGTGGCCAAGTGAATTATGTTATTGAATTAAAGTTGAGTTGATTGTGACCACAGTATCCTTAATATGATAGCCAGCCCTGTGCAATAGCAACGCGCACCACACTTCACCATGCAATACCAACTTGTTGCCATTATTGTTGTTTAGGAGTGGGTTCATAGTTTTTACATATTTTTTCGACAATAACAAGCACAAGTAAGCAATACGAGGACGGTCCCATGAGTCCTTAGCACACAAACGAAGATTTTAAATTGACGATATATTACTCAAAGGTCATCTTTTAACTCTATGCAATTGCCCCGCAATTCTTTATTCAGTCTAAAAAATAAGACTTCTAGAGGTTTTCAAAGTAGGTGGCGCCGATAACCTCATCAATCAACTAAAATTTCGGTTCGGCGACTAACTTTTTCAAGCTTAGAAACCAAAGGAAGTCGCTTGTGTTGATAGCGGTAATTCGACTGATATAACTGTGGTGACGAAGCCTGGGCACAAGCTTCAGGATCACTTTTTCCCCCAATTGGATCCGCTTTTTTTTGCAATTCGGCATGAAATAATCCCAATATATCGGATTAATAGAGCCCTGTGAGTGTGTTGCCCTTCTCCAAGTAATCGTTGTAGATCTTACGCGGTTATAGCCGAGTTAGCGTGTCAATCGTTTCTTTTTTCAGCAATTTGGCGCCAATTCGAGATACCAAGTGGAGCTGGGTTCTTCTCCAACGCAGTGAAGGTCTTCCTCTTTCTCTGCTTCACCCGGCGGGTACTGTGTCGAATACTTTCACAGATTCGGACGACATGACCTAGCCAGCGTAGCTGCTGTCTCTGAACTAGCTGAACTATGCTAATGTTGTTGTACAACTTGTACAGCTCATCGCTTCATCGTGCTATATTCGCCATTGACAATGCGCAAAGGACCATAAATCTTCTGCAGAACCTTTCTCTCAAAAACTCGTAACGTCGACTCCTCAGATGTTGTCATCGTCCATGCCTCTGCGCCATATAGCAGGACGGGAATAGTGTGTAACTTATTGAGTTTGGTCTTTGTTCGTCGACAGAGTACTTCACTTGTCATTTTCCTACTCAATCCGAAGTAGCACCTGTTGGCAAGAGTTATTCTGCTTTGTATTTCGAGGCTGATGTTATTGTGGGTGTTAATGCTGGTTCTAAGATAGACGAAATTTTCTACGACTTCGAAGTTTTGACTGTCCAAAGTGACGTGAGAGCCAAGTCCCGAGTGCGACAGCTTTTTATTCGATGGCAGGAGATATTTCGTCTTGCCTTCGCTCACAATCATTGGGCGTGGTTCACCTAAAACTGGCGTGCGATCACACTGACACCCGTTAAACCCCCCTTTTTGACAGTGCGTTTCGAAGGAAAACGGGTCTCTCTGGCATTCAGGCATTCTTTAATTCCATTGCCCGATTTTTCTCCCAAAAACGTTCAGCTCAACTGGAATTACCGACCTGCTCTTTTCCATTTTTTTCAAATAGAGCCCGCTTTCACACGCGGTCAAAACTACTAGGACTTTTTGACTGTCTAATGGTATGTACTACATAAAAGTAAATTGCTCGTGCGATAGTGGCGCCATCGGGCGGTGAGACAAGTTCTTAAAGGACCGCCCTCGTAGTTTTTACCTTTTTTTAACATAACAAGTACAAGTAACTATTTATATGGTTGTGAGGGTGTGCGTATATTGTTAGCACTACACGTTCTGCCGCCTCACACCCCCTTCACGTTTGCCAATGGCTGGGCTTCATCGACGCCAGCAGTGAAAATTGTATCAAAGTTGCTGCGTTAGTGGTTGTCACGTTGTTTGTTGTTGTTGTCGTTATTGTTGCTGTTGTTGTGCGTTCTTATAACCACTTAACTGTGCGTGTCTGTTTGTGTGTGTGTGTACGTGTTAGTCTTAGACAGCAAGGACAGTCGGACAAGCACTCAACTCAGCTGAACGGCACACAACGCAAAGCAACGCAGCGCAGCGCCGCTCAACTGCACGTCATTACGGACACGTTTTCGTTGGCATTTCGCACAATCTGGCTTTCCATGTCGATTCTTTTCCAATTCATTCGCTTTGTTAATGTAGCGAAAAGACGCCAAACGTTCGTTGTTGATTTGAATTTGCCGGCGAAGAAGCCCCAACAAAGCGCTCCGGAGGCCAACAAATGCAGTTAGGGGCTGGCTATATGCAAATGTGTGTAACTACTCGTATGTATGTATGTATATATGTTTGTTTCTGTGTAAGTATGTATGTATGTATGAGTGGATATATATGTAGTACGTGCGCCATTATGAGGACGCATATCAGAAGGTGCAATCAAACGTGACAAAGAAAGTGGTTTCAGTAAGTCTGTCAATCGGTGAGACAACAACAAAAGCAAACACACTGCAGTGGTGTAACCATAATAGGACAAAAACTTCTCAATTTCGAGAAAACTCATTGACAGGAAATCCACAATTTTAAATTGGTATATGTAAATATTTTGGCACCGACAGAGAGCACTCTTTTCCTTAAATGAATAAAAGTTGATATTATGATATCTGCGGTTCTACTCATTTCAAACCTACCGGTGGAAAAAATGTTCAAGAACGATCTACAAAGCAACCACTTAATAATTTGTATCTCAATTTTTTCGTCGAAGTTCATAGAATCGAGGGCTACATTCAACAACCTGGAGCAGAAGGAGCCTTCACTCCTCATACGACGGCGATTACTGCCAAAATACGGAGCCGCAACAAAGTTCTTAAGGCGCTAGCCGATAGCTCATAGCGAAATGATAAGGAAACGTTGTTGGCTACATATAAGATAATCGACAAACCGGTCATAAACTACGTCGCACCAATAGGTCGTCTGGATGTGGTGAAACACAGACGAGGTGTGTCAAAATACTGCACTCCGGAAGATTACAGAATGCCTGTTAATGCTTCCGGACAAGGAATGCAGTTTCTGCTGGGTATTTTCACGGACCACCCCTGTTTCTGCTTGAAGCGAAGCCACCTTCTACAAACATCAGGAGGTTGTCGACAACATCGAACAGCAACCTGACCACATTCGGCCGGAACTAACTTTAGACAGGTACTGATCGCCATTCACAGGGAAGTCATCAACCTTCACCAACTCCCTTTCAGTTAATGGCGTACTTGGAGTCAAACCACTACAGGCGAAGCTCGAGTTGCCCCGAAAATCTAAATTGATCCTTGCTCAACTTCGTTCCGGATACTTAAGCACGTTAAACTCTTGCTTATCTAGAATCTACCTCGACATACCAAATATATACCACCTCTTTGCATGCCACAGCAGCACATTCTCGGGACCTACCATTAGATGACTTCTATGAAAATCAAGCCGAACCTTAGGATCCAAACAGAAACTAGATAACCGCTACAACAAGAACAGAAATCAAAATTTTGTGAAGATATTTCGCTAAATAAAATTTTTATTCAAGGACTTGACCGATTGATCAGTTTGTATGTCAGCTATTTTTCCTATGGAGTATATGGATAAATTAAAACAGTAATTTTAACTTTTATAAGATTAAGTTTAGTATTTTAGATTGCTATTAAGGTGGCGATAGACGAACTGCAGCCTATATCAGCCATGCGAGCCTTCACTCCGTCAACCGTGCGGCAATACTGGCACTGAGCTCGCTAACTGTGTGATCGAGTTGGAGGTCTAGTGGCGTCTTGAGTTCTACCATTGGTTCTATGCGCTTAGCAGACCTTGGGCAACGACCCTCTCCTTTGTGTTTGCAATATCATTTTGGCTTATGGTAGATCGTAGGAGATCTTCTAAACTACTTAGCGTTAGCAAAGTTAAGCTTTCCGCAATAATCGGGGTTCTTACTGAACATTAATCAATAGGCATTCATGTGGTAAGGCTAAAAATCTTGACGGCCGTACGTTGTCAAAGTTTTATTTAGAAGGATGAGGTGGAAATATTCAGACATTTTCTCCTCCATGGTGTAGTATAAGGATAAAAACTCTCGACAGTCTCATCTTCGGCAAACCAAAGATACAGCGGAAACTATCATTAGCCGTCTCAACAAATTTGTGGTAGGCTCAAAGCGCTTTGCCAATTTGTAGAGTTTTAAATAACACGCGCGTTCTCTTAGCTGTCCAAGTGGGATCCGTGTTAGGCTCGACCTCTTAACCTAACTTAATCACGACTGGAAGAGAACTAAGCTCTTAAATCTGCCTCTATGCCCTCAACCAGCCCATAGCAAAATCTACAGTGCGGATATTTGAGTTTCGGAGGAAAGAGATAGGTTTCAGAGTCAAATTCATTTATATATCACATTTGTGTCATTTATAGGATCTTTACATTCTCAGGCTTTAAAGACATATCCGATCTTTACGTTTAAAGATTAATTATTTGTAGCAAAGTTTTTGATCTTTTTGGGTTCGCAATTTTCAAAAAATCTCTGATAATGTTGGCCGTTTATGACCATATTTACACCATGTGTGAATTTTACACTGGCACTTCATGTCGCACCCCGATAGAGACTCGATAAAGATTCTCGATCGATTCATCGACGTGACGGAAGCCGTAGTGTTAACCACTAGTCATTCATTGGTATGCTCAATCTGCTCAACGCCTACGTCCTTGAGTCAACTCAGTTCCATGGCAACGATCCAAGCTGCAATGGATATTTCAGAACTGACGTGGGTACAAATGATTATATGATTTCTGGTTAAAAGCACATATTATCAACCCACACGGATTGGAAACGCCTTTAAATAAATGTCAACTGTCTGAACTACATTCGCAAAAGACCCACCTTTATACTGAAAATACCAGTAGTACATATATATACTCATTCGGTATAGTATTTATTTGCATGTGTGTAAAAAGGGACAATTATACCAGTATAAAATTAATCTCTTCCTGGAATGAGTGGAAGTAGTGGAAGTATTAAGCGATAGCATAAATTACTATATTTTTTCTAATAAAAAAATTATGAATAGATACAATGTTGCTCTTGTAATGTATGGCGGATTGTAAACTACGAGTATTCACCTATTTTTTAAGGTGTGTACATGCGGCTGATAAAGGCATATTGAGCAAAGACCTTACATACAAAATATATACAAATATGTTTGTATATGACCCAGTAGGAAATATTGTGAGTAGGAATTTATAATAATTTCGAGAGTGAGCTTCCGATTCTACTGTCTATACTAGTTACACTTACTCATTATGGGAATAAGCTGAGTGATAGTCTTCGAGATCAAAGCGAACTATTTTCTAAATAATCATAGCCTCAAATTTGTAGCCAATTTTGACTAATTTGGTCAACAGTAAAACCAAGAATAGAGCTTGGAGTTTCACCAAAGAATTACTCATTCAATTAAGACATTATTCGTTTGAACAGAAAATGAAGCGACAAAATCTGCTTACAGCGAAACAAGAAATATACTTTATGAACACATTTATGGCAACGAAACGGATCTTTTTAAGATCTGCCTAAGTTATATGTACCGAACGTCCTCGCTGAAAACTATAGTCAGTAAAGCTTGATGCACCAAAGATTTGCAGAATAGAGGATCGAGAACTCGTTGACTAGGCACCACATTCAGGACGGCTATCAACTAATGATCAACGCGTAAATAAAATAAAATTGGAGAATTGAAGAATCGACAATTAACAGTCAGTGATCTTACTGAAATATCGGAAGGATCCGTGAAAATTATTGTGAAAGATCATTTAGGCCTAAGAAAAGTGAAAGCACGATTGGTTCCAAAATCACTCAATTTTTTCGGGTAAAAAGCCAGAATGTCATGCAACATACTATTGCTGGCAATAAGTCTTGAATCTATGCTTACGACCTGGACACAGACGATCAATCGGCCGAATATCGTGGCAAAAGTGAGCCGAGCCGAAAAAACACGATAAATCAGGTCAAAAATCAAGATTATGTTAACAGTTTCCATCGATTATCGAGGTGTAGAGCAGTCCGAATTCCTTCCAAGGTTTTCGTTAAAAGAGACCGGAATTATGGACCGATAACTCTCGGTTTTTTCACCACCGTCGCATACAGCTCTGCTTCTTCGTGAGTTTTTCGCTAAAGTTCATATGTCATACCTTTTGAACTTTCTTTAATTGCTGTGATCTCCACTTGCAAGACACTGCAGTGGTCTGGGAGAAGGAAGGTGATTCTGGAATCTAGTTTTGCGGAAAAGACACCACACTACCACAGACAGCGATTACCTAATTTGGACCCATCCATTTAGAGATTTATTCCGGTCCATCTCAGCCTTTTGCCACTTCTTTTTGGAAGGGAAGGCACCTAATTTAAGTATTGGTTCGAAACGGGAACGTACGAGTATTAAGTATCTTAAAATGCTCATTATTACAGGCGACTAATACAGTGGGTTCCCTCGGTCTAAGAGCCGACTTCGCTGCTGACAGAAGAAGTCTGTTGGCAGCAAATGTAAAATGACGTTAAGCGTTTTATTTGGCGTTGTTGCCACTGACGCAAAAGGATTAAGAGCTATACAGAAAAACGCAGGATATACCTGATAGTTTCAATACAACCTTATAATATCTATGATTTAGTAGTTAAAAGTAAGGATCGATTGATCGTGTCAGCTGACAAAAACCTAACATTCATATGGATTTAGACATAGTGAGAATCTCGATCATACTTAGTATAAAGAATTTTAACACTCGAACCCTGAAAGCTGTCAAGGTATACAACTGCTAAGACCAAGTTGAGAAGACTTTTTATTTCTTCTTTGAGTCAACAAATGCCACCGAAAGAAGTGTCGAAACAAATTCAACGGAACGGTCGCCAATTTAGCCGAAGAACTCGCTGCATATGTTCGATGAGCCCACAAGCTCAATATTTCATTAACAAAAAACGGTAATGCAATTGCAAATTCCCAAGGGGGAAAAGTACTTGCACACGCACACAAATGCACGAACATGTACATACCTGTTGCCAGCAAAAGTATAAAAACTAGAAATCCACAAAAGAAATGAGTGGGGAGCAGAAAACTGAAAATGTCGCAATATTATCCATTAGCAAAGTGGGAAGCATGGAAATTGCATCAAAACAAATACATAGAGACGCCAACAAATGTTAGCTATAGTCTCTGTACATATACACATACAGATATATAAGCAAACTCAGAAAGTAACGGTAAATTGGAAATTTCAAAGAGATGTTATGAAAGGTTCTTTGCCACCAAATGGAGCGTAAGCAAGTAAGTTATAGAGCAGCAAGGATGATGGAAAAAATTGGAATTACTTGGAGGTTCAGCACGATGAGGCGGCATAAATCCTTAACGGACTAAGAAATATTTTTATTTATTTAATGGATTCTGGGCCTAGTAAGAACAACCGGTACCATGGTAGTCTTCAAAGTTCATCAGAACAGGCTTTGTTCGAAATCATTTTACATTATAGATAGATAGAAAAAAATTGAGCTTTTGCACTGCAACCTAAGGTCTATTGGATCTTCTCCTATATCACATAAGGTCACAAAGATCGAGCACTCTGAATAATTCCAGGAGTTTGCTGGGCGCGACTGAGTTGATGTGATCCCTGTTCACGTAGATGGATTCTAGGGCCTTTAGCCTGCTTCAACAAATTGCTGAACAATCTAGAATCAGGTGTTCTGGAGTTTCCTGTTCCATGTCGCAAAACCGGCAGTTTGCGCAAGAGATTATGCCCATTTTACATTAAACTAGATCGAGCATCGTCTCCTCAGTTTATGATAAACATCGGAGGAATACATGAGGCAGTCATCCAAACTGTCGAGTTTGTCCAACTAATGAATTTTTATCTGGGATATCAATTTGGTAACATACCACAAAATAAGTTGGTACGACTGTCTTTGATTACTATGCCAAATATGAGCCCTATATGTTAAGTAGTTTGTTTACGGCAGCTGCTTAAGTCGATACACCTCAGTAGTGCGTTGCGGTTTATACAATGGATAAAAATATCGAAGAAAGAATTTGTCTCAAATTTTGTATTTCTAACCAAATTTCGTGCGAAAGTGTTGCAAATGTTGGAAAACGTTTACGGTGATTCTGTTTTATCAAAAACACAAATCTAAGAATAGTAGAAGACCTTCAAAGACGGTCGAAAGATCATTGAAAACATGCCTCGTTCTGGACCACCTCCTTATCTCTTCAACTGATAAAAATATTTAAAAAAAGTGAAGAAGCTTAAAAATTGTCATGCAAAATTTAGAGAGATGACAAGAGACCTTGACATCTCACGCGAGTCCGTTCGAATTATTTTTGTGAATATTTTGGCTATGAAACGCGTTCTTGCTCGACCCGTCCAGATATAACTGAATTTCTTTCAAAAAGTGTACCTTCGACTGGTCTCATTGGGCATGCTAGATAGTGCGAAACCCGATCACACATTCATGGAGAGCATTATAACTGCAGATGAGACATAGGTTTATGAGTTTGACATACAAAATAGGCACCAATTATCATCGGAATGGAGAGGGGAAAAACGAGCCGAAACCATGCTAAAGCCGCTCACAAATCAAGTTGATGCTCATTGTTTTTTTTATATGCGTGGTTTGGTGCATCATGAATTTGTTTCGGAAGGACAGACGGTCAATAAGTAGTTCTATTTGGCCGTACTGAGGCATTTGCGTGAGAACATCCGTAGAAAACGGACGGAATTGTAGAAGAACAATTCATGGATTTTACACAATGATAATGTACCATCATAACGAGCCCCGATAGTGACCAAATTTAAAGACAAAAACCCAATGAATACCACCGATCAACCACCGTATTCACCAAATTTGGCTCGTTGTGATTTTTTCTTGTTCCCCAAACTGAAATTGCCGCTTCAAGGACCTCGTTTTCAGTCGATCGAAGAGATAAAACAAAATTCGCTGAAGAAGCTGAAGGCCATCCAAAAAAGTGCTCATGAAAAGTGTCGAGTCGAGTCGAGGACTGGACAAATCGTTGGCATAAGTGTATTGCATCTTTTTTTGACACAATGTAAGAGAACACTTCTTAAATATCTCTTTCTTGAAAACAGCGTTGAAAGAACTCATGTTTCTAGCATTCATCAGGACAATGGAAAAAGCATCAAAATCGAAGCAATAAACGAAATTTTCCGAAACCCAATACAAACACACCTCGTAAGCCCATATATTTATATGCATGTATGTGAGTATGTAAGCGTGTGTGTGTGGGTGCATGAAAATTAGTGCGTGTAAAAAAACACAGGCGTAGAAAAACACATTGAATAATGGGTAACAAACAATAATAACAGTAACAGCAGTAAACAACGGCAACAACAACAACAACAATTGCGGTGGTATACTTTGACGATAATGAAGCGATTTTCCAGTTATGTACACCCATCAACTGCACCTTAGAAATGAAAGCAAACAAAACAACGGAGAGAAAGTTGAAGCCAACAACAATGTGCGCGGAGGAGAGTGGAGGTGGGCGAACAAAAGTAAACAACAAAATTAACAAGAAACAAGAAATGGAGAAGAAAAAAAAACAGAAAACATACAAAATGCAACAACATACGAGCAACAACAACAAGCGTAAAATAAAGAAAGAAAGTACAACAACAACAGTTACAACAAAATAAAGAAAGCAAGAAAGGACTCTAGCTCGTTGATACATTTCGAACATTGGTACATAGTACCAAACACTTTCTCTGCGTGCCGCACACCCCGCCTCTGCCTAACCCTAACCCTAAGCCGGTTGGCATTGCGAAGCACTTGGCATTTCACACGACACAACTTAACGCAATTTCGCTTTACGTAACGTGATCTCAATCAACAGCAAAAGCAGAAAAGTGATGGAAACAACAACAACAACAACAACAACGAGAATAATATTAATAATAACAACAACAATAGCAATAATAATAACAGCAACAACCAAAAAACACCAAAGCAAGCAGCTGTAACACAGCAGTAACAACAACAAGAACTACAATAATAATATCAACAACAACAATAGCAATAAAATAATAGCAAGCAATGATGGCAACAAAAGCCATAAAAGCGACAACCAACAAGATGGCTACACACACACCCACACAGAACTGGTAACTAAGTAAGTTTGTATGTGTGTGTGTGTGCGTGTGTGTGAGTGTGAGTTAGCGCACATTTACAACACTGTACGGGCAAGTTGGCTAAAGATATGAAATCAAGTGGAAGCATACGGAAAGAATATGCTATAATAGCATGACCTCAGCGCCGTCTGTCACACACACACACACAGACACACACGCGCACACATTTATGACCGATTTAACCGCCAACGCTACCCGCTCATTCGCAACTGCAACCAACAACATCACCATAGTCACCAGCAAGCTGTACACTCGGAATACATACATATAAATAAATGTATGATATGTATGCTTGTTTGTGTCTGCGTGCCTATGATGCAAGAGCACAACAACAACCATACATACATACATAGATGAATAAACACACACACCCAGTCTCACACAATGTCGCCACGAACGTGCAGGAATTATAACAAGTGTACAGGAATTCAACAAATACTCAACACATCGCTATGCCGCCGCCGCCGCCGCACCACCCCGCTCACTCTCCAACTCATGCTAAGCGCTTAAAAATCCACGCCGGGCGTTTGGCACCATTCAGCAATGGCCGCGCAGCGAAGTCAGCACACAACAGTCAAGAGTCGGCTGAAAATAGTTTCTCAACACTTTTGGCAGCGTAAACTCGGCTTACGGCGTACAACTGGGTGTATAACGTAATGCCGACAATCAAAATCTCGAAATTTAGAATCCCGACAGTCAAAATATCGACAAATCAAAACACCGACAAATCAACACAGACAAATGAAAATACCGACAAATCGAAACATCGACAAATCACAATACCGACAAATCAAGAAAAGGTGGCGTTGTTCGTTCGAGGCCCTGCGGCCTTCGGCCTCCGGCCACGAACACGCTCAGGATCATAACCCTTAGTCAGCAGAATTCTCTTTCTGTGCTTCGATAGAAATAAGGGCAGGCAAGATAAAATATTTTTCACATGTCGGCATTTTGGTTTGTCGGTATTTTGATTTTTCGGTGTTCTGATTGGTCGGTGTTTTGATTTGTCGATATTTTGATTTAGCTACATATTTAAATTTTGTCGGTATTTTAATATGTCGGCATTTTGAATTTCGATATTTTAAGTGTATCCCGTACAACTTTCGGCTCACGGTGTGCGCTGGTTGGGGGGTTGGGGCGACAGCTACTTCATCTAATGTGCCGCTGACACATCGCTTCCGTTGGGCGCAGGGTCGCCCTCGCTGCTTCGTGTAAGCATGGCAACGCCAGCTTACGAGCAACAGCTACAATTGTCAGTGCACACACACACCTCAACATAAGCAATCTTATGTGTGTATTCGTGGGTGTAAAATATAATAACTTCATAATCATTTTGAAAAGTAATGCCAACTAATTTTATTGCTAAGTACTGTGTACTTTATGAAAACATACTCGTTATGAGTGTAAAGTATTTTCTTTCTAATTTCATTGCAAGCGGTGGGGCATTCAATGAAAATGCTTAAAACCCAGTACATACACATGCGTATACAATGTGCATTTTTATCAATTTGAAAACAAGAAAAAGTATTAGAATACCCTTCACAAATACAACAAATTCCATAAAAGAACCTCATTGTGTTCGAGCAGTTTGTATGCAACTATACAAGGAGCGTTCCAAAGTAAACAGAACTTAAAAAAAAAACAGAACAAATGGTTTTTTTTTCGGCAAAATCAATTTGTTTTATTCAAAATAGTCTTCTTCTGCTTCAATACAGCTTTTTGCACGGTACAAAAGCATGTCGAACGAGTGTTTTAGCTCGCTGGCCGGTATGGCCGCCAGTATGCCGGTGCAAGCCTTTTGAATGGCCTCTACGTCTGCATAACGCTTTCCTTTCATGAGCAAATTAATTTTTCCGAAAAGGAAGAAGCCGCATGGTTCTATATCAGGTGAATACGGGGAGTGGTTAATGGTTAAAATGTAATTTTTGGTCAAATAATCGGTCAAAAGCGTCCTCCGCATGCTGGATTCTGAGCAATTTTTGGTCGTCATGCAATTTGTGCGGAACAAACCGTGCACACACCTTTCGAAAGCCCAAATGTTTGGTCAAAATGCGATAAATCGATGTTTTGGACATGTTCAATTCCATTTTCATGAATTTCAATGATGATTTCAGCTGAGTTTTGATGAATTCACGCACACTTTCGATGAAATTTCCGGTGATCACGGATTTTGATTGGCCCACATGTTGATCGTCATTTATGTCCTCACGACCACTTTGAAAACGTTGAAACCACTCGTGCACTCTGCTACGGAATAGGCAATCATCGCCATAAACTTGTTTCATCAATTGAAACGTTTCGGTAAAAGTTTTACCAATTTGAAAACAAAATGTAATTGTTGGCTCTTTGTTCGAAACTCATTTTCGTACCGATAACACAAACATACCGACACTTAAAACGCAATAACTTCACTTCCAATCGATGAACTGTCATGAAATTCTTACTGGAAAACGATAGCAGGTTCTAATTCCTGTTTACTTTGGAACGCACCTTGTATGCTATAGTGGTCCGATCTAAAAAAATGTCATCGGACATTGTACCGTTGCTTTATATAATACTTCGTACAAAATTTCATGAAGGTATCTTGTCAAATGAAAAAGTTTTTCATACAAGCACTTGCTTCCGATCGTTCCGTTTATATGACAGCTAGTATGTGCTATAGGAAGATGGAGCCGTGTATAGAATTTCACGCAAGTAAGGAAAGATTTCTGAGCGCCATTCACTTGGGAGTGGTCAGAAACGATTCTTTTACATATGGCTGAAGCAGCTCATGACTTCCGGTCTTAGACAAAGTATCCACGGGATAGCCAAAAAACATCCATTTGAAGACGCCTTAAAGTGAAAAGGCGAAGCTTTCCCTCTCCAGGGTTGTGCGTTGGGTTTAGGACCCAGTAAACAACAAACTCGGAAGAAAAGCGTCCTTTTTGATGCCGACCACAGCAAACGTAATAAGGGCTATGATTTATGGGAATGCGACTGTAATGTCCGATCCCTCAATTGGGAGATGCTGCTGCAAAACTGGTTGATGCCCTCATGAAAGTAAAAGCTGAAATCTCTTTGACATCTCGTTGAAGTTCGATGATGGACGGGACAAGAACTGAGATGTGTCGGTCCGTGTGGTATTTACTACAGTGATCGTATAAAGAAGCGCAAAATATGTGTGGGATTTTTGGTGGGAGAGACTCCGTCACCGAGTCCTGTCATTTTCCGCGGTTGATGAACGTCTAGCCACAATCCGCATCAAAGCGAAATTCTTTAACTGTAGGACGATGTGACCAAAAATGTCTGCTATGAGCGCTTGGAGCACACCTATAAGAACTGTCCCCGCCACGACGTCAAAATCATGCTTGGTGACTTTAACGTCAGGGTGAGAAGGTGTCTTTGGCACAATGGTCGGTAAATTCAGCCTCTTTGATGAAACATACCCAAAAGGGTTGAGGCTAATCGATTTCGCCGCGGCCCGAAATATGGTTATCTGTAGTACTAGATTCCAGCATAGGAAAATTCATCGAGCTACCTGGCTGTCTCCGGATTGAAAACCCTCCAACCAGATCGATGATGATGTGATAGATGGAAAACACGTCTCCATTGCGTATATACACCCGCCTCTGTACAGCAAAAAAATGCACACACAACAAACACAAGGAAAGTTCGACGTCGAGAAGCTGCAATCACAACAGACAGCCGAACGATTTTCTGATCGACTTGCACACTTGTTCTCTGAGAGAACTCATCCGCAAGGGAACTGTGGGACGGCATTTCAGGGTCCTTACGTACACCTGCTCACGAAACCATAGGTTTGCGGAAAAGGCAAAAGAATAGCTGATAAGACGAAGGGTGCTGTGTCGCAGTGGAGATAAAAAAGAATCGCAATGCTGTAATCGACCACAACATGTGCGAAATGGGATAGATACCGAGAGTTGAAGGGGAAAACTAGGCGCATTTGCAGACAGAAAAAGAGAGAGACCGAAATGAGTGAGTATAAAGAGCTTGGCAAGCTGGCCGACGGGAGTAATACTTGAAAATTCTACGAAAAGATGCGTCGACTAACAGAAAGTTGAGTAATACTAAATATTGTTGAGTAATATTAAAAGCTCCGCCAGAATCGGGAAAGATCTCTCCGAGCCGTTCGATATCACACGAGGTTTCTGACAAGGCGACTCCCTACAATCTACTCTTGGAGAAAATGATTCGAGCTACAGATCTGAATAGAAAAGGTACAACTGCTAGCGTACCTTGATAACATCGATATCATTGGCCATACCAATCGCGTCGTTAGTTTTACTTTCCTCAGGTTAGACAAAGAAGTGAAGCAAATGGGTCTGGTAGTGAACGAGAGCAAGTCGAAATATTACCTGTCATCAAACAAACAGATTTGGCTCCCACGCTACTGTTGACAGTCATAACTTCAAAGCAGTAGATAATTTCGTCTACCTTGGAACCAGTATAAACACCAACAGCAAAGTCAGCCTCGAAACTCTTGCCACTCTCGACAAACAAACACCAAATTCTATAAGTGACTCATCATCTCCGTCCTATGAAGCAGAGGCATGGACGATGAGAACATCTGATGAGTCGAAGTTACGAACTTTCGAGAGATAGGTTCATAAACTTCAAGTTATACTCACGAGTTTCTGAAGCATTTCAGATTTGTTCATAAACACCAACTTAAACTCGAGTTTATCACGCAAATATAAACGTCCTCACTTACAATAACATAACGGCGTATTTAAACTGTAGTTTCTCGTTTTTTTAATTTACTTTGTCGCAGAAAAAGTTTACCGAAGTAAAATTTGTAAATCGGATTTTCATCTCTTGTAAACACTTTTAAGGGTGAAGCTCTTCTAGCAAACAAGCGACATGTCCGTATGTCATTTTTTGTAGAAGCAAAATTATTTGAGAAATTCAAAAAAAAAGATGATTATCTAATCACAAAATAATGAAAGGCAAAAAGGCGCTTTATTGGAGTTTCCCTTTTCGAGCGCCTTTCAACAGAAACGCAAAAGCGAAAAGGCCAACGCGACGGTTAAATGCTATCCGATTAAGAGCGTCAAAGAGATCTCAATGCGAGATTTATAACAAAAGGTAAAAGGATATTCAAGTAATGTGTCCCACTGTAGCCAAATGCGTTGCCTACGCATGAAAGTTGTTTGTCGGATTGTGAGTTCGATAAGGAGTTGGCTGTGTAGTGTATTTCTGACCTGAAAGGCTACACATATAAATCTAAACTGCTGGGTAACTTCACACACTGAGTTTGTATTTATGAACCAAAACAGATTCATAAGCCAAGAATCAGTCGAATAGTTCTATTTTTAGTGAGTACGTGGAGCGAATTGTCCTATTAACGAGCACCAACTTTTTACCCAAATTGCCATGACTTTATTAATATGTTTTTTTTTTTTTCTATGAAATACGCATACTTTTCCAGACTCTCAGATTGAGCTAGTACTCCAGTTCCAAGATAAGATCCCTTGCATACACATGTCTTTCAAATCTGCTTCGAAATGCATTTTTTCACTGCGTACAGATCCGTCCACTCGTGAACCAAGAGCAACAGTAAACCGCAGTTTAAATTTCCATTTCTTATATTGTTATTATACAGAGCCCGGAAGCGGACAGCCACAGATCCACGAATCCAAAACTTCTAGAGAATACTTCCTATTCTTCTTTGTCTTTGACACTACAACTGTGGGTCGGCCTTTGCCGAGAATGCTATCTCTCTCTATTTATCTGCTATTTCTCTCTCCTTTGCGAGATTTTTGTTGTTGCAGCGGCAAAAAACATTCTTGAAAAACTTTCGAAGAATATTGCCGTGTTAACAGTTCTTCGCCGGAGAAAGTTCTGGGTCCGTTCCGCTTACTTAGGCCCGACTGCCGTGGGAACGGTCCTTTGCGAGGTCACGACAGTTGTACATTTCAAGTGCAGATCGGCCCATAAGCCAATAGTCTTTTTTCAAATTGGATACGTGGGCGCCTTTTCTTTAGTTGTCCACCGATTGGTCACGAACCGAAGGAGCTTTTCACTAGGGCATCTTTATTCATGCCTACGAAATAACCCATGCAGCGCATTCGTTGAATTTTCAAGCTGTTAATTATACCATATCATGTCGCCGTAGAGCTTACACACATACAGTTCGTGGTTCTACAACAAACAGTCGTCGCACTCACGACTTGGGTCCCATGTCACTGTTTACAGTCATAACTTCGAAGTCGTAGATAATTTCGTTTCTCTTAGAACCAGCATTAATTCTCACAACAACATCAGCCTCGAATTCCAACACAGAATAACTCTTGCCAACAGGTGCTACTTCGGACTAAGTAGGCAATTGAGAAGTAAAGCCCTCTTTCGACGAATAAAGATCAAATATCGCATTCGATAGAACGATGAGCTGTACGAGATATAAAACGGCATTGATATACTCGTAGCTCAAAGAATTGATGTCGTCCGAATGGGCAAAAACACTCAAGCACTGAGAGTATTCGACGAAGTACCTGCAGGGGGAAGCAGAGGAAGAGGAAGACCTCCACTTCGTTAGCGTTGGAAAGACTTGGTGGAGAAGAACCTGGCTGAACATGGAATCTCTAATTGGCGCCCAATAGGGACAAAGGAAGAACGACTGGCGCGCTGTTGTAAACTCGGCTATAACGGAGTAAGGGGTCCATAAATAGATGAAACCTTGTAGCTGCTGATATCATTTTATCTTTCGTACTGTCTGAAAAAACTTATCATGATGATGTATATATTTTTAAATTATCACAAGTTAGAGACATTCCACTTTTACACGTTTTATTTTATTGAAAAAAAAATCTTTAAAAAACCTAACCTTAAAGTAAATACAAATCA
The DNA here is from genome assembly GCF_023373825.1 of Bactrocera dorsalis. Classification (NCBI taxonomy): domain Eukaryota; kingdom Metazoa; phylum Arthropoda; class Insecta; order Diptera; family Tephritidae; genus Bactrocera; species Bactrocera dorsalis. Next base: position 68,083,552 of record NC_064305.1, read on the forward strand.
ACTTACCTAAATACCTACATTAGACAAGAATTAAGAACAAATAAATCCTTTAAATATTCACAAATATAAAATACCAGCAATAACGGTAAAAGAAAACGCAAGTGTATGTGTGTATGTAGTAAACCATTATAGCAACAAAAACATTATAAAATATTTTATAAATAGCAAAAACACATCAGCAATGCAAAATAGTAACGAAGAGTATTTTAAAATCAGAGTTCTACAGTTAAAAATATTTAAATTCCGATTTCGAAAAGAATGCGGAAAATGCCATGGAGAAAAGGGGAGTAAGAAGGCATGTAATGACAGGTCGTTGGCCAAATATTTAGCAATGCAGCTGTCGACTGCTGGAAAAGGGTTAGATTATGGGCGCAAGTAATTTATCCACATCGGCCGACGTGCATACATACATAAATAAATACACACATACATGCATAAGTATAATATTGGTTCATCCCACTTGAGATTATGGTTTCTGACTATCAAATTACCGCAGCAATAACACATGTCATTACTTTATGGAATAAAGTATGCGATATATGTACATATATATGTATGCAATAGTTAATGTCGATAATAACTACGTAAGAAAAGAAACACTTAGGATTATATTTTTAGTAATCAGTGCCTCAATTCCAACAAGCATGAAGGCTCATAATACTTTATTTGCAAAAAAATATTGAAGTCGTTATTTTTGTTGTTGTTTTAGCGGCAGAAAACATTCCAGAAGTAATTTCAAGGCATGGTACGGAGTTCACAGTCTTTGGCAGGACAAAAATCCGGATCCGTTCCGCTTACTTAGACACGACTGTCGTGCGAATGAAAGTCATTATTTTTATTAAGTATCGGTTGACGCTTTGGCCGACGGATGACAAAAGTCAAAATTCAGAAAATACAAATTTACAAAGCACAGTATGGTTTTTGGTAGGAACGTTATGGGTCCGTAAAATATGGGGAGGGCACAATGGACCTCAGGCCCCAATGTATTCTATTCTATTTTGTGATTTTGGGTGTGGTAAAAATAAATATTGACAGATATAAAATAAATCACTTCGGTTATTATGGTTGTTGTTGTTGCTGTAGCGACAGAAAACATTTCTTAAGTAATTTCGAAGAATGGTGCCGAGTAGACAGTCCTTAGCCAAATAAAAATCCAAGTACCGTTCCGGTTACTTAGACTCGAACGGTCACCTCGGTTGTTGCTTTTGTTGCCGCTGCAGAAAAAAATTCTTCATATAATTTGGGGAATGTAGTAGAGTTGACAACTTTTGTTCGCATAAAAACACGAGTTAATTTTAATTACAGAGACCGCGCTAAGGTGTAGTTGTGGTTGTTCTAACGGTCAATTCTGTATAGGTAGGAGTTTAACCAACAATATGTAGAACGAAGTTGCACAAGGGTCACTCTAGATTCTCTCGTACTGTTGTTGTTGTTGTAATGGTTACCTACATAGTTCCCGTTAGGATGATAAAGATTAGATAACTTGTCATCGAAACGTGGTCAGAAAATATGCTGTTTCGACGGGGTCGGATCATAAGGAGAGGGATGTCAGATGTGTGGGGTGAGCAGGGCATGCAAAGAGGTGGTTAGTGTTACGCGGGGACTCCTTTGGTTTGTCAGAGTCGATCTAGAATAAGTAGGATTTTAACTAAGCTCCGCAAGGGTCACTCTCGATACTCGCGGCAACTCGAGCTCTTCGTCTGCAATCGATGGTGGTTTGACTGAAAGTACGTCATTCACTGAAAGGGAGTCGGTTAAGCTTTTAATGGCTCCACTATAAATAGTGGTTAGTGCATGTCTGAAGCTTTTTGTGTCCGGAGTCTAGCCGGTGTATTGTTTTAAGGCGGCGGCGTAGTTGAGGAAGGACTTCTTAATCCCCCTAGGAGATGGTTCCGCTACCAGCGGGTGCTTTCGTCTGCTATGGTAGGATAAGGAAAAGAACTGTTTCGAAGGGTTCGAAGCAGTTTGGCTGAAGGAGAGGCGGACATTTCTAAATCGACTGAGCTCATCATTCTATTACAAATGTTATGGAAAACTGAATGAACCCTGTTCAGAATATAAAGAGTAGCAAATTACCACCACAGTATTTTGCACCAAGTATTCTTTTGATGGAAACCACGACCACACCCTGTCTTAGTACACAAAACTTATATCCTGTAGAGAACTTTCCACTCGGCAGCATTCACGAAATCTGTCTAGGATTCGTTTTATACCGTCGCAATAACAAAAACGAAAACAGCTTACATATGCATTGTCGCCCTTAAAGGGATTTCCAAATAACAAACTGAGTCGATAACGTGACCTACTACAATTCAGTTCATTCAATTGACTCTTCAAATTAACATATTATATTCAGCATATAAATATATAATGTAAATAGTTGGCAGTGCGCTCACCTTAACCAATGACGTTTGGTGATGCTCGTATGACAGCATATGGCATCGTACTGATCCGCCACCCAAACAATCAATATTATATAGAATGCAGTTGTTGTATCGTTAAAGAACTCAGACATTATGGATTCCATGCCTTAAAGAAGAAAAGAAGAAGCAGCAATAAGTAATATATTATACATGTAAGTATAAGGTAAAAATAACAAATAAAGCTGACTTTAGTGCGTTTGCTTACCAACGAGTGCTAAAATTACAGTTAGCAGTGGAGCGATGGGAAAACGCGCGGTTATATTGAATTCCAGCATTTGTAAAAGATCAACTGTAAATGTAAAAGCGTAACTGCAAAACCAACGTATGGCGGCTAGAGCAAACAACTTACCAATAAAAACAAATATTTGATGATGCGAGAAGCGTAAAAGCATAGAAATAGAAAATGTCTGGAAATGAAGAGATAAAAATGTTAAAGTTCCGTTATATTAAGCATGGCGCAAAAGCTTGGTATTTCACTTACAAAAAGCACCATTACAAAAAATGCCGTTAGATACGAACTCCATGCCGCCCACCACATTGACACGAAACGATAATGCTCACCGGTTATGACATTACGCAAATAACCTTTATTATCTTCCTTTTCAGCAATCACACGCACCGAGGACATTAGCAGATCATCGTAACTGTAATAATATGAAATAAAGATTTATTATGATATTCAAACAAAACTACTTTAGAGCACTGACCCCAACAGCTGTTTAAGCAAAAATTTGCTAAATTTATCACCAAAACATTTATCAGTCATCGGATCTAATTGCACTACACGTACGGGGATCTTCAGACGTTTACGTGTCGCTGGTGAAAGGCGTAAATGCCCATACTCTAGTGAATATTCCACAATATACTGTTCATCTGAAAGCTTACTTATTACATTTTATAAAATTAGCCACGTTAAGAACGTTTACCATCGTCATTATCGGACTTTTCTAACTGCTCGGTGGGCTTATTCTCAACAGGCTGCCCAGTTATGGCTTCCGTTTTGAAATAATAGATTAATGTTTCATTTGAATAGGTGAATGTGGGCCGCAATTGATAACCGGAACGTGTCAATGTGCGTTCATACTGCTTTAGGCGATCATGATTGACTTTAGTTTGCGGACCAATGCCATAATGACTAACGTACAGAGAAGAAACCAAATTAGTTAAGTATTGTAACGAGTAAAGTGGATGGTATAAATTTTGCTTACTAATAATTTTGCAAGTAACGTATTAACTGCTCGTTGGCTTTTGTCTTCGACAACAAATCACGCTGCTTCTCCAAATTCGGTATAACTTCAACTCTACACAAAATTCAAATATTTATAAATATATTAATGATAATAAACAGACTATTCATAATTCTGCATACCTCAACACTCCATCGCGTGGCCAATCTTTGACATTTTGCAAACATGTAGCGGGATTCTTGATAAATGCCAAGTGTATATAAACCAAGGCGAAGAAGAATAACAATGCCTTGAGCAATATGAAATATTCCAAAACTCGTTGGAGAGGCCTTAGTGATAAAGAATGTGAATATATTAATAATTAACAAATATAATTAGCAAAGCAAGCTGTAAACAAAAGTAGCGTAGTTTCTGCACACTTACTTGGGAAATAGTTGCGCATACATAAGAGCAATCTTGAAATAAATGGCGTGAAAGAGGCGATCGCGTACATTCATAAGGTTATTCTGAAAACAATAATTACGATAAAATTAGTTTCATATAACGAAATCATTTATACACATTTTAAAAGATTTCACAAATTTATATAATTAAATGATAACTATTTTTCTGTTCAAAATACTATCACTTTTAGCTGCACACACAAACATACATGCATATATACAAATCTGCATTTACATATTAGGAAATCATAATGATTGGTAATTTTTCACAACTTGTTTTGGTCCTAAACGCGCTTGCTGCTTTATAAAATTTAAGGGCGTGAGATAATTGAAACTTAGCAGTCTAGAACGATATTGTTCTAACGTGTTACAAACAATTAACGCCCTTCACTTAAATTGATCAATATTTATGCACATTCAGGAAAAAAGTACTCACTTGTCCGCCACGATTCCGGTTGTTGAAATTGAATGGATTCGCTGCTAGATCCACATTCCAAACATTAGCAAAGTTTGGCACATTCCTATTGATATTGGGATTATTTACGCCCGGCTGTAGCGGTGGCTGCGGTTGTTGTTGTGGTTGTGGGGGAGCCGAGGGTGGTTGGGCAGGTGTATCACCTCTGTTATCTGCATTGTCTGCCATCGTATAAAATTCAACTGCAAAATTTTACGGATAACGAGACGTAAGACCTTATAAGTCACTGCCGCCGATTTTAAGCAATCGCCAAAGTTTTGCAATACGTATTAAATATTTATCTTTGTTAATAACAATAGTGGTTCTAAGCTGCCTGAAAAATATAATTGGTTGCAGACTTGCAGCGGCTGATTTGTGGGCCCAAACAGCTGACTTGTCTATACATCGAGCAAAAAATTTTCAACACAGATTTGCCACACCAGCTTTGGTGGCATTTTACGAAAAAAAAAATTCGTGAAACTTTATGAATTTTGCTGTTTTTTTATTAAAACTTTGCAGTTAGGCAATATAAATCATGCACAGTTTTCAACTCGATATACACTTCTTATTCTATCAATCATTCACAATGAACACTTATAAACTATTAAAAGCTTGCGCAAATCAAAAGTTTGCCATAAATAAAGGTGGGTGTTTGAGCAAATTATGTATACCTAAAAATATTTCAGTTTTTATTCTGTTATTAGCTTTATTGGCAGCGAATCTATGTAATACATAAAGTATTTGCTAGACTTTATATATAATATTAAAATTAATTATAACAAGCATTTCTCTTCTTCTGTTGCTATAATTTGCCATAATTTCTAATCTGGAATTCTCCCAAGCTTCAAACCACGAAACGATAGTCAAGTACATAACCTGTATTTCCCTGTGCTATTGTGAATTGGCTATACGCATTTAAGTTTATCGTTAATCGTTTGCATGACTTGTAACTTTTGAAAGTACGCCGGAAGATTGAGTCTGATTCTTATACCCGGATGTTAAAAGTTGATTGACGATATTAAAACTGTGTTCAGCTTTTTAAAGATACTCAGCTATCGTATAGAGGATGTGCCTCACTCTATTCACACTTGATATCACCTTAATTCATTTTGGTTATGCATATTAGTTCACAAGCAAACACAAGCCAACAAGCCGCTAATCAGCCATTTTGTATTTAAATTAATTTTGACAGTTTCATTGTGAGAAGTGCTTTTATTTGCAATTGCGAAAATATGGGTTCAATGTGTAATAAATAGTGGAAAGTCTTAAATATTTAATTGCTAAGTTGTTGTAATCACCGGATATGAGAAGCCGCTATCTTCATAAGGCTTGAAATCGGAAACGACGGCACCTGCCACTTTGCGGATATACGGATGTTAATAGCACAAGGCTTCAAGTCTTCAAGGTCATGTATATGCACAAGCGAGTTTCAGTGCCGGAAAAAGCGCAGTAAGTGTAATTTTAGCAGATTTTGTTTGGAAAGTAAGAATATTGAAATTAATTTTAAATATTTCGAACTATGTGTGACTGAAAGACGATGCGGGCAGAGAAAATCTCGTAATATCAATATAGAAATGGTATTAGTGAAAAATTAAAATTAAATTACATATTTTAAATTTATCTTCTTATGTTATGTATATAAGTATGTTATAACGATTATTTTGCTGAATTCATTGAAGTGATCTGACGTTACCCAACAAACGACTCGTTTCCATAGACCTGACCTGTGTAGAGACTAGACTATTATTGGTCTGTAGTTACTCCCCCATCCCCCCAGAGAATTATATTCAAACAAAAAACATTTATAGGCATCAATTCATTTATCTGTATTTATTTGTTTGCTTCATTCGGTGTATACAATCAATAAATACGCATTTTTGCTACTAGATTGTTTTGCACATATTGTTTGCGTTTTTTGTTAAATATTATTGCGATAATTTTTGATAAATCAATTAGTTACATGGACAGTAAAGCTTTTTAGTTGTGTTTTAGAACAAAAGTGTGTAGATAAAATATTTTTAAAAATACATTGTGTGGTGAAATTACAAATATTTATTAACGTCTACAAATCATAGCTCCTCAGGGTTGTAGGGTTTCGTGGAAATATTTAAAAACTATATTTTTAGTAAAAATTTTTTATTGATAAATTATGTGTTTGGTGCCTTTATCATGTTGACGCGACATGGTGTTACAGGTCTGGTAAAAAAATTGTTTTTAATCTTACAAAAATAGATGCAATAGGTCAGTGACTGCTTTACTAAGTGTAATTAAAAAAATAGTAATAAACATAATACAATTGAAAGAAATTACGTCGTAAATTGTGTTGAAAGTGAAAAGTGAGTTTTATGAATGTTCATAAATGGAAAGTATTAACATAAATCCCCGTGATATGCGCTTGTTTTGCCTCTGCGCGTTGGTTTTTATTTACAAACCTGTTTCTTTACTATTTAACAAATAATTTGTTTTAAAAAAATTTTAAAATATAATAATGTGCACTGTTATACGATTTTTTTTACCGCAAAAAGTGCATGTAAATAATCAAATATTTATCAAACTACCCTCGTGTTATTGTAGGAATTGTAGCAAAAATTATAAAGGAATCACTTTTACTCTGCAATAATTAGTCCATTCTTCTCTCTGGGACGGATATTTACGTAATCATAACGATTTTTAAATGAAATCCTATTGAATGGAAAAAATATTGCTGCAAAAATCAACAAATTTTAATGAAATGGTTTAAGATTTTAATTCGTTGCATATTTAAAATTTCAAAGATAAACGCGAGTAATTAATTGATGTACGATTAATTGACAAATTCACGTAATTGACTTGGGAAATGGTTAGACGTATGTATGTAGTACAGTGAGGGCAGCTTGATAAATCAACAAATTTTATAATAACAGTAATAATCAGGATTATAGTGATATTATATAAATGTAATAGAACTTAACTTTCCGATCAATCAATGACTTAATTTTCCTTTCCAATGATTTTATCGGTGAATTTTAGCACAGCTTTTTTTCTTTAATTTCTTAAACTTTATTATATGTATTTTTAATTTAAAATATTAATAATTTGTAACGAAATTAAACATACTATTATATGTCTAACATGTTTTTTAGGTTACAAAATAATTGTAAGAAAGAAATGCACACCCTAATGAGCAACCACATTGAAAATACGAATTTTCGAAAATTTTATTCCTGGTAATTTAATTTAAAATATTAATAATTTGTAACGAAATTACAGATATTATGTTTCTGATATGTTTTTTAGGTTATGAAAAAAATTAAAAAAAAAATTACATCCTAAAAAGCGAGCATATTGACAATATGCACTTTTGAAAAAGTGTATGTTTGATAATTTAATTTAAAATATTAATAATTTGTAAGAGAATCACACATTTTATGTTTTTTAGGTTATAAAAAATTTTGTTAAAAATGCACACCCTAATAAAAAAAAATTTTAAAACTTTATACTTGATATTTGTTACCGTAGCTCTGTGAAAATAATAAAAATATGTGTTACACAAGTTTCAACGTATTTAAAACAAATTCAAAACCAAATGTAGTAAATTAGCCGTTATATTTGCGGTAGAAATAAATGTAAGAGGGCTTAAGAAGTTGTTTTATATGTATTTATGCAAGTCTGTATGTATGTATGTATGTATGTACATATTTACTATTTTGTATGTGTATGCGTGTGTGTGTGTTTTTTTATTTATATATTTGTATATATATTTTTTTTGTTTTTGAAAACGCTTGCTTACACTTGGCTTGTGTTATTTAGCTAGTGGCTGTTAGCATACATACATATGTGAGACATAACCTAAATAGTACATTCACATATACATATTCATGTAAAGCGTGTAAGTTTCGCACTAATTGTTGTTGCTGTTGTTGTTTTTTTTTTATCGTTAAATACATATTTTGCTTATGCAAATGTTATATTATACGTTTTTGTTTTTGTTGTTTGTGTTAATACAATTTAAAAATTTTCAAAATTTCGCTATAAAAAGTGTTTTGCATTTTGCTTAGTTAATTCTCATCTTATATATTTTTAATTTTTTTTTTTTTGGTTTTTTTAGTTTTTTAATATATACTTTTTCGTTTCTATACTCCAGCTCTTAAACATAAATGATATCGTAGCTGCACATCTGCCGTTTCATATATAGTTTTGTGACTTGAAAGTTAACTTACAATTATCACTACAACACCAAATAAATTATCGTTACTTCTGCAGCAGACGTTCATATGTATGCATTTGTGTGTGTGTGTGTGTGGGTGTGTGATGGCTGAGTATTTGCGTTTACACCAATATCTACACTACAGTATTTTTATGCTTATAAATAGTATATAGTTATGCAAGTATGACACAGACGCACACACACATGTGCTTATGTATGCATGTACATATGTATGTGTGTTGTCTGTATGTATGCATTTTTATATGTTTTTTTTTATTTATTAGGTGCCGTTCACACCGCAGACAGCTGTTTTTACGCGCTGCATCGTTATTTTTAACATCCGATTTCCGTTGGTTTTTGCTTACGTTTACGTGGCTTGCAGAATTGGTGAGAATTCAAGTTAAACATTCAGTACAACTAACGCTACTTTCTCAGTTTTTGTTTTTCAATATGTTTTCTTATTAAATTTGCTTGTTTTTTTGTAGAAAAATGCGATGCAAATTAGCCTTCTTAAGTTCATTACGCGCGTTTTCATTAGTATTACTTATAATTTTTTTTTTTTATTATAATTTTTTATTTTTAATTTTTTATTTGCTTTTAATTTATTTTTATTTTATTTTTTCATATTATTTTTGTTTTTATTTTCTTTTTAATTTTTGTTTGTATGTGTTACTATAATATTTTGTGTGCTGTTTTGCATACATTTTTGTTGTAATAGTTTTTTTTTTAATTTTCTTAATTTTTTTTGTTTAAATATTGACAGTCACAGGCTTAGTTGAAGCATTATTTAAAATATATATGTATGTATATTTATATATAGTTGTATATACTATGTACGTGTGTATATAGACCTATTATGCATGTACATATGTTTGTGTGTGTATGTATGTACGTTATTCATTTTTTGCAGCTGCAAATTTGTGTGAGCGTGTATGTGTGTTTGTGTGTATATATTTATAGTATACATGTATACATATTAGCTACCTTCTAAGTTTAACTAATTTAGTTTTAATTCTTTCCTCTTTTTGTTTTTTTGTTTTTTTTTTGTTGTTTGAGTGTAAAATCATCTCTTTGTACAAACCGAAAAAGTACTCACTGCTCGAACAAACCAAACGGACTATTAAACTAGTGTCAGTAGTATTGACGGTTGTTGATACGTTTTTATAACGGTATTTCAAAGTAATCCCGTTTCGACATTGTGTGCTGTCCCCAGCGTATTAGGATCGAAATTCAATTTCAATTCGCCAGCCAACACGATTTCCGAAATGCAGCCGACAATGCCATTCGCATATTTTCGTCGTGTGAAGTAAATCGCGTTGGGCATGCCACCTGTAAAAATTTTTTAATGAATATATGTATTTTAATATAAATCACTTAAAAAATTCGAAAGCAAATAAATTTCTCTCCAGCCACTCACCGACATAGAGTCCGGTGTCTGTATTCAATTGTTTTAATTTGCCCGGTGAATATTGTGTTGTTGTTTTTCGGCCATCTATTTCCAAGTAGCCAGCCTGTGAGTCTCTGTTGAAGCAAAAAAATATTATGTTTAGCTATTATATTATTGTCATATGTTGAAGATGAAAAATTAGTCAAATTTCTTTTTTGGCACCGATATTTATTTCTTCGGGACATTTTCGGTTGTTATTATAGCGGTTACTTAGTCCCCGCTTAAGGTGGTAAAGTTCGTGTTGGCTGTCATAGAAGTCATTTAACAGTAGGCTCAGAAAACATTCTGTTTGGACCGGGTCGGACCATAAAACGAGAGGTGTTTTATAAGTGGGGGTTAGTTGGACATGCCAAGATGTAGTTATAATCATGCGAAGACTCATTGCACGCTGGACACACATTTGGTATGTCGGAGTGAGTTTAATTTGCTATAGGATCCAAAACGAATTTGGAAAAGGGTTACTCTAAATTCTCTTCGTCTGCAATGGGTGGTGGTTTGAGTTCAAGTACGCCATTCACTAACTTCTCTCTGTGTAAATGTTCGAGCAGAAACATTAAGAGGCTCCTGTAATTGTTAGCCATGCAGTATTTTGACATATCTGAAGCTTCTTCGTCTGCGTTTCACTACATCAAAGCTCTGTAATTTGGCAGTAATCGCGCTCGCGTGAGAAGTGAAAGATCACAGACTATTGAACTTCACATATCGATTTTTGTCTTACTGCATCTAGGGCGAAGTAATCAGTTATCATAAAGTAGTTCGACGCCATTGATATATTATGCTTGGCATTCCTTAACTTACCCCCATCATTCTCACTAATATTAGCTCTACCGAACTCAGCAAACTCAGCAATCATCTTCAAAAAGGAATTGCGGGGGAAAATATTGTTATTAGGCATACCCATTTTTTTTTTAGTAAGAATGGCTCTCAGAGAACATTCCTCAATTATGTGAACTTCTTCACCCTCTTGTACGTCTGTATAGTATGTACTATTTCTGTACCTAAATAGTAGGTCTTTGGTTCTATTCCGATCTTATTTGTGCCATGTCTGCTTTGTTATATCGCAGCTTGTTATTGAGTTCCATTTACTCTGATCTATTTGTTCCAAATGCATCTAAAGCTGTCTCTTAATCGTTCCCAGCGAACATGGTATTAATTTCGCATTGGATGCGTCTAAAAAGACTCAAAGCTTTGCCAACTCTGCCTTTTCGTTTTCGAAAACGTTTCTGTGACCGGGAACCCAAATTATGGACGATTGGAGTTCATCTGTCAGGGCGCATAAAGCCTTCCTGCAGTTGTTAACTACGTTAAAATTAATCTGTGCCATCGACAAGACCAGTAATGCTGCTTGGCTATCCGTGTATCTTGTTGCTTGCTGTAATCTCTCTTAATTATTCAATAGAACTTGATATGCGTTCTCTATACCTACTACTTAGAAGACACTAGCTGAGTTTGATAGGGGGATAGAAAGACTTATGTCAAGATCATTGGAGTATACTCCTGTTGGGATAATTCAACATCGCCGTTTTCTTAGTTATCAACCCATTGCAATATACGAGGTAATGAAAAAACTGACGAGTTTCAGTTATTTCGAGCTCAACACAACCAGTATTATCTAAACACATCCAACACATTTGACTTACCTAAATGCACGGACCCGATGCCAAAGACCGTCGCTCACTCGGCTCGTGTTGAATTTTATATCGACCTCACCGGAACCCAAATCATAGCGAAAATGTAGATAACTGAAAGTTCACAGAAAATAAAAGGTTTACATTTTATATAGAAAAGAAGAAAAAAGCTTAAAATATTTAACGCAGAGGAAAAATCACTCAAAATTCTTAAGAGGGTTTTCTACTCTAGAATTTGAAAAATTCAATTTTTTTTCATATATTTAAAGTTTAGACCCTTAAGATATCAATAAAAACACCATTAAAAAATGGATAGTAAAAATATTTTTGGTTTTTTTTTTAAATAAAATTCAAAAAACTGCCCAAAATTTTTTTTTAGAGTAGAATATCCCCTTAATAAGTCTTCAATTTGATAATTCTAGCTCTATTAGGTCTTGATTTTATTTTGATCACATTAAATAAATTCATTTACATACCCATTTTCTATACCTAAAGATAGAAAGTCAGCATTTTCCTCCGTCGTGCCTTGTCGTCCAGTCCACAAAATAACGCCATTCGGTGAGTGCGTCTTTATCCGTAAATTCAAGTCTATATTGTAGCTTATAACCTGACTCATCGTCTCGGCATCGTTGTAATGAAAGTAACTGTCTTCGCCAGCAAAGCATGCGCCGAAATTCTTGCGTACACCAACAAATTGGCTCTGATGATCCGCTGGCAATTGCATTTTCTTCAATAAACTCCAATCCGTTTGGGTATCAATGGTTGGGGACGGTTTATTTTGTTTAACTGTAGTCGCCTTTTCCGTAACGACTGTCTGCACCGCTTCGAGAATATCATCATTCATTTCATTAAACTCTGCATCGAGTTCCGACGACATGCTAAAAGTGTCGTTAAAACTATTTTTCTCATCTATATTGAATTTCGTTGGATCTTCTTGACTAATATCGTCACTTTCGTAATCGTACTCATCTACGACCAGCTTTAGCGCCTTATTATTAGATGTATTCTCGGGTCCATTGGCGAGTATGCGTCGCATATCCTGTACCAACTCCTTGCGATGATAATCGTCAGTGCCGTCGCTTTTGCTATCGAACAATATGTCGTCCACAAAAAACGGTTCGGATTTGGTTTCTTCGTTCATGGCATCGTGCGCATGCCGCCGATCATCTTCGTACATATCATTTTTCCACGCAGACGGTATGCTATCGAGCTCATCTTGCTTGAAAACATCCTGTGTTGATCCAATGTCGTTGTTGTTATCGTTAACAGTTTTCTGTTTAACATCCGGCTTCTGCTCGTAATCTTTGTTTGGGTCCACACCAATTTCCACTTCGACATTCTCATCGAATGTCAGTATGTCGATTTCCGGATTCGTCTGGAAACTTTCGTAGTGTGTCGGCAATCGGCTTAGTTTAAAATTGTAGACGTTTTTGTGTTGGTGATCATCTTTGCCGCGCACCTTGGAACTATCACGGTGTTTCGTCGACCACACTTCACTTTCTTTAGTTGTGTGTTTCTCTTTACGCTTTTGTTTCTTATGTTCGCTTTGTAACGGTTCTTCATTATAGTAACTTTCGTCATCTAGATGCCGCGTATCTCGATATATGATATCATCGTCTGCCTTCTCAATCACATCATCCTCCACCATAAGCGGTTCCCACGACTGTCCACCCCGGCTGCCATGTTCCATGCGTTTGTGACTTGAAGTGGTGGTTCGCTCCGTTGTGGGACTGCTTGTAGTGTGGTGGGTTTTGGGCGTTTTTATACCCTTAAAAGGCACTTTACTCATATGCAATTTGGAGTGTCCACCCACCTTCGTATGCTTGGGTAAATGTGCCGTATGTTTACCGTAAATTTTATGTTTTTCTTTATTTTCCTTCTTCTTGGCTTTATTCTTTTGTAATTCCTCTAGAGGCACCTCGGCTGCCTTATTGCATTGAGTGCTGAATGCATTGCAACGGCATTCGTAACTCTCCATTTGTGGTATGCATTCGGCAAGTGGGCCGCATGGCCTAGCCACGCAAGCGTGCGGACAATTGCCGATATTTGTACCGCCTAAAGCTTCGGAAATAATCGACAGTGAGTGCCCATTGATATCGATCTGAAATGAATTGAGTTTATAAAATTTCAAAAATATTGCCTTCTCAGAAATCTATTCTACCTTTTGTATGCAGCCCACGAAGAACGGTTTCAATTTCAGATCCAATGGTAGCTTATCTTCGTGATTCACGCCGCCCAAAAAGATATTTTCAGGCAGTGAGAGGTGCCAGAAACCATTTGAGGAGATTGTCATTACTTCCGGATATGTATCGATCTGTTCAAATTTTATTGAAATAAAATAAATAACGGTAATTCAATATTTTTATTATTTTTTCGGTTATTTTATGTACCTTTAGAACCGCTAATCTTGCTGTACGTGAAACTTTTACAGTGTGCCATTGTCCAATGCTCAAAGGGTACTCACTCCTGTTGATATAAATAAACAATTTTTGAGATTAATACTAACCTAAATATTTATATAGAATAAGATCTATTTAACCGATTTCCGAACATAAAATATCTATAAATATTTTAAAACATATATAATATTTAGGTGCTTGGCGGTTCAAGGGAATAGATAAAGTATCAAAATTTTACATCAAGTATTTAGTTTCAGAAGAAACCGTTATCTAAATAAGAATCACCTAATTTTTTTTCAAATACGCCACTGGTCAAAGTAAAAAATATTCACCAGTTCTATACAATTCTTTATCTACCGTTTTTTTTTTTACACCATGTGGTGAATAGTCCGTTTTGATATCTGCCTAATTAAAAATTACCTAACGTTTTCTTCAAATGCACCACGTGGTGATTATTCATATCTCAAAAATCTGGTGTATATTTTTCATACAGCTTATTATCTATATCCTTGAAAAGCCGATTTTTACGTTAATACACCACGTGGTTAATTTTTTATATAAATACACCATGTGGTGAATAGTCTGTTTTGATATCTGCCTAATTGAGGATCACCTAACTTTTTTTTCAAATACACCACGTGGTGATTATATATATCTCATACAGCTTATTATCTATATCCTTGATTTTTTACGTTAATACACCAAGAGGTGGATAGTCCGTTTTCTTATTTACCTAATTAAGAACCATCTAACGTTTTCTTCAAACACACCACGTGGTGGTTATTCATATCTAAAAAATATACACCAGTTTCATACAGCTCATTATCTATATCATTGAAAAAATAAGTTTTTACGTTAATACACCATGTGGTGAAAACTCCATTTGGATATATACATATTAATAGTATATATATATATATATACATATAAGTCCTCTCTCGACGAACAAAAACCAAACTCTAAGTCACTCATAATTCCCGTCCTGCTATATGGAGCAGAGGCTAGGACGATGACAACAACGGATGAGTAGACGTTGCGAGTTTTCGAGAGAAAGGTTCTGCGAAAGATTTATGGTTCTTTGCGCGTTGGCCACGGCGAATATCGCATTCGATGGAACGATGAGCTGTATGAGATATACGACGAAATTGACATAGTTCAGCGAATTAAAAGACAGCGGCTACGCTGGCTAGATCATGTTGTCGGAATGGACGAAAACACTCCAGCTTTGATAGTATTCGACGTAATATCCGCCGGGGGGAGCAGAGGAAGAGAAAGACCTCCACTCCGTTGGAAGAACCAAGTGGAGAAGGACCTGGCTTCGCTTGGAATATCCAATTGGCGCCACGTAGCGAAAGGAAGAAACAACTGGCGCGCAGTTGTTAACTCGGCTATAATCGCGTAAGCGGTGTTTACACAAGTAAAGAAGAAGAAGGTCCAAGCGATAGGAATAAAAACACTCATTAGATAATATAGCGAGATCCACTCTTGAGAACAGATCACCAGATTGTAGATTGCACATATAGATATGATAATATCATATCAAGAAGCTTTCTTTCTTCTGTTCTCGTAGAATAAACTTCGTACGCAGTGTAGAATGTATAATCCGACCCTCAACATGCCTCGTTTCCAGAGCAATAGGGGTTGCATAAGCAAAACGACTTCTGATTTTTTTTCTATCAAAAACTCTCAACTCGATAGTATTACCTAAACTATTTGGGCAATATTTTACACCGCAACAATAAATGAATACATACCTTACAATAGCTGGACCGCTGCCAAGATCAAAGACAAACTCCACAAAACCACCGCTCAGCGATAAGGCGATGAAATCGCCATGTTTCGTCGAACCCGAATACAATATGAGACCATCGGGTTGTTCCGCTTTCAAAATAATCTATAAATCAGAAACATGAAGTACTTTTCTATATAACAAATATTTAGATATCAGCACAACCAACCTTCAGTTCCAACCAAATCAACGCACTATCGCCTAATGGCGCATAACGCAGGTAGGACGAACCATTAAAAGCGGGTACCTGCGGAGAAGATTTTGTTAGAAATAGAAATTATATTATAAACTGCAACTAACCTGTAGATCCATGCGTATTTCGCAAAGATCGCCGACAAATCCTATAGGACATAGGCATACAGCGCCCTGATCTGAAGGCAAACACTTGCCGCCATGTTGACACGGGTATGTGAAGCATTTGTCAGTTATACAGTCCTCTGCAAAATAAGATGTGAGTGACTAAATACGCTGCCACATACTTAAATCCAAATAAAGACTTACGTATGTCAAAACCCTTGGTAACATCGCCTAATGGATGTTCCTCGAACTTATACTCATGTTCGTTCGCCACAAAGCGTCTTATGCAGCCGATAAAACCATTATTGACAGGTAAACGCTTTGCTAAGCCCGTTATGTTGCCAGTGCCGCCCAGAAAGACCGGTTCACGGAATGTTATGCGAGAGAAGAGTCCCTAAAACAAAGTAATATTTATATGTATAAACATTTCACGAAGTTATAGCATTAAGCAAAACTTACATTAGAGCGACCCTGTACTTTAGTGCCATGGTTTAGTACCAACCAAGCATCCCAACGGTGACGATAAATTATAACCGAGTTCCACTCGTTTAACAATATTGTCTCACGTGACCGGACACTGCCTACGCCAGATCCGCAGTCAAACCTTTTGGCAGAAATATAGAAATGTTTATAAAAGTTTGTTTTGGGAATCGAAATCAAGGAGCCCTTACCAAAACTCAACGAATCCTTTATTCAATAGAAGCGCCATAAAATCTCCGGTGAGGTCATCTCTCTCACCGCTAAGTAGTATTATGCCATCGAATGACTCTGGTCGAAATTCTACTCGTACCTGTAAAAAAAGCGTATTGATTATTTAATAAGCACATGGAAAAACTTAAATCCAATTCAGATGAAGATAAAGGTTGTCTTTACTATGAGTTGCCTTATACAGTTTATTACAAACTTGATCTGAATTTGCCCTATCAAGGAAAAAAATAAGGTCTTCGGAAGATTTATGACCCTTATCTCCTTGTTATGTTTTGAGTTATTATTTCATGTAGAAAATACAAATCAGTACTTGGACCCACAGCCCTCCCTTAGGTAATGACACCTTTACGACTTCAACCTTATAAAGCAAACACCGATGTGGGCATAGATTTTGAAAAGAAAATCTATTCATTCTTGTTCGTGATATGGACAGGATCGACCAGTCCGACTGAAAGTTTAAGTAAAGTAATTCTTAGGCTCTCATGGTGTCTTGAAAGATCAAACGGAGTTTATATCTCAGTGGTTTAAGTCCAATACGACGAAAATGTTTCCTGTCATCAAACAAACAGTCGTCCTTTGCGTTTTGACAACGGCGAACATCGCATTCGATGGAACGATGAGCTGGATGAGATATACGACGACATTGATAGTTCAGCGAATGAACAGACAGCGGCTAACGCTGGTCATGTCGTCTGAATGGTTGAAAACACTCCAGCTCTGAAAGAATTCGACACAGTACCCGCCAGGGGAAGCAGAGGAAGAGAAAAGCCTCCATCCTCCATCGCAATAGACTATAGGCAAGAGTATACCAACCTTAAGCTCAGTCTCTCGAGCTAATTGAACTAAGCTCTAACCGAAGTGTTAAATTATAGTTTTCAGCTTACCTGCACATGCTTATAAGCACCTCTCAGTGCCGGAAAGGCTAACCACGAATGCTTCGAGAACTTCGGCGTGCGTATTTTGATTTCTGTAAAGTAAAAAACCGCTTTTAATGTGACCTCTAGGTCATCATATGTATCACCCTAATTACCTTCCAAGCACCGCTCACCACTTCTTCCAAAGGGACATAGGCATTTGTTAGCGTCGTCCACACGTTCGCACACACCTTCCGTGCCGCAATCCAAATCGCAAGCGTGACCACTGTGGAGATAATGGATAAAGTGAATGCAAATAGGTTTTTTTTTAATTTATTAGGACTTACTTCGTAGAAACCGAGCTGTTTGCTCTCGTGGTGCTCAACTTGCTCAATTTGGAGCTCGCGCTTGCTGTAGCTGACATTTTTGTGTTGTTGCTTTTATTGTTTTTGTTGTAGAGATCTACTGCCACAGCAGTGTGCTGATCCTGATATGTACTTTGACTCAGACTGGATGTGCGCAGATGTGGCTGCTTGACGGCGATACCAACAAAGCTGGACTCATCCATGTCTAGGTCATTGCTCAGTGTATTCACTATCTTATTTTTATTATTATCATTATGATTAATTGCTTGTGTAGTTGTTGATATTACTGACGGTGTGCCCTTTTGAATGCGAGCTGAATTCCTTGTCTTGTGCGGCCCATTATTCAACGCAGTGGGGTTGGGTTCCGCTTTCAAATGGATTCGTATGGATTTTTTATTTGTGGACGCTTCTAGGGTATCGTCAGTTGTGGCAGTTACTACAACGCGGCGGGAATTGATTGCGCTCCGTGTCGTTGTCGGTTCTGTCAGTTTAGTTTTCAACTCAGGTACATCTTGGCTAGTATTAGTTAACTCTTGTTCATCGCCATTACTGAAATAGACGTCTTCAGATGATATGTAATAATCGTTTGAATTGACCTTTGTACGCTGGTCGTTGCGCTTCGCGTCATCGTAGAAAAAGTTATCGTCCTCTACACCCTCGATATCCTCCATCGAGAATGATGCGGACGAAAGGGGCGCTGAAGCCTCCAGATTCGCTGTATCACCAGTCATTGATGATGTTGAGGGCGCATAACCAAGCTTGGCGCTAAACGAAGCACCCTTTTGATAAAGTACGTCCTCATCGGATTTCGAATGACCATCCGCACTGTTCGTGGAGTTTATTACTAAAGAGAATGAAAAGTGAAGTTGTAAAAAATAGCAGTAAAAAATTAGTTAGGAATATTTAAATAAGAAAGTTTGCTAAGTCAGTGGATGTTCGAATTAAGGAAGAATAACATTTTTGTCTTCAACAAAGCAGGCAGTTTTGCTTTCTTCAGCCTTTTTAAAACTCAAAATATGGACTAGTTCCGTTATTTATTTGACTTCACGTCCACTTACCTTGACAGCTGTAACCGTTTTTGTTCAGCTCGTACCCCTCAATGCAATCGCACTCGTACATTCCATCGTGGATTTCGTAGCATAACTGTTCGCATGGACTCGTGTGACCACAGTGACCTAAATGTGGGGTAAAAATTGCTTTTGAGCTTCTATAAAAAGACAAGAACTAAAACTAACGAGTAAGGAAGGGCTAAGTGCGGGTATAATTGGTGGGATGTTCGAAGGTATGCGCTCCCAAATGTTTAAGTCTTGACCTGCCAAACGCTGGACAATCAAGAAGGAAGTGTTAACTTGTTTCCACTTCGTCTTCTTTTACACAGCTTCTTCAGATGGCGTTTGGTAGGATTCCCAGCCCAATGGGCCATTAAAAGCCCCACAACTAGGCAGAGGCTAGCCTTACTGAGGGCAAAGAGATCCAACTATTTGGTAGTACTACACAAGAGGATACGGGAGCACCGATCCGCTCCCATTCTACCGATAGTGTTTCTAGGGTGCCTTTTCTTGTTAGGTCATTAGCTTTGCAGCTTTGCAGCTTCCTGCGTTTTCGCTGTGGCCTGGCACCCATACTAGTTTTATCACAAAGATACTCAATGCTATTGATAGCGAGGTTAGGCACTCTTCGACCAGCCCTGAAGGCAGTGTTATTGAGTTCAAGACTAGTATCGCCACTCTGCTATCTGAGAGAATGGTCACTTCTTTGAAGAAGGCTGCACTGCGGAGCAGTAAATCTGTACTACAATTGTCAGGAAGTCTTAAACTAGAGTTGATAGAGAACTCCTGACAATAGACCCCTCCATCAACCTTCTCTCAAGCTTTGACCCATCCGTGAAGAAGCTCACTGCTCCTCTTCTTTAACAGCTTTTTCCCACCCACAACTCCCTTGCCGGTATATGCGTAGAGAAAGAGCCACCAGAGTTTAATTTAGCGACTCCATGATCCAAGTGATAAGGATTTCCGTGATTCAGACCCGTGTTCTTTTAGGAACCCAGCCTATCTGTGTCTAATGACAATTTTCGCAGCCATACATCTTCCATCAGATAAGATCAAAAGTTCTAAAAAAGTAGAGTCTCGATCACGGTCTTAGAGCCTTACATAGAAGTCCAATAAAGTTCCATATTTTTTTAATACAATTACATATTTTATTGTCGAAAAATATCGCTCAAACCTTAGTTTAATTTTGATTTCAGCGCCATCTTACTAGTATATTTTTTTACACACCTAAGTGTAAATTTTTGCAACATTCCAATCTCTACATAAACTGTTGTCTTAAGTGATATATAGTACGAAAATACTGTTATATCTCCAACACAGTATCAATAACGTCCATTCTCATGCTTATGGAAGGTGTCATACCAGTATTTTGTTGGTGATGGTTCTAATTTCATGAAAGCCGAACTTCATACGATAGGGTTAGTTAACACCCTTGACTTATTACAGCATTTTTACAAGGAAACTTACTCACACCTTTCAAAAGATATGATATGAACAACATTATGTGGAAGCCACCCTCTTGGCAAGTGTTATAAAATTATGACAACCACAGCTAATTTTCAACACTACTATTTTTGACAGCCATATTACATTTCTGTGGAAGCCTGTTGACTACTGCTTTTAGTGAATGCCAAATTCGAGACTTGCAAGGGGAGAATTGTAACTCCTGAACTCGTGTGACATTTGATGAAGTCGTAAAAACATAATGAAATGTTATATAGTAAATATATACATACACGTGTATATAAAATATGGGATTTCGTGTGTTTGTACCTTGAAAAGCTGCCTCCATTGTAATTTCCGCCTCGGCACTTTTGGCAGTCGCCAAAATAGTTACCAAAATGAGTCCATGCATTAGCAGGTTATTATTTTTAGTCTTCGCCATTTTCTTATTACTATTTGTGTGCTCTTGTGTCAGCTGTCGGAAGAAAAATGTTATAAGTTCTTAAATTAGAAATAAAATAAATTTATTGTTACCTTTGTTAATTCTCCTCCGCTGCCAATTCCACCTTTTATAATAAAAAAAAATCACACTTCGATAACTGTATTGCCTGTAATTACACTGAATTATAGTGATCAATTGGGCTCCAAGGCTTTCTCATGCTTTTGGCAATTACACAAATCAATTGAAATATTCCGTTAAATCCATTGTATTTCACATCCTTTATGCCTGCGAGTAAAATAAGAAGAACTCATAATTATTTGCTTTCATATCAATGTTGAGATTCTTAATAAGTTCTCATAGGTTGAGGGCTGACTCACTGGATGGACATAACTTTTTACTTGTGATTGGAGGTTATATACAAGTAGTAGTGATTTTAGTTTTTCAATGGAATAAACTTTTTCGATTTTAGAAAATAGATTTAAAAAGTTTGCTTATTTAATAATGCGATAGTTCTAAAATATAAATAACAAGTAGAGATAACTACGAGTATAACCCCAGTATCAGACTTTTACTGGGCCAGGAAATATAATAGTGACACTTATTATACTCTCTTAACTTTATTATACTCTAAACAGGCTATATTTATTTAGTTTGACACGAAGTTGTAACACGAAGAAGGAAACGTCGACTCTAAAGCGTAATCAATTTCGAGGTTTTCTATCTTCTTAAAATAAAATACAGAAACTTCAAATTTAATCAGGAATGTTTATTATCAT
Organism: Bactrocera dorsalis; assembly: GCF_023373825.1. NCBI lineage: Eukaryota > Metazoa > Arthropoda > Insecta > Diptera > Tephritidae > Bactrocera > Bactrocera dorsalis. The sequence goes on from NC_064305.1 coordinate 68,105,442, forward strand.
TCGAAAGAACATTATTTGGCTCTTATTTTTTGAAGATTATCTCGTTCTCGTCTCAGGAGCACCATCCGTTGAATCCAATTTCCGGTGATTCGTTCGATCATTTCAACTGGTAACTGGCGAATGACACACGTGATATTTCGCTCCAAAGCCTGAATAGAAGCGGAATTGTCCGCATAGACTTTCGACTTTACATATATTCACAGGAAAAAGTCTAACGGTGTGATATCTGACGATCTTGGTGAACAATCGATCGGCCCAAAAGGTGAAATTATCTGCTCACCGAAGTGTTCTTTCAATAAATCTCAATTAGTCTTATTGAAACTAAATGATGGCCGAGATCAAGAGTTTTAATTTCAATCATCAAATAGTCGGTTATCATGGCGCGATCATTTTTGAAGAAATATGGACCGATGATTCCACCGACCCATAAACAACACCAAACCGTTGTTCTTCTTTCAGCATGTGTCCGGGTTTCCTACTCTCATCTGCATAATCTGCCCTTTTCTGTCGGGTCCATTACAAATAGCCGAAACAAAAACATCTCTAACATTCTTTAAATTGTTTCATTAGCTTCATCCTGCAGCAGACCCACTATTTTTATGTCACCTCCCTTTAGTACATTGTTTTCGCTAGCAACTGAGAACGCGATTTCTTCGTCTGATTCCTCTAGCGTCTTACAGAGTTCGTGATTTCTACTACGGCGGTTAATGAGTGGAGATTTCGGTTCTCTATTGTTGCTTTCCGATTTAGCTCGCTTACAGAATCAATACCAGGCACTTTGCTCAAGCGCATTTTGGAGCTCTGGTTTCTCTCTATTCTACAATTCGTGGAGAGGGTCGTCTGATTTTTTTTCGTATTATTCGGACCTCTACCTTATATTGATCCGCCATGACTTGTTGTCATATGTTTGGAAGAACCTAAGCATAACTGTGGTGCACTCTGTTTAGAGGTCTGTCACTTGCGTTGAAACATCACCATGTTCGCCCATACGCCTAAGGTTTTAATTGCTTTCGTGAATTTTGTATCTCTTTTTGTCTTTATCCAATTCTGGCGGAAGCTACCGATAATGTCGAAGATCTCGTCTAACTCAGACACCCAATCTTTTACCTCGGTGCTTATATTGTTAACATTGCGAACGTCATTCTTTTGAGGGTTTAGTCAAACTACGCAGTCTCCTTCCTTACAAATGTCGGAGTATATTCGTACAAGTTTTTTACTTTCTGATGGTCTTCAGGTATCAAAATATACAAGTATGTATGCTCAGTTGTCGAAAGGCACCTATCAAACGTGTAATTCTATCAAACCTAGACGGTTACTATAACTTAATATTCGAATCCTCAAAACAGTGTATCACAACTCGTAGAGTAGCAAAGCCACACTTAACTCACTAAGCAAACACAGTCATCATTGGAAGACTCTTCCTATTTCGTTTTTTCATTCAGGAGTTAGTCCTTGGACGAACGGAAAAGTAAACGTCGTTCATTCCTTCCACTTCAAGGTTTTTACTGACAAAAGTCTAAGTCTTACAAATAAATGTAGATATGTATGCATATATGTTTACACGCATAACTGTATGAGTTATATCATAGGGCAAACAAAACCGAGAAAGCCTTGACAACCAGCTGAACCACAACAAAACGAAAATTACTACATGAAGAAGAAAAAGGCACTAAGATTTCATTACTGGAAAGTTTCCATGATAAAATTGTGACGGAGAGTTTAATGGTATTTCACAGTTAAATTATTATTTTTTTTAGTTTTCATTGCATTTTTTTACTTTCATATTTTTGGCATGAAATGCAGTTATAATGAAATCACCATACCAAAAATGTACGCCGGAGTCACCAAACTTTAATTGAAGCTTTTTCCCGAACTCTGTGTGGTAACATATTTATTTTTCACATTATGCACTTTAGTTTTTGTGTTGTTTTTGTAGTTAAAATATTTCTTTCATTCCCCGTTACCCTGTTGATTTCACCGTTTTCATTACTTTTCTTACTGAAGTTGTGTGTCGCCAAAATAATTCGCTCTTTCACTTCTATCGATTTTTTATGCTTTCCTTTTAACTTCACTTTATACGGCTGACCGTAGACTCGTCGTTTGCACACCTTCGCTTCCAATTAGTTGGACTTTTTATGCCATTTATTCTGATGAAATTGGATTTTTCCGTTGGCTTTTATTACTATTTTTTAGGCATTTACCATTTTTTTGTAATTTTTTGTTTGTTTTTTTTTTTTTTTTGGCTTTTTAAGTTAATTTACCGAGTTCATTTTCATTTGTCCATTCGTCCAGCGCTGCGTCGCAGTGACGGTATGATTAAGCACTAATTTATTCCGTGACTCTTTTGTCAACTTATGCCGCATGCTAAGTCAATGAATTAGGGTACCGTTAACATTTGGATTTCCACAGTGGTAGTACTACGACTACTACACGATTTGACAGCAGGTGGTGACTGCGCTGCCGCCATTGCCGCGGCGTAAGCTGAATGAAGCAAAAGGGCGTAGGATTGCTGGCCATTCATACACTCATATTTACACAAGCCTAGCACACACATGCACACATACATTGATATCTATATAAGCTATTATATGTTGGTGTGCAGGTGCCAGAGTCGTCTGATATTCTTTTGTTTTATTGTCTTCTCCAGTGTCTGCGCCAATTATTAGATGTTTAAGCAGGTGGGTGTGTAAACATACATAACTGTCTATCATGCAGCGCAGCCTGTAGGAAATTGAGCTGACTGCTAAATTTTCGCTTTTGCAGCTACTTTGCAATTATTTTTCGGTTATTTCAAGGACAGCATGGCGAAAAAAGCAGATTTTTGGAGAGCTTATGTTTTTAATTCAGAAAGTGTTGAATTTCAACTATTTCGAAAAATATGTATAGTGAAACCGCCTTTACTTGGGTTAAAAAAAAAATTAGTAACAAAAAAATTATTTTTTTATTCATAGAAATAGCTAAAGTTCTCATAGATCTTCTTCTTTAATGGCATGCACCTGGAATGTCCGTTCGCTTAACTGGGAAGGTGTCGCTGCCCAGCTGATTGATTCGTTAGAGTAAAGGTGGACATCACCGTCGCCAAAGAAATATAATGGCCGGGACAAGGACTAAGACGAGTAGGTCCTTGGAAATTCAGTGTGGTATTCGTGGTGGGAGAGAGACTCCGTCACCGAGTACTGTTCCATTGCCACGTTTTACGAATCCGACAAATTTACTGGAATTACTAATAGCCGCCTCAATAAGTTTTTGACAGGCTCAAGGCATTTTTTCGATATGCTTAGGAGTTTTTGACTCATACCTAGGAGTTCTAAGCATCACAACGGATAAATGTTTCTAGCAGTCCAAGAGGCATTATTCGTGCCTTCACGAGAAATAAATTTATGTACCTAACCTAAGCTATTCTACCACAGATTTTTTTTTTTAATATTTAATAAACTTTACAACAACACGAAACTAAATTTGCTTCATATTAACACTTTTTCTGGATTAACTAAAATTTTGAAATTATGCTCCCAAAAAAAAATCGAAAAATTCTTCAGAACTCAATAAATTAATTTTTGCTTTTACTATTTTCATTATTTTTGCTCCAAAAACAATTCCTGATATTATAAAAGTAATTGTAATTTTATTTCATATTTTGATCCCTAAATCCATTTCCGAATTTTATCATACCGAAATTGCGCGAAAAATTCCCTACAGTGCACATTTTTCTTCTTTTATGCAGGAGTACTTGAAAGCGCACATAAATTACACTTACACATACATATGTACATACATACATATTTACACATATACTTTTGTTCACCTGATCGGCTGCGTACTTTAAGACAAATGTGTATTTGTATGCACATTTATGTTTGTATGTTTGTATGTATACATGTTACAGCGTACATTTGTTTGCTTTCAATTAAAGAACCATCGCGCGTAGCATTTACTTCTATTATATGTAATTAAATCGATCCAAGTATGAATGTTGTTTAATTTAAAAGTACCGTACGTATAACCAAAATGGGCACAACTTGTCGGTATTTCGAAGTGATATATATTATATTTAAGTGTAGTGGAAATTTAGTAAAAATCATCGTTATTTGCACTGAACTGTACTTGGAGAAAATTTACGTTGCGCCATGGCGGATACGTAACATTTTGCATTTCAACATTTTAACACCGTTTGTTGGATTTTAATAGGAATTTTTGAATTTTTGTGTTTGTTGTCATTGCTGTTGTTTTTATTAATAATATTATCATTCTGATTTTATTAATATTTTTACTTTTTTAGAAAAAAATTATTAAAAATATTAAATAAATTTTTTTAAAATTTTAAATAAATTTAAAAATGTATATAAAAATTCAATTAATATTTTTTGTAAACGTGATATTGTTAGACTATACGAAAATATAAATCAAAATAAAATTAAGTAATTAAAAATTTTTTAGTAATAAAATTAATTTTTTTTTTGTTTTTTATATATTTTAATTTTGATTGTTATTTTTTGTTCGCAAAATGTATTGCTTATTCTGTTAAATTAAGACTATAAAAAAATATAAATCATAATAAAATAAAATAATTTTTATATTTTAATTTATAGTAATTTTTTTAGTTTTTAATTTTTTTAAATTACTATTAATTTTTATTGCTTAATCTCTTAAATTAAGAATGTACAAAAATATAAATCATAATAAATTTAAATAATTTTTATTTTTTAATTTGTAGTAAGTTTTTTTACTTTTTATTAATTTTTTCTAATTTTATTAATTTTTGTTCGAATCTTTATTTTTTAATCTCTTAAATTAAAAAATAGGAATTTACAATTAATTTTGTTCGAATGTGAAAACAGCCGAAATATGAACTAAATGTGACCGAGAATTTATGTTTATACGAGTACATATGTATATCAAACTAGTAAATAATATAAAAATAGAAAAAGTCCACAAAATATTTTAAAAATCGAAAAATAGTAATTACATTCTTTTTATTTAATAAAAAGCTTAAATTTTTGATGAAAAATTTATATGAAAAGAGTAAGCGCCATAAAAGTAAAAATTTGTATGAAATAAGATGGTTTGTTGTACACTGTTAGAGCTACTAACCCAACCCAACTTTACCTAACTTAGACTGAAACCATACACACTGGTTAAACATACACTTACTTCGAAAAAAAATTTGCTTAACCTCAAAAAATACTTAATTTTGAAGAACTGTTCAATAGAGCACGATTTTGACGCTTACCCCAGTCCAAGTAAATTTGACTGCGAACATACGATGCAAACAGAAGAGCTCGTAACATTTTGATGAGATGATGTTACAGATTATAAAGAATAATAAAGAACATGTGAAAGTGATACTTCGTAAATATTTGCACAATAAATGGTTAAGCGCCAGATGGCGCGCTTATTTTTACTAAACTAAAGCAAAACTTGTGTTTAATGAACTCAAATCGCAGATGCGATGAATTTTTGCGAAGTTTCGTGCCTAAGAGCGACATCTGAATTTAGTATAAAACGTTAAAAGTTAGGAAAGTGTCAGAGGTGGGAACTGCTCCGCGAACCCCAGCACTAAGAGAGACTTTGAAGTTGAAACTTTGCTTCAAAAAAGCTCATGTTGCTATTTTTAAGATGGAATATACTAAAAAATATGTAATAGATAGATTAGACTTTGAATATCGTAAAATCACTAACGGTAAATATTGTTTTAAGCTCTACGGCCGAGTTCATATCAAAGAAAGTGGTTAAAACTGGCTCTACTAAATGAAAACTAAAAAAATAATTTTCTGTCGAAAAGTCAGTGAAATAAATAAGTATACTCGTATGTATGTATGTTACTATTTTAAACATAATTAAATTCACTAATTTATTTTTCTTTACCACTTCACAGTAAAATCCCGAAAGCGCGTTCACATTTGAGGCGGTGTCCATGCCAAAATGGAAAAAAAAACTGTCCATGTTCAAATTTTATTCCGCTTTTATACGCACGTTCTCGCTGCTGCTGATTTCACCGAACAAAAGCCAAATAAGTACCTGGTCACACAAAAACAAACATGCCACCACCTTCACCAAGCGCCAACAGCGCCCGCCCAGCAATACTTTTTCCCAAACCAAACAATAATTGCATACAGACGCACGCACACACATACACACACACACGTGTAGATATGTATGTGTATATGAAAACACCTTTTGGCAGCAAACAAGGTGGATTGACTTCTGCGGGGGCTGGTGCAACACATGCCAGGTGACGCATCGACTCTTGGCTGTGGCTATGCAAGCGGGTCTAACTGATGGCTGAGGATTTGCGTGTAGCGCTATGCATGAATATTAATGTCCTTCAGCGCATTAGCGTTGTTCAGGTCACAACTTTCTTTTTTTTAATTATTTATTTTTTTGGAAATTTTTGTTGTACATGTATATACATATATGTACATATGTACTTAAATATCTATTATCTATGCCACACACACTTTCAAGCACAAAATTACGCTGCATAATATTTTATCTTTAATTAAAACACACACACTCACAGTACACAAAACGTTTTAAAGTAATTTTTTGTTTTTAATTCACAAACCGAATTTTTGATTTTTTTTAAATAGGAAGAACCTTTCTTTGCTTCACATCGCATACCGAATCCTGCGAAAAATTTTTCCTCTTATGTGCTTGCGTATATTTCTACATATGTACATATGTGTATGTGTGTGCGTGTGTATAGAGTAGGAGCACTTTGAAGTTCCCCAATTTTATGTACTTGCATGTAGGTATGTTTGTATGTGTACACATATCCTTGCACCGAGCCTTTTCATCACTTCATTTCATAATTTCTAATTTACCTTACTTATTTGTTATTTTTTTTTTTGGAAAATACGAATTTCGCTTGACTTTACCTCATCACTTTGCGACGCACTCGTACATTTAGTAATAATTTAGCAAGACCGTTTTTGCAAAATGAAAATATATGTGTATGCACATATGTATATTCGTTATTTGGTGGTATCCTGTATAAGAATTATTTGCTTTGCGCGTAGCTGCGTGCTTGTTACCGTTACGTTTACTCTAATTGACGGGAGACTAGCGAATCCAAACCGTTTGAACGAGCCAGCGCTGTGGTAGCTGATGGTAGTTGAATTCTGCGTTACCGTTACCGTCATTTTTGCATTACATCATATTCGTTGCTCTCTCTTTGCTTGGATTTGGTGAGAGGAAGTCCTGTTTACAAAATACGTGTGCCAGTCGTAAACCAGTGTTGCCAATTTAACTTGTATTTCACCGGTTATTTAGTAGAATCGCATAACAATTTCAAGCCAGTATTGCCATTTTGGTTAAATGAGTTATTAAGTGTCATATTTATTGCATAAGTATCAGTGGAAATGAGATATGAGATTTTTCGAGTTGACCAAAAAAGCGGTGTTTATCCATTATCTAACCAGGTGTTTAGTCATTTTAACTCCCGTTAAAAAATCAAATTCCAAAAAGAATACGCCTAATGTGCAGGGCTCGTTATGTGAAATTCTATAAAACGGTGCTCAATCAATCTACAAGATCGAAGACATCCCAGTGCCCACAACAGCCGGTTCTTCGTTCCCGGATTCTATCCGACCAAGAGCTGTACTTTAGGAGATCTAACCCCGCTTGGATCGACAAATTTTAAGTTTATAGAATACATCCTTAATATCGGGTATTCTCAAAATAGAATAACTTTCATATAACAATAAATTTTAAAAATGATCCTAATGTGTTTTAGATAAACAACTGACTGCGTAGTACCACGCCCACTTTTGAGTAACTGCATGTATCTCAGAAACCAAACAAGTTTGCCTCGCCCACTTTTGAGTGATAGCACTTATCTTGGAAACCGTTTTTACTAATAACCCAAAATTTTTAGATCTTCTTCGATATATGAGAACAAAACGCGTAAGACATTGTTCATAATTTTAAAATTCTTAATATTTTCTGCAAAATCTATATCGCCCCCCTCAAATTCAATCCCTCTTGACCTAACTACACTTCTGCCAACGTTTTTCGCAATCTTCGAAACAGTTGATAAAGTAAAATTCCGGAATAGCCTTCAATGCGCGTAGCGATTCACGTGTAATGTCTTCAATTGACTCAAAACGGTTTTCCCAGAACGGTCGCTTAAGTTTGCTGAATAACCAAAATTCACACGGAGCTAAATCAGGCGAATACAGTGGTTGCGACACAATATTGGTAAAAATTTGGCTAAAATTCACGAAGAATCAATACAGAATCCTTGCTCAAAAACCAAAGGTTGTCGGCCCATAGCGCAACGGACGCATAACACTCAAATAGCATTCCATATTGATAGTTTGACCGGTCGAAGGAATTCGGAGTGAACCACACCTCGATAATTGAAGAAAACTCTAAGCATAACCTTGATTTTTGACCTGGGTTCACGTATTCTTTTCGGGTTCGGCTCACTTTTGCCACGATATTCGGCCGACTCATCGTCTGAATTCTGGTCGTAAGCATAGTTTCAACACTCATCGCCAGTAATAATACATTTTATGACATACTGGCGTAAGCATTGTTTTACAGACGTAAACGCAACGCTGTTTGTCGAAAAAATAGAGTGATTTCGGAATCAATCGTGCTTTAAGTTTTCTTAAGACCAAATAATCTTTCAAAATGGTTTTCACTAAGACTTCCCATATTCCCACGATGCCAGTAAGATCTCTGACGGTTAATCGTCGATTCTCAAGCACCAACTCCTTTATTTTATTGACGAGTTGATTATCAGTTAATGTTGATGTTGGCCGTCCAGGATGCGGTTCGTCGTCAACACGTTCACGACGCTCTTTGAATAATTTGTACCAATCAAAAACACTTGCTCACGACAAACAATTATCCCCGAAGGCCTTTTCTAACATTCTGATCGTTCCAGCACCAGAAATTTGATCCCGCGCATAAAATTTAAAGATTCCCAAAAATTTTTCCAATTGAAAAATTATTAAAAATTATTTTTTAAAATGTTTTTAAGAGAAAATTTAAATATTTAGACAACTTCAATATTTAAGTTTAAGTATTTCTTAAGTTTAAACTTCACTTTGGAGCCTACTAAAGTGCGAATAAATCCGAAACGAATCATATGAAGCAACCCTGTGATATCTAACAGTTCATACAAGTAACGGTTAACACACTTTGACTCTGCAGCAACTCTATAGTAAATTGAATCAACCAAACATTTGGAAATTTCCAAATTAAAGAGATTTGAGCAATCGAGCAATGGAGTAACGGAGCACTTTGCTGTCACTACCACCTGAGCGTGAGAGCGTACATACCAAGCACTGCGCATGCGTCGATGTGAGCAAAACAAAAAATTTGGCAAAACAGAGAGTTCAGTGAGAGCGTTGTTGAATGAGTCTCAAATATAACCGCTTTGCTAGCTTTGCCAGCAACTGAAATTTATAGTTGTTTATTCCAGCTTAATATTATTTTTGAGCATGATTGACATTAATATTAATCTTAATTTAAATCAGTGGTCGGCATGAGAGGATCTGTCACTGTGTTGGTGAGCACGAAAAAAAAGTAGCCCAGTGAGAAATTGGAATTAAAATTAAGCAATTTTAATTATTAATTAATAGTATAATGAAAATTAACAAATTGTCTTTTGAGGATATATTCCCTATTATCTTTAAAAGACTTGGAACATAAAAGGCATTGCATGGCATCAAAGGCATTTAGAACCATAAAATATTTCTCGCAGGTCATATTTCGTTTTGCGCTATGGTCTTGCGTGATGTTAATTCGTTGATGGCTCGACAACGACTGAACGATAGAGCGTAAGCGTACGTGTGAAGTTAGTTTGCAAAATTTTGCTATGAAATGCCGACCACTGATTTAAATACAAACTTCATTAGGGGCTCTGAGGATTTCGAACTTTACGAAATTTGTTATAAGTATTTCATAGATGTGCAAGAAATCGTGGAAGGTGAGCATTATATAAATATATCTTAAATCTTTTTTCTAAAGAGTTAACGCTTTTTAGGTGTAGGGGTCTAGTTAGTCAACATTTTACAACCAGTATAAACAATTATCGATGACTTTTTCGAGCATTTTGACTGGTAACTAGCGAATGATACGCGTAAGGCTTTGCTCCAAGGTCTGAATCGAAGCGGGATTGTCCGCATATACTTTAGACTTTACATATCCCCACTGGAAAAAGTCTAACAGTGTGATATGAAAACGTGAAACACAAGAAATGTTCTCTCAATAAATCATTGAGTGATGCAATGTGTGGGAAGTGGCACCGGCTTGTTGAAACCAAATGTCGCCGATATCACGAGCTTCAATTTCAGCCATCAAAAAGTCGTTTGTCAGGGCGCCATTACGGTCATCACTGACGGTTACGTTCACACAGGCCTCATTTTTGAAGAAATATAGACCGATGATTCCACCGGCCTTCAAACCATACTAAGCCGTTGTTTTTTCTGCATGAAATGGAATCCCATGAATCTCTTCGGGGTGCTCTTCGTCCCAAATTCGGCTTGTTTACATACCCATTGAGACAGAAATGGACCTCATCGCTGAACAAAATTTGGTTGAAAAACGTCGGATCTTCTTGGAACTTTTCAAGAGTCCATAAGGCGAAGCGATGTCGCTTGGAAAGGTCGAGCGGCTTCAGTTCTTGCACAATCTGTACGCCGAATCGACTCTCCACGGTCTTAATGTGCACTCTCAGCTACGGCTGCTATATTTTATTGACTGCGTGCTGGAAGTGGTCTATTCGGTCAAATAATATCCAAAAATGAATGCTGGTTCTTAACATGGGTGATGATGTTGCGAATAGTACGCTCAGTAGGCCGATTATGCTGACCATAAGTTGAGCGTTGAGTGAAGCACATTCGTTACAGAACTTGAAATTTCGTAATACAAATAAAGTTTAATGATTTATAAACGTTGTTCACGTAAACCTTTCCATGATGAAAAGTCAAAAAATTCTGATCAAAAATAACATAACTGCTTCAGACGATTCACGCGTGATCTGTCAAAAAAAGGCTATTGAAAAAAGTACCTTTTTCGATCCCCCTTTATTTACATTAAGGTAATTTAATTATGGCACGCAAAAATATTTCTCATATTTTCTGAACAACGTACTTAAATTAAATAACTATTGAATTCAAAAAATATTCTTAACTCTTGAGGTATTAGGCTAGGGTAGCTCCAAAACGTTATACTAAATATAAAATTTTGTAATCCTTTTTTCAACTCCTCTACGGCTCAAGATTAATTGCTAATATATTACAAAAAGTGGAACATAAAATATTATCCTATGTTATGGCTCCACCTTAATATGCCTAAATATGTAAAAATCCTTTCAT